>NC_079362.1:19914056-20285010 GCF_029582105.1 Oenanthe melanoleuca | reverse complement strand
TTTTTTTTCCTGAGAGTTATAAATCATATTTGTGTCTAGGGTCCCAATTTTGTGTCAGATTGTAGGAAAAAATATCCTGTGTATGGTGCTGACTGCCTTGTACTTTTTGAATTACATTGGGATATTATTGCAGACTACCACCAACCCTGCCTTTCCTAATGTGTTCCCATAACATAATAATCTACCCTGGAAATGGTAAGCTTCTGCTTCTTTGGGCTGTGCCCTTTCAAAAGTTTTTCTCTTGGGAGACTATAAATAGTGTCAACAGATCAAATGGAATTACCTGAAAGTAGAAGTAGAACAGGTCAGACCAATGCCCAACTACTTGTGATTAATGGCTCTTACATCCAGATTCTTCAAACTAGGAAAAAATATATTTCCCAGGTATTCTGGGAAAGAACATTTCCTGGATTCAGTGCAACATGCTTTTAATTACATAGCATAGGATCAAATCACTACAGATCTCCTTTGCCAAGTTAACTTTTTAAATTAACTTTACAATAGATTTATATTGCCTGTGGATATGCAGGAGTAGAGTAAAGCTAAGCCTGTCTGATTTTCAAACCATCACGATTTAAAGAGCTGTAATTCATATTTAATGAAGAAGAATTTATAGGAAAGCTTCCACATCCATTTAACAAGAGACTTTATGAGCAGGTCGTTTTTTTTGCTTTGCTAAAAGTCCTTCACCTTATCCTTTCATTTTTTAGGCTGATGCAACATGTTTAGAGGAAGTTGGGTATTTTGATAATGTTTTTGTAAAAAATCCTAATATTAGAAATAACTCATTGTTTAGATTAACATGGTATGCTGGCAAATTTTCTGAAATTTTTATTTTATTTTTAGAAATCCTTATTTTAATGAGGAAAGGGACTTATTGCAAGTAAAATTAAAAAAAAAAAAAAATCAAGTCTTTATGTCACCGAAATTGATGATACAAATTAGAACTCAGAAGTTTACTTCCCCTTTCTATATAAGTATCAACTTAGGGTGTGACAGCAATAGAGTGAATAGGGTTGGATTTCTGGTATGCCTTGGCAAAATATGATGAAATCTTAATCTGACAATGGCTTTAGATCTGCCTGAATACAAACTTTAGAACATGCTTTGCAGTCTGACTTAAGGAAAAAATTAATGAGAACTGGAAAAATATTGTGAGTCTGATGGGCAGTGATAGGACCTAAATCAATTACAGCCGAATTTTAAAATTCTCATTGCTACTCTGGAATACAGTGTTGTCAATTGCAGGTCATAGGGAGGAGCTAAACACACCTGTGATATCAAAAAAAATTAAAGTTTAAAATAACAAAAAATAATTAGAAATAATAAAAACATTAGAGAATGTAAATTAATATATTTGGAGAACCCAAACTTTCTTGGAGAATTAAATGTTTGCACTCATCTGCATATGACTTGTAATGCAAGAGATGTCTTACTGCTGAAAAACTGGTAGAATAGCATTGCAAGAGTAGGTTATTCTTGCTCTTGTGTCTGCTGCCCAATGCAGCTGTGAAAAGAGGAAAAGGAAATGTTGGAAAAGGGCACAGCTAAAGAAGTGTTAGTGTAAAAGACATCTCTCTCCAACACTCAGGCATGGAAGAGTTTATTTTGGAGAGAATCAATGTGTAACCACAATTTTTCCCAGCATCTATTACAGATTTTTGTCTCAGAGTTCTTCCTATACCATTTGAGCCACTTGCTTTATCAGCAATTCTGTGCATGGATCAAACTGTGTGAAAATTGAAGCTGGACTCTGTAGCTTTTCTCCCATCTCCTGCCTATAATGGAACTGTTCTAAACACCAAACAGAATTTTTTGGCTGAGAAGATCTTGTGCTGTCGCTTTTGTCCATAGAAATGGGCACAGAAAAAGCATAAGAATGACATCTGGTGTTGGGATGAAAAGACCCTCCAAGTAAAGAAATATCAATATTTAATCATTGAGTGACCTTGTCTTGGAGGGGTGATGAACCTGAATTTTGCAGAGGGATTATATTGAATTATACAAAGAGATTATACATGAACATATTTTACCTAAAGTGGAATGATAGAAAAGCCCTTATGAAAAGTCTCTAGGAGAATGTATTAAGCCTGCTAATAATAGACCAACAAAAGTAGTTAAAATTATTTTTCCTTATGTAGTCAATACTAAATTTGGAAAAAATATGGCAATAGACTAAAACTCCTGATTTGAGAGTAAACAGTTTTGCACAAGATCTTTATTTTCAAAAATACATATCTCTATGGCTAGAGACAGTAAGTTTTACAGCATTGAAGAGGCACCTTGCTACCTACATAGTGCAAGACTCAAGTATGGTACAGGCTCCAAAGCTGAAGGAATGACTATTCTGCCTGTGACCAAAAGTCATAACATGCAGTGTCTGACAGCAACTTCAGCAGAAAAGGAAAAGCCTACAAGAATAAACCAAGTGATATGCATTCCTCAAGTTTAGGTGGCCAATGAGGTCATCAAGCAGAAACACTAGACTAAAAAATTGTATTATGACAGCTGAGGGGGTTCCATATTTGATTCCTCTGTACCAGTTAGAATGTGTATATTTCCACTGTACCACTACTCTGTGTTCTGAGCTGAAAAATCCTTTTCTGATTATTCATTTCTTTGCTTTAAGATGTTTCATACTGCTAATCATCTTTGTCATCTCATACAGAGCTTTTCACTACGTATTGTTTGTTATCTAAGTTGGAGCAATTGGTACTCTGCACAGAATTTAAGATATGGACACCTCTATTTATTTTCTTTATTAATTTTTCATTCTTTTTATAAGATTACTAATATTTCCATCCATCTCTTTACCTTTCAGAATATTCCCCACAATGAGTCAGAGGAAACTTTCTTGAGAGATAAGCACAAGTTCAAATTCTATGTCTCCAGTTATTCTTCCCAAAGTTTGTATGAACTCATATAGTCCTTATTGGACACAAAAAGCCCAGAACATCTATTAAGGTGAGGTAGTTTATCCTCTTTTTCAGTTCCTTCATTAAAAAAATTAGACAATAATTCCTGTACACTAAAATATAATTTCATTAAGTGTAATTTCTAGTGAATGCTGTTGCAGAGATTTTGGGGTAAGGGAAGCAGAATAGAAGTTTCTAATGTGAATACTGTTCCTAATGGCCATGTAAAATTTTATGCTGACAACTTTTAAAATATCAAATTCTTTTGCAATGTAAACTGGATCAAAAATATCTGTGATTTGAATCTATTTTTCATTATTTCATTTTAAATAATCTGGAGTTTCAAGTTAAAATTCATTGAGATTATATGAACACTAGAAAAACTTTCCCACTCCTGATGTTATTTACTTCTGTAGCTCTAGTTATTTTTCCAAGAACTTTAAACCTTTAAAAAGATGAATATTCCATACTTCTTGCACAGCAAAGAAATTAATTTTCTTTAGGTGAAAGCCACTTTTTATTCTATAAATTCAGTACTGGAAAGCTGAAATCCCTGATGTGGCAGTGTTGGAAGGATTATCATTCACAATAATGGATAAACCAGGCAATTTTATGAAGATCTGGCCTAATTTTGAAACAGTGTCATATTACTGTTAACCTTGTGGCAGATTACTGCAAATTTATTGATTTTATTATAAATCAATAGAGTGTTTATGGGATGCCACTTGTTTTGGTCTAATTCGTGATGCTTTCAACTTTTCATTGGACATGTTACTCCATATTTGTTTACTATTCAAAAAAATATTGTTTTACGGAAAAGTTAGTCCTCAGATTTATGTAAAAATGCACAAAAGCTTAGTTTTGGAGAGCAGTGTTCTATGTATTTGGGTATGAAGGAAGAACTGATGATTTTTTTTGACATCTAATGTATACACACACCTTTATGGCTATCTTATTTGCAGGTATGCTCTGAGTAATGGAAGAAATATCTGTCTTGCATTTTTTGAGTGGTGTCCTCCAATGTCATAATGCTCCATGGCACATCATCTGCCTTTGTGGAACAGGAAACCTTTTACTGTAAATATCTTTTCATAAACTCAGTTAAAGTGGGATGTGCAAAAATGTATTCCAAAATACATGTCTAGCTCTGCCAAGAACATAAATTAGCTTCCCTGAGTAATGTGGGTGTTCATGAAATGTTCAATAAAAAATGGTAGGCCAGACATTTTATCATTTGAAGCAGTTTTAACAAAATCCCTTTAAAAGACTTAAAAATGTTAGAATCAAAGATCCATCTAAGCCACAATACTTCTATTTCAAATGAGACAAAGGAAAAACAATTTCTGAATATTAAGTAGGGACAGTCATATTTTAAGTCAACACTTTAGATTTGGAGCTTTAAAATATAGAGCTGAGATTCCTAGGGAATATAATACCCACCAGTAAAGAACTACATATCTATTCATAGTTGCCAAACTGTGCATTTCCCTTGGCTATTGCAAATGTTATTGCTGTATGTAGAAATGTCTGCTTAAATATCCAACTAACAGTGATCACAGGAAATAACACAATCTGGGCATGTGATTATTTCAAGAATAGTGGTATTATAAACAAGTTCCTACATGCTTTCAAACCTGAAGTTTTCTGCTGCATTTCTTGTTCTCCATATGATTACTGCTGCGACCAGTATCAAGAAAATCAAATTTCTAGTAAACTGCTTGTTTTTTTCTGATTCAGAAACTACTTGATTCATTATTTCAATCAAATCTGTAGACTATAAAATTCAATATGTCATCAAGGGTTATTCAAATAAAACATGGTCAGCTTCAAGCATGATGGGAGTTTTATGGTTTTTGTGAGCATTAAATGTTTTTTGCAGCAATTCTTGTCAACTACCTCTGTCGGTAGTATTGGTAAGAGGTTGATTGCTCACTATAGACTTTCTGCTTTTAGGTCTAGCAAGAGGAAGAACAGATCTGTTGTTAATAAATTGTTCTGTGATTTTCTGTGATTTCTAGGGAGAGATGGAAATCTCCATATACATGGTATTAAAGGACGGTGCTTTGCAAAGGGAGTGAATTTGGAGACATGTTCAATTAATTTGATACTCTTCATTTTCCTGATATGACTCACTAAAGGCATGTCAAATGTATGTCAAAGTTTTGTATGCTTATGTTTCACTGTTTCAAGGCTTTTACAATGCTGTCATAAGGGCACAAGTCTCCTTCCTATTACTTTTACAGGCACTTTACCACTTACCAACTTCCAGCAGAAGTTTATCTTCCCTGTGAGGATTTAAACTAAAACATATTGGCTTTAATTTTTTTCTCTATCAAACTCATAAATGCATTTATTTCACAAAACATATTTTTTCACTAGAAATACATAATAAAAAAATTGCTTAATAAAAACATTTTCTCATCTGTACAGCTGTATAGTGTACCCTTGAGTGTTACAAAAAAGGCCAATTATAATGATGTAATTCAGATGAGATATCAGACAAGAAAAATAATCTGAACTTGTCTACTATGGTTCTTATGAAAATTGGATTTTCCTGCATTTCTATGGTTTGAATATATCCTGCTACAATGGGGAATTTATTGGGTTTTTTCATTTTTTCTCTCCCCTATAACAATGAATGAATCAATAAGAAATGACAGTCAGTAGAGTAGCTCCTGAGCTTCAGAAAAAAAGAATTGCTTTATCCTAAAATTAGTAGACTTCCAGGATGAAAATGGGAAAATTGTTGTACTTATGACCATAAGTATAGTTTTTACAAAAGGAACTAAGTAATCTTAACAGCACATTTTATGCTTTTTGTGGTGGTACAGTTCCAGGTAGCTCTCATGACAAGTAATTGCAGTAAGCAAATAGAGAAATCCTTGTAGAAGCAGACATAATGTAAAACACGTAGAATGAGCACAGCTGTCCATATGTTTACTGTTTTCCATCTGAACCAACTGTGTTGTTGTGTTTTGACAAACTTCTGGCTCTTTTTTTGGATGATTTTCATCAAGTTAGTTATGTTTATGGGCTTGCAAACTTCCACATCTTTATCCTGGTGTAAATTTTTTTTTTTTTTTTGCATTCTGTTGCTTATATTCAAGAATTGAAAGATCTTAGTGCCTGTGTATGAAGGAATTTTTCTTTTCAGAGAATTAAAAATAAGATGAGAGAGGACCATTTACAAAATTATTTTTGTCTGCTGTTTGGTTGACATGAGATCAAAGAAGACTTGCAAGACACAAGGGTGGAACATGAGTCACTGGTTACAAGCTTCAACTCCTGAAGAACAGCCAGATGCTAATTTTAGAGAGTCTGTAACATGCAGTAATAAAGCCATGGAATGAATCATAACAGGGAATAATATCTGATACTCAAACACCATATTTTATCTGATGATCTCAAAGTACCTTATGGATATTTATTTATTGAACTCCCACAAAATCCTAGAGAGGTGGGTATGCATTAATTTACCTTGCAAGAGATATTTGTTGTGGTTTAAGCCCTGCTGGCAAATAGGCACCACACTTGCTCAGTTCCAACTCTCCTCCCCACCCCAAAGAAATGGGAAGGAAAATCAAAAGTAAAATTTGTGGGTTGAGATAGGAAGAGTTTGATAATTGAAGACAAAATGGAATATAATAATAATAATAATAGTAGATAAAAATTATAATAAAAAGGGAAATAATAAACCCAAAAAAAGTGATGCAATATGATTGCTCACCACCTGCTGACCACTGCATGACCCCAGTCCTTGAAGCCCAGATCTGCCACCCTTCCAGGTGGCACCTCTAATTTATATTCTGGACATGACATTTGGGCCACCTGTCCTTAAGCTTTTGTGTTTTCCCTTTGTGTACCTCCTAATTGACAGAACATGGGACACACAATCCAAAAATAAAAAAAAGTCCTTGATTTAGGCTAAATATGACAAATCAAACACTGGTGTTTTCTACAGTATTCTCTTTCTGAATCCAAAACACAGCAGTTTACCAGCCACTGAGAAGAAATTAACTCTATCTAAGCTGAAACCAAGGACATTAAACCACTCTGGAGAAGGACTTAAAAAAGCTGTAATCATTCTGTAAATATATTTATGGCAGTTTAAATATTCTCAGTTAGGCAATATTGACTTTCAGTTTTTTATTTTTTTTTAAATTCAGGCCTCTTAGAAATGCTGGTGGAATATAAGACTCTTGAAAAGGGGGAACTAACTGAAACCTTGATGGAAAATTTTTTTAACAGCTGTAACCTACTTAATCTCTTCCAAAAAATGAGAGGATTTTGCTTTGGTCTGAGCTTGGAAGCACCTGCCTTTGCTTTTGCAGTATAGTCTTCTCCACTTGTATTTCATAGGCCAGGGGCCAGAGGAAATCCAGTTACAGCAATAAATTATAGTATCTTGAATCATGCCAATCTACTCACTGAGATGAGCCTCAAATATCAATATGAAAAAAAATATTACAGAGGAATTTATTTTTTGTAAAGTTTTAAAATGTTTTTATACTTCTACAGCTGTCATAATAGCTTAGATTCACTCAAATATATGTACAGTCAAATTCAGAAATAAATTCCATTGCTTGCAAGACTGAAAGCCTGTTTTTAGCTCTGTTTGTTCATGGAGGTTATGGGCAGTAGGAAGGTGGCACTGAAAAACAAAACACGTGCTGAATAATGTAGGAAGACATTATTCTTCACCTTTGACAGGAAGGATTAGCCAATTCACTTGCACAATTCCTGTCCAGGCTCTAGTTTCAAATGCTTAGGTATGAATGTGCTGGTCCAGAACTTTCTTCACTAAGCCCCAAACTAAAGCAAAAAAAGTAAAATTCAGAGAAGAGCTCTGAAGTTTGTAACAGTTTTGGGTGTTGGGCTGCTTTACAAGTTTGATGTCACTGGTCAACTTATTTAGCTTGGAAAATAAATGGTTTGCAGGAACACTTTAGTTTTTTTCACAGGTGGAGTGATAAATGCACAGCCTGGGGACGTGGATTACATCCATCACTTCAAACACAGCCCTTAGCCACAAGGTCTCTAGAACTACAATTGGTTAATTGGGAGGTAGGCATTAATGTGCTGCATGCCAAATGTGTCTGAAAATGCATTCAGCCTACAAGTAAAAAAAGAAAAAGTTACACATTCCTGCCTTGAAGCCTGAAACTACCAAAAGATCTGTATTGAGGGGAAAGAAGTAAGCAAGGACAGATGATTCATTTTTTTATACTGTGGAGATCTTAAGTGCACAATGAATGTTTTCAGACTTCGGTTCAAACCCCACTCAAGTAACCCCTGAAAAAAACCACCTGTTGTGATTTCAGTATTAGAATTTATGGGTTATTTGATGATATAATAAAGCATTACATTTTTTATTTTAACAGGAATTACCATACTGAGATAAACATTAATGCACCTTGCAAGAACTGTATGTAACATCCCTGAAGCTTGTCATTACTCACAGAAAGTCAGCAAATCAACCTAATTTCTCTAGATCTTTAAAATCACTAAAATCTTTTAAATCTACTAAATCTACTTTGAAATCTACTAAAATGCCATTTTCGTGGATTATACATCTTATATGGATTTGCATCATAAGACCAAAACTTATCCAGACTATGCAATTCTAAGGAAAAAAGGAGTTTTAGTTGCTCAGTTGTAGTAAAGTTTTTATATTATTTCTTTTGTTGGAAGACATCAACCTAAAACTCAAGTATGAAAAACTCAAGTAGGAAATATTTTCAAGCTGATCCGACAACCCCAGATATTTTTCTTAGATTTTTTCACCTAAAAAATATTTTATGCATAGCAGAATTGCTCTTGAGAAGAGCTTAAGCAAGTGATCCTCATAGTCTACACTGGACATAATTTTATAGTCTACAAGATTTTGGACAGCAAAATTTTGCTGCACCATAATGCAGGTGAAATCTATTATTAGGTTGAGGAAAACATCAATTCTGCATTAGCTGATTATGTATATCATACAAATTAATATATTAATAGAATCAAATGCACACTGTAACTTTTTACTGAAGAATATCTTTCTTGCAAAAAAAAAAAAGTGGAGATTTTTTGCTACCAAGACTGATGACATTAATTTTGACTTGCGACGTCTCTAGCAATAACTCGTTCTGAAAATTCTTTGCAACTGAAAGGAAAAAAAATGGTACATGCCATTGTACTTGACTGTAAAGACTGCAAGGAAGAGATTTATTTTGTATTTTACTTTCTGGGCAATTATGTTTAATGAATGTGATTGTGAAGAAAAATGGTGATTATAATTTTTTTTCAATTAGAAACAACAAAGGAACTCTGAACTGTGTTAGGAAGTGTTTCTGTCTGTAAAATAGTGCTTTTAGGTTTTCTGAGCCAAAGACAGCATCTGGTGACTCTTCAGAGAGATGATATGTTGTGTATGGAGAAGGGCTTCCAAAGTAAGTAAGTAAATAAAGTAGAAATATGTAGTTTGAATGGATTCTTAGTACCATGACACTTCATTGAACAAACTATGACCCATTTGGTTTTGTTGACTTGCTTTATCCTCCTCCCTTGACACTGTAAAGGCATCACATGCTGTTCTCTGACAGGATAGCCTCTGATTTTGTAGTTGTGCCTCCATAGGTGATGCTCACACCTGTGTGTGTCCCCAGAGGAGTCATCAGGACAGTGAGAATACTGATGTTCTTCTGCATGGACCCTGAGCTGGCCTGGAGCCCCTCTTAGATGACAGGTAAATAAGTAGTGAGTGGAATCTGGCGTCTGCCTCAACCACATGGCTGTATTTCTTGTGTTTCCTATCTTGATCCAGGTTTTTGAAAAAAATGGCTGCTGTTCTCTACTTTTATGACAATAGTTTTGCATTGGAATTTCCCAACTAGTGCTTGCTTTCCAAAAAGCAACAACAAAAAAACAAAAACAAACAAAAAAAACCAAACCAAACCAAACCAAAACAAAAAAAAACCCAAAAAAAACAAAAATAAATTTTTCTTTCTTTTAAATTATTTTAAATAAGTTTTTCTTTTTGTCTTCTCTACACCCTAGACACCTGTCCATGAAAGAGGAGGTCATGCCAGTTACATGATTAACCTACATCAGTACTTACTTAACAAAAGCCATCAAAGCATTACCCATTTGGGGCAGTTTCTGTCATAGTATTTTTTTAAAAAACAAGTTATTAATTTATCTGCTACTGCCTTCTGGAAACCACAAAGAAATGAGAATTATTCTCACTAATTTCTTAATTATTATGGGTTTTAAGTATTTGTAGTACAACCTATTATACCACTTAGATAATTGCACCGTGTGTGCTTTGTTCATATTTTGATTAAGAGGTAACTGGCTAAGTAATGGCCATCCTGTTGAACTTACTGCAATAAAATGCTTTTGGAAAATGATGCCAGCTTACTTTTTTACTGAACTTTGGCTATATAGTGTTTTCTGTTAATATATTTAAAAACTTGTCTGTAGTGATTCTTATACCATGAACGCATAGGAAATACCATACAGGGATGAAAGAAACATTTCTCGTGAGATCTGGATTAATGCATAACTATCCCATTCTTACAAATTCAAAACACAAATTAGAAACCTTGGAAATTCATCCATTTTTTGCACAATTTAGTGCCATAAGTGAACATGCATGATTATGTATGCAAGTATTGGAAAAAAGGTCAATTCATGGAATAGCATAGATTGGACACAAAGCCCTGTGGTTATAATTTCACTTCTCTATAATTATGCAAATACAACCTTATTTGAACTTCAAAGTAAATTTTGGTGTTGTACCTGACACAAAGTGAAAATTGAAAATTTTTTTCACATTTATATGGGGCAAAACTATGACACACAGTAGGAAATAAAATCAATTAGCATGCTCTATAAATGACTAATATATTTCCATGGGTTCTGCAAATATCTCTTTTCTAACTGGCTCTGCTGTCCTTTGAGGAAGGGGAGAAACCTATTGTGCCTGACCTCCCTTGGATTTCCACCTGCCTAGACAGCCCTTCTCTCTGCAACCTGATCTCCTCATTTTGGTATATTTAACATGCATAGTTTGTTTCAAACAATTTAAACCTTTGACATTCTGTTTGGTTCTACCAAACAACATATATTTATAGGAATGTACTATATGAATGAGAGACATTCAAGAAACTTTTGGTGGAGAAAGGGAACAAATAAGGTAAGATAGGTAACCAGGGGAAGACATGTTCATCTGAATCAGTGTGTGTCATCCTTTCAGCCATGCTCCAAATGTCTCATATATAGATAGGATAATTAGCATCAGAGCTGTGATTTTGACAAATTTTTCTCTTGTGGTGTGTTTTTATTTATGTCCATGAACTTCCAGTTAGTTACACCAGAGCATATATTATGATGAGCATATTATTAGATGTATTAGAGCATTAGCATTATTAGAGCATATATTATGATGTATTTCCAGAAAGGTGTCTTTTTATTTTGCTAATATTATTTAAAAAACCGTTTTACAACATCTTTGCTGTGTTTACCTTTACCTAAATATACCTCAGATGATATTTCTGCTTAATCTGTTCATAGAATTAGCAATGATAATTGATTATTTGTTGCCAGCAAGGAATTGTTAAAGGTATATATTAACTACAGTGGGAATAAGTTATTATGGTACTAATTTGATATGAAAAGCAGCTTTTTGTGATATACTGAATGCAGGGTAGCCTGTGGCATCTAATTAGTATTACAGAAATCATAGCATTAAGAAGATTAAAAAACATGTTGATACAATATAAACTAATAGAATGAATCCTAACATGAAGACTGTAATTTTTTCACTGGTTCCTTATTGAATTGAGAGGCAAATTATGAGGCAAAATGTGTTTCATACCTTTTTTTTTTAAAGAAACTTTTGCTTCTAGTGTCCTCCAAACTTCTAAAAATACTGAAAGATATTATTTCGTTGCATAGAGCATTGCAGAAGGATCTGCCAGGCAATATTGCTGATTGAGAATGTAATAATCTGAGTGCTGCTGGCAATTGGCAGGCATACATTGTGCTGGTTTCTAAAAGTTTTCTTCTCCTCCATCCTTAAGGTTCACAAAGTTTTTACATCACCCACTCCTTCATTTTTTGTATTTTACATGTTCTTTTATTTGGAATGAGCTGAACAGGTAGTGAAAGGAATAAAAGGGGAAAAACCCAAAAGTACAAGAAACATACCTCTCATTTTGCCTACATTTCTGTTTTCACAGCAGTCTAGTTTTTGCTTTGCTTTCTCTCCTGAAGGCTGGAAAAGTGCCAGTGATGCACGTAAGCCAGATGTTTGGAGGCTTGCAGAGTCAGCTACTTTTGAAAAGAAAAATGTTAGGGAAGGGACTTCTCATGGGGTAGACATTTGCTAATAAATGATGGTGTTCTTTTTCTCTGCAGATGTTCCATTCTAACAGAAGGAAGATCCTTTTTTTAGCTTAGGGCTTATCTAGATTTAGCTGCATTCTTTTGACCCCTGCACTGGAGCTGGGAGCACTGTGGATGATGCTGTGTGCTGTCTGTGTGTCCTCCCTGCTGCCTGGGAAGCTGAATTCCTGTTACGTGTCACTGCAGTGAACCGTCCTGGACCAGATTTGCTCCTTAGACAGATTTACCTCTTGCTGAGTTGGTATCAAAGGGCCCAGTCTTGCAAAATGTTAAATAAGCTCTATTTCAATATCTAGGAAATGGGACTGCTATCAGGCAACACTGGTAGCCATGCAGGATCAGGATCTAAATATGTGTTCTTGGTTAGAGAGTGTTTTCATTTCATTTCATTTCATCTTTAAACCAAATACAAAGGTTTAAATAAATATCAGTGCTGATTGTTTATAACCTTCTCCCCACCATGGCTTTAAACATTTATTATTCTGACTGTTTTAAAATACACTGGCAGCTTTTTATGGCTATATTAAGCAAACCTTTAGGGCAGCAGACAAGACGGGATATTATTCTGAGATTAAGGAAGGAAAATGAGTAAAAGCATATGAACAAAGGCAGACTGAACAGGAAGAGAATCGGGCTCTTTTTCCACTGCTGGAGGAAACCACAGCCCCTATTGTGTGTGCTCTGAAAGTGATTATCTCCAGTCACTAGTTCTCTCAGAGTCTAATCCGCTGATTCATTGGCTTTTTTTTCATCAGGGTTGGAAATGAGATGTCAAAAAACATTAATATCCATTATAGGAAATGTCCAGACCAAAGAGACCATTAGCTTATCTGTGTTAAAATATTTGCTGGATAAATTTTGTTTCCCAAACACATTTTGAGGTGATAATTTACTGTTCTCAATACTTTCATTTTGCAAGGCGGTTGACAGCTCTTGTGGAAATGAAATGTATCTGGCACTGCAACTTCGTGTGCTATCACTTTGATTACATTATATATATGCATCCCAGGATTGTGATTGTGGAATCACAGATGTCTGGGGCTTGGCTAATAAGAGACAGAATTGTCAGCTGCCCTGTGTCAAGGATAACCATCTCTCTCTGGGAAGCAGAGACTGAAGCGCCAGACTTGCGTCCTCACACTGTGAGGTCGCTAATTAACTGCAACACCCAGAGTGGGCCAGACTGAAATCGATATATTAAACCCCACTGGTGCTAAAAAAATCCTCAAATCCACTAGTAATTTAGAAACAGGAGCAACGCAAGAGTATGAAAATACTAGAATTTATCTCTTTCTAAGAGGCTGTTCAAGGCTTTTCTAAGATTTTGACAAGAGTAGTTTTTGTTTCTCTGTGTATCACAGGACTGTACTACCACACTGCTCCATTTATCACCCTATTAAACTGAATTACTTGCTTAATTAAATGTTCTGTGCAGTAGCAGCACCCGATGTGCATAACAGCAGTGCAGTGAATGTCAATGCAATACTGGGCTTTGGTTTTTTGAATAGTGTTGATTGGGCTGTCAAAGTCTCACACCAGGTCTCAGTGCTCCTCTGTGCTAAAAGGCAGTGTTCACCCCCCTGACACAGACTAGGGCTGCTTCCTCTGGTCACCTCACCAACATTCTCACCAAGGAGCCCAGGCAGGTCTGCCATCAGGACAGGTGGACAAAACACAAAAGATTTGACAGGAATTGTCTGCAAGCTGGATCTTTAGATTAAGGCGTTTGAATATCTACTCTAATGCTAAGATGAGCAACAAAAAAACCCCTCACAAACACCAAAACTGCTTGTGTTATGGATGAAACCTAGATTTGTGGCTGAGAAGGAGCCCCTGTTCCTTCTGCTTACACCTGGCACCTAGACTCATGTAAAACCTTTTTTCCGTGTTGAGTGTCTTAGGTGCAATTAACTGTGTGCAGTGGGGTTTCTCTTAGAGGGCAATTAAAGTGTTTGATTAATTGAGAAATGATGGCTGTAGAAAGTGTGGATGGACAGGGAGGCCTTGTTAGATCACCTGTCACTGGGCACCTTGGGAGACTTGCCAGTGCTGGAGGACAAAACCTCTCTCAGGACTGGCCTGTGGAATATCTTGTCTGGAAAGAAGAGTAACCTGACCATTTTTAGACTAAACCCATCATTAATTTCTTTCATTTCAGCTCTCCTTCAGGAAGATTTCTCATGCCCTGCCCATCTATAGGTGGGAAAGCAGATAGGAGTCTGCTACCACTGGTGCACAAGGCATCGATCAGCCTGTGTTCCAAGGTGGCAGGAAGCAGAGCTTTACTGCTAAAATGACAGCTTGAGATACCTGCAAAATTAGTAATTAAAGTAAATTTAAGACATTAGATAAGTAGAGGATAGCATCCCATTACATGTTTGTAAATCAAAAGTAATATTCAGACTCTGTTTGTTCATTTGGCTTCTTACTAATGAAAGCCTGAAATACTGTAAAATTGTATATACAAAATTACTGATATTTTATTATCAATATCATAATGGCTATTATGGAAGTCCATTTCCAAGAGAAGCTGGGTTTCTTATTAATAGGGTATAGGAATCTGCTCTGATTGCTTTACCATCAGTGGAAAAGAAAGGTAGGTCAGGGTAAAAAAACCAAAAATTTCAATTACATTTACAGCAGCAGCTGAAGGGGAACAAAATCAATGAAAGGAGCATACTTATTAGAGACCTGCAGTTGCCATAAAAGTGAAACTAAATCACACTGACAGTGTCTGAACTTCAGATAAATTGCTTTGAATTCAGAATGGGAGCCTGGAGAAATAATGGAAATTATATTGCAGTTGTTGAAGAAAGAGATAGAACTTTTTATATCTGTTGCTCCTCTAGATTTTCTTCGTATTTCAGGGATCAAACACTGATTTGTTGTTTTATTATTATTTTTTGTTTCTGTAACAGATGGAACAGTGCTGTCAATCACCAGTACTGACAGATTAGAGAATTATGTGGGTTTTAGAGCTGTGATATTTCTGTTTGGTAGTCGTCCAAGGTGACCCATAGTTAAGCCTTAGTTGTTTAGAAAAACCTAAACAACAACATAGAAATGCAAGAGAGATCAGATAAGACAAGGTAAGATTAAAATAAGGTAATATAAGATAAGATATAGATAACTACTTCAAACTTACTGTTTCAGTAACTCATATAAAATTCGGTTCAATTTCTGTGACATCTGCATGGAATAGAATCGTATGCTGGTCCTTATGAATTTCTTTATCAAAGGCAGCTGCATTTTCTAAGCTCACTGTAGCTTTTGATTTTGAAAGACTCAATATTTAGCTGTCATATTAATTGCTCTAACACCACAATATACTTTCTGCAATACCCCTGAAAAATCTGCTGCAATCTAGATTTTACAATAATAAATTTTATAAAAATTCTTTGGTTTCTTCATGAATGGAAATTTCTTGCACAGATATTGCTCACAATTCTTCTCACCATTTTTGTGTTAAACCATTCTGTTGATGAAGGAAGAGTTCATCCACAGTTGCCCAAGGACTTCACATTACATTTGTGTGGAAAGAACTCAAACTCTGGACTGAAACCCTAGCCACTCCATACTGAAATAAAAATATTCTTTAAGGGAATGGGAAAATGACTTGTGATAAGAATGCAATTTTAAGACTATCTTTATCCAAAGGTTTACTAAAACATCTCTTTTTATTAAGCAGGCCATACTGGAAATGAAACTCAAAGGAGATCAGATATTACAGTAGACTTCCTGCAGTGCAAATTGAATCTTTGTGTGTGTGCGTTTGTGTTTGTGTGTGCCTGCTGGGGATTTAGGAAAGATGTTAAATAATAATTCTGTGATTCCATTTGATTTCCTTTAAGTGTTAGGAAGATCTGAGTGCTGGATGGCATTATTCCTCCAAAGAAAAGAGCTTTTAAATCTTCTCTGAGTTTGTTTCAGCTTGGAATTCAGTATGACAGGCCACCCACTGTTATCCAATGTTTATTTAATTTCCTAGCTTCAAATAATGTTGCAATTTAAAAGTCTTCCATAAAAAAAGGTCTTTCCAGGTATTAATTGTGAGGGACAAATGGGTAGAAGTGTACAAGTCTGTGTAGATGAATTTAGCAATTTTTAAGAGCCAAAAAATAATGATAATTTCACCTGTAAATAAGAACTACTTCCTCATCTGGTTCTAATAAAATTAATAATTCATACATGTTAAAGTGATGACATAATTGAGTGAGAGGTCATTCCTGAGACTGTGAATTGATTCACAGGGTTAATTTATGATTCTGCATTGTGGATTATCTTCATGAATTTTTCTTCTCAGAGAGGCTGATAATTTGTTCCTAAGGTGTATCACACCATTTGTACTGGTCAAGTTACACAAAGCAAAGTTGGATTGTTATGCAAGTAGCACTCCAACACAAATGATGCTGTCTCCTTGATGAAGATAATTTAAAAGAATTTTGTAGGCACCTGGATAAAGTAAGAAAGATGTGGAGTTCACTGTGTGTGAAGGACTGTCTGCAAATTTGTGAGTGTGGGTGTTTGGCCCATATGTTGAACAGTTTGCCTATAAGAGCGTGTGTACTCACATACCATACTTAACAATTTGCTAGAAGTAATACACAATTTTCTTACTCTGGAAAAAATTGAATATTCCTTTTATTTGATGGAAAACAATGTGTAGACATTTAGGACACTTTAATTTGGAATTAAAATCAAAACTTTGTTATCTTAGAAAACCTTGACTACTTAAGATGTGCCAGATCATGATCCATCTTTTGATGTTTACTTGTTTGCATTCTAATTCAGTTCTGGCCTAAATTATGCAATTAAATCTTCCTCAAAATTTTATACAGATATGTTTAGGCTTTCATTTGTGTTTGATTTTTTTTTTGGTACTATTTACATTTCTTGTGCATCCTTGCAATGAATTTGTATAGTAGCATATTTCACCACCAGCTTTTCATGTAGCTGTACTATATGTCCTTTAGCAAATAAAATTTTAAAGGGATTGTTTCAAGAGATTCATTTTGAAGA
The DNA here is from genome assembly GCF_029582105.1 of Oenanthe melanoleuca. Classification (NCBI taxonomy): domain Eukaryota; kingdom Metazoa; phylum Chordata; class Aves; order Passeriformes; family Muscicapidae; genus Oenanthe; species Oenanthe melanoleuca. Next base: position 20,267,686 of record NC_079362.1, on the reverse strand, counting down.
TATATTTTTAAAAAGACTAGAGCTTAAAAAGAGGCATCTTTTTAGATGGGATGAAAGAGTTCAGATCTGTCTGCATTCATTTTGTCCCTCAAAATCAAAGAATTATTTTGATATTCTTTTGTTTTAATAGCCACACTGATATCCTTTATATTTTTCTGACCTTTTTATGTGTTCTTCATTCATTCCCCATACCGTTCCCATTTTTCATCTGGCAACACAGAAACAAAATAATAAACCATTGGCATTCTCAATTATGCACTGAAGAAACAGCCATAAGGTTATCCAAGAGTAGACTTTATTAGGCTGTCTCACTCTAAAAGCCAGGCTTAATGGATTGTATAGGCTGGAGAATTTGTTGATGCACATTTTCCACAGCCAAGGTAATCCTGGAAGCAGATAGTCCTAAACATACTTATCAGAGAATCAAAACAAGGCAAGGGAAAAGCAAGGCAAAGTAAGGAAGGAAAAAAATGCATGGCAGAACAAGCAAGGAGTGGGGAAGGGAGGGAAAAGGGAAGTTTCAGGGAAGTTTCAGGGAAGTTTCAGGGAAGTTTCAGGGAAGTTTCAGGGAAGGGAAGTTTCAGGGAAGGGAAGTTTCAGGGAAGTTTCAGGGAAGTTTCAGGGAAGTTTCAGGGAAGTTTCAGGGAAGGGAAGTTTCAGGGAAGGGAAGTTTCAGGGAAGTTTCAGGGAAGTTTCAGGGAAGGGAAGTTTCAGGGAAGGGAAGGGAAGTTTCAGGGAAGGGAAGTTTCAGGGAAGGGAAGTTTCAGGGAAGGGAAGTTTCAGGGAAGTTTCAGGGAAGGGAAGGGAAGTTTCAGGGAAGGGAAGTTTCAGGGAAGTTTCAGGGAAGTTTCAGGGAAGGGAAGTTTCAGGGAAGTTTCAGGGAAGTTTCAGGGAAGTTTCAGGGAAGTTTCAGGGAAGTTTCAGGGAAGGGAAGTTTCAGGGAAGGGAAGTTTCAGGGAAGGGAAGTTTCAGGGAAGGGAAGGGAAGTTTCAGGGAAGTTTCAGGGAAGTTTCAGGGAAGTTTCAGGGAAGTTTCAGGGAAGTTTCAGGGAAGTTTCAGGGAAGGGAAGGGAAGGGAAGTTTCAGGGAAGTTTCAGGGAAGTTTCAGGGAAGTTTCAGGGAAGTTTCAGGGAAGTTTCAGGGAAGGGAAGTTTCAGGGAAGGGAAGTTTCAGGGAAGGGAAGTTTCAGGGAAGTTTCAGGGAAGTTTCAGGGAAGGGAAGTTTCAGGGAAGGGAAGGGAAGTTTCAGGGAAGGGAAGTTTCAGGGAAGGGAAGTTTCAGGGAAGGGAAGTTTCAGGGAAGTTTCAGGGAAGGGAAGTTTCAGGGAAGGGAAGTTTCAGGGAAGTTTCAGGGAAGTTTCAGGGAAGGGAAGTTTCAGGGAAGTTTCAGGGAAGTTTCAGGGAAGTTTCAGGGAAGTTTCAGGGAAGTTTCAGGGAAGGGAAGTTTCAGGGAAGGGAAGTTTCAGGGAAGGGAAGTTTCAGGGAAGGGAAGGGAAGTTTCAGGGAAGTTTCAGGGAAGTTTCAGGGAAGGGAAGTTTCAGGGAAGTTTCAGGGAAGTTTCAGGGAAGTTTCAGGGAAGTTTCAGGGAAGGGAAGTTTCAGGGAAGTTTCAGGGAAGGGAAGTTTCAGGGAAGTTTCAGGGAAGTTTCAGGGAAGTTTCAGGGAAGTTTCAGGGAAGGGAAGGGAAGGGAAGTTTCGGGAAGGGAAGGGAAGGGAAGGGAAGGGAAGGGAAGGGAAGGGAAGGGAAGGGAAGGGAAGGGAAGGGAAGGGAAGGGAAGGGAAGGGAAGGGAAGGGAAGGGAAGGGAAGGGAAGGGAAGGGAAGGGAAGGGAAGGGAAGGGAAGGGAAGGGAAGGGAAGGGAAGGGAAGGGAAGGGAAGGGAAGGGAAGGGAAGGGAAGGGAAGGGAAGGGAAGGGAAGGGAAGGGAAGGGAAGGGAAGGGAAGGGAAGGGAAGGGAAGGGAAGGGAAGGGAAGGGAAGGGAAGGGAAGGGAAGGGGAGAATTACTTCCGTGATTCATACATCAAATTTTCCATGGCTTTATTCTTTATTATCTCAAGGGTTTGGTCCATTTACATGGCAGATGGTCAGAAAGGAATTTCTGTTTCTATTGCTGGAAAAGAGGCTGATGTGCAGTGGCTCATTAAGAAAAACATTGTCATTAGGAGATTTATTCTGAAATGAAAAGTATTCCTTTGGTATGAAGACCAAACCCATAACTCTATGACAATATAGAATGAAGGGAGACTAATGAAATCTCTGTAGATCACCAGAAGTGAAAGCAATTTGAGGCTGTAATGAACCCTGAAATGCTATCTGGCTTGCCATATGAAGTGATTTTTGACACTTAAGAAAAAAAAAGAAAATTCAGTGGATCAGCAATGCTTCAGAGACTAGAGCATGCCTCAGGCAATGCTTCATTCTTCCTAGATACACATTGTGCATCACATCTTACCATTTAACATTAAATAAACCATTCAAGGGATAACAATAAAATTAATTAAATGTATTTCTATAGTGTTTTCTCCTCTCACTCATTCATAAAAAACCTGTGTGCTGGAAGAGTTGGAAGCACAACAAAGAGCTGCTTTGATTTTAACTTCAGTTGATGATTGATATGGATCACAGGGTATGTAGAAACCTTTGGCTGGACACCTTTATTGAAGTATTAAGACTAATGTCTCATTCCACTAAGCATTCCACCAGTGTTTTTTCGGTTATATTCCAAGAGTGAAAAGAACAATTATCTAATTGAAGGAAAATAGCTATCAGATGATTTTACATGGCAAATAATAAATGAGTGAAAATTTAATGCTAGTAATTTTGATCCAAAATTTCTTCTAAGCATAAAGCTGCAGCATTATACTGTGTAGGAAGGGTTGGATGTGTTTTAGCATCATAGAAAACTTCTCAGTCAGATGAGGCATATGATGTCCTCAGAACATATTTCTCTACTCTGTCTTGCAATGGATGTATTTGAAGTAATTATGTGAACATTTAATGTATGACTCTGAGTCATACATTACTGTACATTAACTTAATGTAGTAAGTGAAAACTTCAGTAGTGTTGTCATATCTGGTCAAATAGAAAGCATTTTCCAGTTATCCCACAAACCCTCCCTCAAATTTCACGGGTTAAGGTGAGAATGCCTAAAATAAGTGAAGCGTCTTTATATTCCTGCAGCTAGTTTCTAAGTAAACTCTATAATTTTCATCTGATACAAAGAAAAATTAAAATTAGGCTTCAGTAGATGGTCAGGATTTTTTTTTTTGAGGCACCCTTCAGATATACTAAAATAGTGAGTTTTTTTTGTCCAGAACTGAATTTATCTAGTTCAACAGTTCTACTAAATAATTTTGCTTTCACAGGTAAGATTATGCTGCTCAAAAGTGAGACATAAGTTTCTGAATTGCTTGAGCAACCTTGTCATGGAAAGCAGATGGTCAGTTAAAACACAGAAGAAAAAGAAATTGGCAGGGAAGAAAATGCTTGAAATTATATAAGCAAACAATTGTGATTAACACCTGCTTCATGACTTAGCTGAGACCTGTGCTGACAAACATTGCTTGGCATAAAGTCAATACAGATAGGCATGGAAGAGAGGCTTGTATCTATGAATCTGTTTAAATACAGGTACTACTTATTTGATAAACTGTTGAATTGCAGGATGAGAAACACTGTCATGCGGTTCCAGCTTCTTTCTTACTCCTGCTCATTTTTCTGTCTTTTCTGGATTTGTGCACGGGATTGCAAGGTGGAATTGGAATGTGACTTCGCGTGACTTTGTTGTCTGTCTGGTGAAATGAAACAACTCATCGCATGGCAAATGGGCTCATTTAAGCTGCCCACTAATTTAATCTTACAGACTAATCTCATGACCTTTCTGTGTGTCAAACCCTCTGAAAGAATGCCTAGCTGGTCTCTGGGTGTCTGCCTTTCAATATGTTTACATACCTAATGTTACAGGCAGACATCTGGTGGGATTTTTTTTAGCTCTGAGGCATCAAAATGAAAGGATTTTAGAGTGTAAATGCTGCAGCAAATTCTGCAGCCCTCATATGTCCTTACTTGCATATTTAGGCACAAAGCCGTTTATTTTTAGAAGCATATAGATATCTACTTTTCTTCATAGGAAGGCAGAAGAGTAGCATCAATAAAAGTCGTGCAAGAAAAAAGCAGCAGGTATTCCTTGAATTTAAGTGGTATTTTTTCAGCAGTTACTGCTGTTCTCAGATGCTCATTGGTAAAGTCTTCCTATTATTTTAATGAAGTAGCCTGTTAGTAGGATAAATAATTCTTCACTCTTAGTCTCTGTCCACAGCCTGACAAAGTGGAAGATGAAGGTAGAAATAACATCAGTGTATAACATCCATGTGTGCTGCCTTATCTTTAGCTAAAAAAAAAAACCTGCATTGGTATCCTCATTTTTAAATCAGTCAGAGATACTGAGAGTTTCAATTTAGATAATTCCCCACCACCTCCCCCCCCTCCAATTTTGTGTTTGTAGCTGAAAAAATCTCTGGATAATTTTGTTACTAAAGCAGCCACCAGGCAACCATTGCAATGAAAGAGAACATCATGGAGGGTATGCTTGTCTCATAGACTTAAGAAAAAAGGCCTTCAGCTATCTTCCTTAATATTTATGGTTTAACTCTATTGTTTCATTTCAAAAGTCAATTTTACATTTAGCAAAGTAGAACTGTGTCCCATCAGTCTTATAGGCATTGACAAGCTTCAGCCACAGCATATGGTACATAGAGGGCAAACATACAACACAGAAAGCAGCAAAAAAGTAAAATACTTGTCTGTTGAATAATTTGACCATGGAATGAATAGAATAGAATAGAATAGAATAGAATAGAATAGAATAGAATAGAATAGAATAGAATAGAATAGAATAGAATAGAATAGAATAGAATAGAATAGAATAGAATAGAATAGAATAGAATAGAATAGAATAGAATAGAATAGAATAGAATAGAATAGAATAGAATAGAATAGAATAGAATAGCTGCAGCTGGAAGGGACTTACAGTGACCACCTAGTCCAACTGCCTGACTACTTGACTACTTTAGGGCTGACTAAATATTAAAGTATGTTCAACATGGGAAAATCTTGGGGTGTCAACCATCTCTCAAGTAAGCCTGTGCCAGTGTTTGGCCACTCTCTTGGTAAGGAAATGTCTCCTGATGTCCCATCTAAACTTCATGTGTTGCAACTTTGAGCCTTTCCCACTGAACCTCATGGAGAAGAGCTCAGCACTCTCCCCATCCTTCTCCTCAGGAAGCTGCAGAGTCATGAGGTCATCCCCAGTCTTCTTTTTTCCACATTAGACAAACCCAAAGTCCCCAGTCTCTCCTCAGAGGATACACCTTCCAGCCCTCTCCCCAGCTTGCCTGTGGGAGTGTTTGAGGACCTTGGCATCCTCCTGCAGTGGTGGGGCCCAGCACTGTGCCCAGCTGAGGCCACACCAGTGCTGAGCAGAGCAGGACAGTCCCCTCTCTCGACTGGCTGGCCATGCTTTGTTTGATGGGCTCCAGGCTGTGGCTTACCCTCCTGGCTGCCTGGGAGCACAGCTGGCTCCACTTGAGCCTGCTGCCAATCAGCATCTCCAGGTCCTTTCCTGCAGGGCTGCTCTCCAGGCACTCCTCTCCCAGCTGAGACCTGTGCCAGGCATTACTGCCTCCCAGAACTTGGACTGGGTAAATTTCATGCCACTGATGATTGCTCAATGCTCTAATTTATCCAGATACTCCTGCAAGGCCTCTTGTTTCTCAATTGGTCAACAACACCCTAATGTGGTATCATCAACAAGATTGCTAATGGGGCATTCCACTCCCACATCCAGATAATGGATCAAAATATTGACCAGCCCAGGAGCGAGGACTGGGCCCTGAGGAACACCACTGGTGACTGCTCAGTACAGAAGGATGTCCTGAGGGACAGGAACAAAAGCATCCCTAAATGCCAAAAAACAACACAGCCATCACATTCCCTTCATCTCTGCTGTATGACCTTCACCTGAAGGAGACCAGCTTTGTCACACAGGACTTTCCTTTGTGAACACACCCTCACTGTTCCTGATTGAGTTGTCTTTTAAACGCCTTCTGATGATACCCAGTCTACCCATCTTCTCCACAATTTTTCAGGTGTAGAGGCTAGACTCACAGGGATATGGGTTCCTGGGTCTTCTCTCATAACTTAAACTGGAACAGCATGGGCCAGTGTCCTAGTGAGTAAGGAGTTCCTCAAACTTTTCAGACTTTTGATAGCTGATGGAGAAAATTCCTGCCATAACATCCCCCATGTGCTTCAGTTCTCTGAGATGAATCCCATCAGGACTCATGAATATTCTGCTGATATAACAGGTCTCTGACAACTTCAGTGTCCAAACAAATGGGAAGTCACTGTTCCCACATTATTGGGAAAAGGCAGTCCAAGGTCTATCTATGATTAAAGACTGAGGCAAAAAAAAAAGAAAAAAAAAACAACACTGAATGGCTCATTTCATCTTCAGTGCTATTTATCATGTGACCACCTTGTTGACATTGTCAACGAGCATCACTCAGATATTTTCTTAGACCTACTCTTGCTATAATCATCCATAAAGATCTCTTCTTGCTGTCAGACATGAAACCAGCCAGTTTCAAATTGGTCAGAGCCTTTCATGCCTTCCTTTGGCATAAATACACACCCCAGACCTGTTATCTTCCTACAAAGCCTGACCTTGCTTCCAGAGACCAAACAATTCCTTTTCCTCTCTGAAGCTCTGTGAGGACTTCCCTGTTCAGCCCAACTGACCTTCTTGCTTTCCTTAAGGCAGAATGGAATCATTCCTTGTTTCTAAAATAAGTTCTTAAGACTGACAAGGATTCATGATCTCCTCATCCAACAGATTCCTAGGTTACTCTGCTAAGTAGCTCCATGGATTACTTTAAGTTTACTCTCTTGTAGCTGCAACTCTGGTAAGTTTTTACCTCATTAGACCAAAAATGTTAAACTCAACTATTCCATGAGGACCACAGCCAAGATAACCCCTTACTGCCTTATCCCCCACAGCATCTTGTCTATTCACAAGCAAAGCCTAAGCACCAAGTCTAGGAGGATATATTTCCCAGCTGATTCATTGAATACATTGGCAAGAGTTTCTCTCTTACAACCCAAAAATTCCCAACAGTGTGCAACAGTGTGGTATTTCGAGTTGATGCCTGTAAGTCAAAGTCTCCCATGAAGACAAGGGCTACCAATCTGGAATTTTTCTCCTAATTTCCTGTTGAATAACAGATTGGTGCTTCCATCCTGGCTGGGTTGTTGGTATTAGACACTCACTACATTGTGTCCTTTGCTTTCCCCTAGTCCTTATCCACAGGTTCTCAATCACATCACCACTACTGTAAGGGCTGTGCCATCAAACTTCTCCCTTATATGAAGTGTGACACCTTTACTTCACCTGCCCAGCCTGTCCTCCCCAAACAGCCTCTAGCCCTCCCCCCCTGAACTCCACTCAGGGGATGTTCAAGTCTCACTGATGGTGAAATTGTAGATTTGGGAGCTGACTAGTCTTTCCATTCCATCCTGGCTATTCTCATGCTGTGATTGTGATTCCTGTGGTTGTGCACAAGAATTTCAGATGTGCTCCTGAGCCCTCTGTGCTCCCAGGAGTGGTGTAAATGTTCCCACTGGATTTCCTTCCCCGGGGATGCCATGGCAACCCTTGGCTTAGCTACTGCAATTCTATTGGTATCCCTTTCCAGCATCAATTCTGGTTTAAAGACCTCTTGATCATCTCTGCTCACTTATTCCCAAAGGCATGTTTTCCCCATCAGGATGGGCAAATCTTGACAGGATCCAACATACCCTGTCTCTTGAAGGCTCTTCCATGGTTTTAAAAAACATAGTTTTGTGAGAAACACAAGTCTTGTAGACTTATTTATGTATTGATATCCTGGCCTCAACAATATATTCTGACATCTCCCTTAATTACTACGAGGATTGAGAAAAATACTTTCTGTGCTCCCATATTTTTTGCCACTCTTTGCAAGGCTCTGAAGTCTCTTTAATTAACCTCAGACTTTTGGTTGCATAGATACATGAAGGCATATGAAACCACATAAAGCCAAACCAAATGTGTTAAAAAATAATGTTTCTCCAAGAAAACTGTAAATTCTCCCAAATTTGTGTGAGATTTGCAACCCTTGCTTGACAACCCTTTTTGTGCCTTGATTTTGCAGGAGGAGGGAAAAATTCCCCTCAGCCATTGGAGGACTGTTTGGGATTTCCTTGTTGTTTTACCATCACTTTTCAGAAAAAGAAATCCTATGGCGTTTTTAAAAGAAAAATTTTGAAATTATCTTTAAGCCTTTGAGTTGCAGACCTGGCTATGTAGTGAGCTTAGATGCAACCCAAAATACCTACTTCTTTTTCCTTCTTATAAACACTGTCTGTGCCTGTATTAAGCAGCCAGTCTCTTTTAAAGAGAAAAGTGTGTTAGCATCAAAGTAATATCACTTCTTGTTGAGGGCACTACAGTGCCACACAGTCAAAGGTTCAGGACAAGTACAAGAAATTCTTATTTGTTAATACAAAAATTTGGAAATAGCCATATTTCTTTAGGCTACAGGCCTGTAAAGAGACAGACTCTTTCTCTGATGTTTTTTTGTAAAAGGAAGTGTAAAACCAGGGCAAATACTCCTGCTATTTCACCCTGAAAAATGTGTAGCTTCCAACTCTATGCAGTGCAGATCATTTCCTGGACCTGCTATGATTTGTCTGCTTAATAAACCTCAGTGGATCTGTTTTCCAAGTGCTTAGCAAATCCTCTCTTGAACCCATTTGAACTTCTTTTGTTCACAGCACCCTTTGTCAAAAGGTCTTGGGATTGATTTTGTCAAAAGTCTTCAGAAAATTCAGACTGTAACAAATGAAACACTTTATGAATATGTTTGTTGATCTGTCAAAAAACCCCAAACCATTTCTAAGGCTGAATCTTTGCTTAGAAAATTATTCTTGCTTGATCTGAAGTAAAATTTATTTATCTATATATCTCTGCTAATTAATTTTTAGTAGTATCTTTTAGTGCAATGGCTACTGATTTTGTTTCCTCTTTTAATATTGTTAGGTTGAATGCTGCATTTCATAGCTTACTGGTGGATTTGTTTCAGTTTATTTGCTGACCATATACAAAAAGAGGCTATGCTGTCCATCATGTGAGGTTTAAAGTTCTTTATTTTGCTTTTTTCTTTTGTTTTGATTTGTTTTTTTGTTTGTTTGGTTTATTTTGTTGTTTTATATTTTTCTTTGTGAGAGTAGTTTATAAGCACAATCTTGGTACTTTTAAAAATTAAGTATTTTTTTAAAAAGTCAGATATTTTACACCTTTTGAGTCCTACAAAAATACTTTGCAATAGCTGTTTGATTAATGGTAATAGTATAAATAAACCCTGAAATTTTCCAGTTGAATTCAATACTGAACTTGTACTTAGTAGTCAAATCCCAAATATTCTTTGTGCAGTTGCTTGATCTAAGTTGGTGCCTTGTATTTTTTTTAGTTTCCTGTCTCTTACCTAGTCCTCATTTATTAGGAGTAATTTTTATGCAAAACCATAGCTTTTTTTTATTTTGAGGGTATACTACATGTTTGAGGCATTCCCTCCCTTCCCTCCCACTTCCACCATTGAGTTTTCCAATGTACTTGTCAGAGGTTTAAGTATTGCATTAACTGACATTAAACAAACCACTTTCCAAAGGCAGTAAAGCATAACCATAGCTCAGAAATGGCCTTCATATCCTTCCTGTGATTCTTTTTAAATGTGTCAGGAGCTGGCAATGAAAATTGACTGCAGCACCTTTCTCTGCCCATGATTAAAGATCAGAACCCCACAATGAACTGGAGCACACAGAACAGCTTTTGGCATCTGCAAAGCTTTCAGACCTTTGCTAATTTTATGGAGATTGGCCAAAGACTAGACAAGACAGAGTCCCTACTAAAAGCATGTATCTGTATATGGACTAAAAGGAAAGTTTGCCATAAGTAATGATGATGAGAAAGCAGTTAGTGAAAAGCATAGAGAAGCCAAGAAAATTCATTAAATATAAGGAGGGATACTTAACAATTCTCTGGATGAAAAATGAGACAGGAAGAGGTAGGAGTGGTCTTATGAAAAAGAGACGAGATAATCTTTAGTATATGCTTATATCAGACAGAAAAGCTTCAAAATTAGAATGATGTTACCTTGCTATAAAACTTTTAAACCTTCCTTCTATAAGTTTCTTCTTCTTCTGTCCCAGTGCTTTGTGAAGACTGATAAGTCTTGGTGCACTTACTCCAGCTGAAATAAACTGAATTTTAGAACTTCAGCTCTTTCACTTATTTTTCCTTCTAGACTTTCAAATGGGAAGATTTACACAAACTAAGATTAATTTGCAACTGAACTCAAGAATTCAGAGCTGAATATTTGTTATTTTGAAAAAAGTTGTAAATAACTGGAAAGGAAAATGCATCTTTGTAACCTTTCAGGATAATGGTTTTGGCTTTGCTCTTTATTTCTAATGAATGGTGTATAGTTGCAAGTAGCATTTGTATGGAACTTACAGTGTTGAAGTGTGAATTTTTTCTTTAATGCAAACATAAGATAATAGGAGGTGAAAAGTGGCTGCTATTAGTCCCTGAATAAATGAAAACAAATTTGTGAAGGAAAGGAAAGAAAAAAACACCAGCAATCTAAATATTGGAAATAAAATAAACTATTTATTTTCTTAGTTTGACTGAAAAAAAGGAAAATGAAGTCAACAATGGAAGACCAAAACAGAGAATATATTTTGCTTGACTGTCATTACACTGTTTCTGAATGAAAAAATATTAATAAATCAAGTGTAACAATAGTGTCTTTAAGAATGCTATTACAGTGGTCATGCAGGTGAAGGAGCCAACATTAAACCAGGACTAATTAGAAATCTTGTGGAAACTAGGGCCACTGTGTCTCCCAGCACAGAGTTTCCTTTCTGATTGTTTGTAGGATATCACTACAGCTCACCAGCTTACTGCTGAAAAAATTAAAAAGTGATATTGATGGACTGCCAGCCCTGCAAATGTGAGAATGGAATGGAATGGAATGGAATGGATTGGAATGAGCAAAGGAGGAAAAGAGAAAGAAAAGAGAAAGAAAAGAAAAAGAAAAAAAAGAAAAAGAAAAAGAAAAAGAAAAAGAAAAAGAAAAAGAAAAAGAGAAAAAGAAAAAGAAAAAGAAAAAGAAAAAGAAAAAGAAAAAGAAAAAGAAAAAAGAAAAAGAAAAAGAAAAAGAAAAAGAAAAAGAAAAAGAAAAAGAAAAAGAAAAAGAAAAAGAAAAAGAAAAAGAAAAAAGAAAAAGAAAAAGAAAAAGAAAAAGAAAAAGAAAAAGAAAAAGAAAAAGAAAAAGAAAAAGAAAAAGAAAAAAGAAAAAGAAAAAGAAAAAGAAAAAGAAAAAAAAGAAAAAGAAAAAGAAAAAGAAAAAGAAAAAGAAAAAGAAAAAGAAAAAGAAAAAGAAAAAGAAAAAGAAAAAGAAAAAGAAAAAGAAAAAGAAAAAGAAAAAGAAAAAGAAAAAGAAAAAGAAAAAGAAAAAGAAAAAGAAAAAGAAAAAGAAAAAGAAAAAGAAAAAGAAAAAGAAAAAGAAAAAGAAAAAGAAAAAGAAAAAGAAAAAGAAAAAGAAAAAGAAAAAGAAAAAGAAAAAGAAAAAGAAAAAGAAAAAGAAAAGAAAAAGAAAAAAGGAAAAAGAAAAAAGAAAGAAAGGGGAGGGGAGGGGATGGGAGGGGAAAAAGGAAAGGAGGAAGAGGAAAAGGAAAGGAGAAAGAGGAAAGGGAAAAAGAAAAAGGAAAGAGGAAAGGATTGGGGAAAGAAAAGAAGAAAGAGGAAAGGGGAAAGGAAAGAGGAAAAGAAAATGGAAAGGTGAAAGACTATTTCAGTATGGAGGAGCTTATAATGATCATTTAGTCCAGCTGCCTGAGGAGGGCTATCAAAGTCAAAGCCCACTGCAAACCTCGGCCCTTGGAGAGGCTGGCAGGGTCTGGGGGTGCAGAAATAGGCACACAGGCTCTTCTGGCACATCTTTGCTGCCAGCTGCAGAGACCCAGCACTCAGCACTGCAGCACCAGAACACTGAAAGCACAGCAGTGTGACGTGCTGGGCTGCTGCAGATTAGCGTGTTTGCTCTGCTCGAGGATTAAGCTGAGTTAAAAGGAGGGACAATGCATCACTGTGCTGCTACAGCACCGCTCCAAACGGAGCCACTGTATCCTGCTTCCAGCAGGGAGCCAGCTGTGAAACAGGGTGCTGGCTGCACTGTCGTGGGTGCTGTGGATGCAGAAAACCCCTGCACTGCATTGTGGAAGTTTTTATCCACATTATAAAGAAGATAGCTCTGAATGCAAAAGTTGTCCCGAAATAAAAAGAGACTGACAGAAAAAGGACCTGATTTTTAGGGTGACAGGGCTTTAGCACATCCTCCCACACATGCATTCACAAGGCAGATCTGCCTCACTTGTGCTATGCTGCACAGTAGGAAATTATCTAGAACTAATTCTACTATGAAAGTTGACAGAGCAGATATTTTTCCTTGTGACATCTAATATCCCAGCATATCTGTTAATCATGCAGGCAGCATGAGCTATTTATGAATTGGGAAGGAATACAAGGTAACTACATTATTACCACAGGGTTGTTTTCACCAGCTGCATGTGTTATTTAAAGCTAGGTTTATGTAAAGAGCTGGGCTTCAAAGGGTATGACAAACAAAACTCGATTATATGTCAGACCTTTAAATAAAATAAATTCTGCTCAGTTGAAATGTGCACATGCAAATTAGTCATTTGGTATTTAACTAACATAGTAATCAATTTAAAGGCTCCAGACATTTAAGATTTTATTTATCCATTTATTTCCTACTGCCCATCTGGTGTGCATGCCAGAAATGGTAATGTTCTACAAGCCAAATGAGAAAAGCATAAAAAGCAAAGTAAAAAAACCCCAGAAAGCCAGATTCTTTCTATAAGGTCTCCCCTTTAGAATTCCTTAGATGGAATTGCCTAACTTTTCAATATGATAGGGATAAAGAAATAGGTTTAGGTTTGGGGTTTTTAAAATTTTTTTTCTTGTTTGTTTGGTTGTTTTTTTTTAATCTTTTATTTTTAATTTTTTATTTATTTAGGAAAAGATCAAAGATTCTGGTGATTATTCAAATAAAGTAGGCATAGTGCTCTTGTCTGTTTATCATAACATATCATCCTGACCTGGCAAAGTTTATACAAATAACTCTCTCTTCATGCTAAGTGTCCATGATTCTTATTCCAAACAATAGAATTAAATATAGATTGCAGTTTTCAGAATAATGTTCCTCTAAGATTAGTTATGGATACATCAAAACTAGTAACCAGGATGAGAATACAGTGACCCCTACTTAAAAATACAACAAACCACAGCCAGAGGAGTAAATAGAACTCCTCTTTTAGAGTATCTCAGCAGCTGGGGCACTTATCAAATGGTGGTGCTCAGACTATAATTTACATTAAACAATAGCCTAGGATTCTTGAACAGTCCTCAAGGAAGGTTTTGGAAGATATGTCAGCCTACTACCAGTCAGATGTCAACAGAACCAAACATCTCTTGTACTTCTACTTGGTCAGCCAGCAAATGCTTCAAATCTCTCTGCTAAATGGAAGAAGAAAATGGGTGGAAAGCTCTTTCATATAAATTAGACTTCATACAGGGTTTCAAAGGAGCATGTTAAAAATCTGTTTCTAATGAAAGTAGATGTTTTTGCACATTGCATGGTTGTCTGAAAAGTGGAGGAATTTAATAGTCAGCTAATGAGTAGCTTCTGTTATTTAGACTTGTTTCCAGTCCTGCAGTTTTAGAAGGGCCTAAGGAAATACTGCTGAGGTGAAACATGCATTTCTACTGTATAACAGAACTAGAAAGGTGGAGTAAAGCTTTTTCCCTGCTATTTTGCTCCTTTATTCATCAGAAAGTTTGCTTCTCTGAAGCACGAGAAAGATTCAAAGTTGATCAATAAATAATAAATAATAAATATAACAGCAAATTACGGACTATAATGCTTGGACTATGAACTTAGAGACTAGGTTTGCTTTCTCATTGCACACATTTTTTTCATACATCAAAAAACTAACTCTGTCTCTTCTTCATATACATAAAATGAAAAATAATTAAAAAAAAAATATTGTAGACCTTTTTACAGACCTTAACTGATATCTTTTTAAAGAAAAATCTAATTGCTAAAGTAATTAATCTCACATTCCAAATCCTTTTTATCTTATGTCATACAGGACCCTTCTTTTGTAATTGTATGTAATGCAGTGCATCTTGTTCATATTGATACTAATGACTTTATAATTGGAGAACAGGACAGAATTGTGCAGAGGATGAAGGAACAAGGATGAAGGAATACAAAGGATCTATCACAACTTAAATATCTTGGTACAAGCCTCTAAAGGATGAAAAATTAGGCAAAATCCTACTCCTCCACAGAGGATGTCAAGGGGAGTCAGTAACCACTACATCTCTTCTAATGGAGCTGTGAGCACTCCCACTGCTTCTGCTTGACACCAAAGAGCATAGTTTAAAACCCTATTGCCAACCAAATGCTCTCAAGTCATCTCAGCAGATGCTTGCTTGAGCACAAGCCTTTATATGGCCTTTTTAATGTTACCCTGGTGGCCAAATGAGTTCAGATGAGGCTAAACAAGGAAGTCAAGAAAAATATCTGCCACTCATTATTGCAAAAATTTAAAGATTTACGCTTAGAGAAATCTGAAATTATTATTTTAAATGCTAAACGGTGATTATATTCAACAGGACAAATTCCTGCCGTGAGCATACCTTTGTTATTATGTCGTTTTCATCTATAATAGCCCTGGGACTTTGTTTCTTCTACTGTCTCACACTGTCTGGAATTTTAGATCCTGTCATCTGTGTAGCACTAATACATTCTTATGCAGGAAACACCCTCTTAGCACTGTTAAATCAGGAGGCCAGCCAGCTTTATATCCAGCTTCTTTGAAAATCTTTTGTAGAAAGGGTACTGTATGAAAGGCACCAATAAAACATTAATGACTGTGCTCAAGCAGCAGGAACATGCTCAGGCAGCTCACTTTCCATTTCTGCTAAAGACTGCATCAACATGAGCATTTCTGTATATCATGTTGTGTAAAATATTTTATTTTGAGCAACTAAAAAATACAGCTCACATTTCAGTTGGGGTCCTGGATATTAACTGTAAGTTTTTTCTGATTAAATGTGTGTAGTGTTTACTGGCCTAGCACTATCAAAAAGTAATCAGAGTATAAATGGTGTGAGAAAAATTAAATAATTCCTTGGCCTTGGTTGTATTTTTGTGCATTATAAATCTTATTATGTGTAAAATTTAACATGTTATATTGATGATTACTGATCTGATGCCCAGTCATACATAATATAGGCAATAAAAGCAAAAATACTTTGGCTCCAACAAAAATAATTGAATACTTGCAGGAACTCTGAGTCTCATTATTTGGAGGCAATGACAGTGGCATACCATGTCAATTGAAATAAAAACTTTTGTTGGATATGGTGGGCAAATGTAACCATCTGAAGGGAATAATACAAAAATAAGTGTATTGCAGGATCCAAGTGAGGTTCACCTAACACCCAAGTGCAACTTCTGCTTGTGCTGTTTTGAATTATTGTGGGGAAGATGACACATATATTCAAAGGCCAAAGAGTCTATAAATACCTTAGTGCTTTAATTTTGCAAGTGGGAATCCTGATTGGTCCTTTCTTTCCTCCTCCCATGCTACTTTTGCTGTTCTGCCAGCCATGGGCAAGCTGAACCATGCAACTCTTTACTGTTGATCACATTCCTCTGAAACTGCTGCACTGACCACACCTTGCTGGCCTCTCTTGAAACTTTCCTTGCAAGTTATGCTAAGAATAAATTAGCTGGTTTTAATTTTTTTTAATCATTCTTCCCTTGGCTATTTGCAAGTGTCCATCTACTATTATAAGGTCACAAATTTATTTTTATTTCATTAAATCTCAACCAGTTACAGCTCCCTAATAAATGCAGCACAAAAGAAAATAATTCCACTACTAAGTGGATCTTTTTGGATCTGAGTGCCTAAATCACATGGAAACCAACACTGGTCTGTATGATGAAATTCACTGTCAGTGAACTATTTAAAAAGCAGTGCAGGTGGGATTGACAAGATGTTCCCTGCTGCAAGAGCAAGTAAGCAATGTTGAGGTTTCACATTTCTTTGCATTTTGATTAGCTGACAACATATAACTGGGCTGAGTGAAAAATACTGTGCTCTCCTTCCATGTCTAGAGTCTAGCTGAAAAATAAGAACCGGACAGTTGCCACCATTCACCTTAGCCCACACACTGGCTAGATATGGCCAAATATAGTAGTAAGTGCTTTAATGACTCTCTTAAAATGGCACATTTATTGCTTTTGAATTCACATGCAAGCATATAATGGATTGTTTACACATGTAATACATAGACACCCACTGTGTCTGAGGGGTGAAAGAGATGTTTTGTCTATCTTGCTGTCGTATCTCTAATAGTGAACAGTGTAAGAAGGAACATAAGAAGCAGCACACATGGGAAAACTAAGCCCTTGTTATATTTTGTGTCAGGCAACAAGTTCAGGATTTTGTAAGCTGGATAGTATATTCAGGTCATTGTTGTGGAAAAATTGCAGATGGATTTGTCCTTAATGAATTTGGCTTATGACTTTTTGAAGATATGTTATGCTTTTGATCTCTCTTTAGTGACTACCTCAATTTATTTCAGTGTTGTGTAAAGAAGTCCTGCACTGAGGCAACAGATGAACTAAATTTCCTCACTCTCATAGCTAGTGACCATGAACCTAAGTAAACTCTGGCTCCCTGTCTGTCGCTTAGATGTTTACCTTGTTCTGAATGTAACAGCAAAAATATGTGTAGCACTATATTTATAGTACTTTTGTCTTCTAATTATCAGGAGCATTAAAAATGCCACAACATCTGAAAATATCAAAGGTGAAAGGAACTTTATAAAGTAAATTGCTAGTACCAAATTAATCCCTTATGTCCCTCTGCTGAAACCAGTAATGAAGTATGAAGTAATGTCAGGGTGGAATTTGGGACATGGTTTTGAAAACATTATCTAGCACAAATTAATTGCACACCAAAGGCTTTTAAACCATGTTAGATAAGCTGCACAGTCAAGGCTAATCTTGTTATAGTGACATAGTAATGTTAGAACTACATTACAGAGAATTTAATTCTGCTCCTATGTGGCTTATTTAGGTGTCCATTATCTTCATTTTCTGCCCTATAGAAGTGCAGTAAAAGCTATAAACAAACCCTCTTACATCTGTCACTTCAACTTAGTCTTGATTTTGTAGTGTAATTTTGATCATGGTCAGAAAAGAAACACAATCAGTAAGAAAAGGGTTCAATCTTCAACGCACCACTGCCTTCTCAGTTACTCTTCTTCCCTCCAAACTGTGTACTGAAAAAGAGAAACAGCGAACAGTTAATTTGAAAAAAAAATAATTTAAAAAGGCTGAGTTTGGAAAGAAGTTAGAAATCAACTAGGAAAACTTACAGCTCAATACATTTATGAATTTGGAAATGAAAGGGTAACAGTAAGGCATAAAAGAGAATTGATCTTTTTTTGAGATAAGATGAAGGTGAGGTTTTTAATGAAAGAGGAAAATTTAACTTGGTAATAGAAGTGCCCGTGGCAACACTATCAATTCCATATTGTTAGGGCAGAATTAAGGTAGAAAGGAACATAATCAATGCAAAGAAAATATTTTATATTTGCTTTTGATATTAAATTCACTCACTGTTTTGTTGTTTCAGACTGGCATTGTTAGCCCACGCTGAATTGTTTTTTTAAAGTTCATCCTCTAGTGAATCACTGTGAGAAACAATTACTGAAAAAGAAGACAGAACAGAAGAGCTGGGATATGGTGAACTCTAAGATGATCAAAGGATAAAAAGATAAGCCTAAGAAAGCTGATTTTTCTTTTGTGACATATTTACAGGGCACATGTCAAAATACTGATTTACAACATGTGACTGGTGACAATTAACACTCTTTCCTAAAGGGCAAATTGTGCCTGACAAATTTGGTGGCCTTCTATGATGATATTATAGAGGCATTGAATGAGGCAAGAGAGACTGACATCAGCTACTGGGACTTGTGCAGAGAGTTTGACACTACCCCACACACCAACTTTTCTCCAGACTGGAGAAACACAAATTTTATGGATAAAGGCTGGATGGCTGCACTCAAAGAGGTGTGGTCAGCAGCGCAGTGTCCAAGAGCAGAACAGTAAAAAGTGGTATTTCTCAGTGGTCAGTACTGGGACCAGCCCTGCTTAATATCCTTGTCACTGACAGGGAGATGAGATTGAGACCACCCTCAGCAAGTTTGTCAACAACACAGAGCTGGGTGGTGCAGGAAGAATTGCTGTCCACAGGGAGCTTGACAGTCTTGAGAGAAGACTTAATGAAGTTTGCAAACTTAATGAAACTTGACAAAGCCAAGTGTAAGGCTCTGTACATGGTTTGGGGCACCCTCAAGTGCAAATATGGGCTAGATGGAGAATGTGACTGGGAGCAGCTCCAGGGAGAAGGACTTGTGGGTGTTGGTGGATGAAAAGCTTGACATGACCTGGCAATGTGAAGGCCATGAAGCCAACCACATCCTGGGCTGCATCCAAAGCATCCCATCCTGCTGGGCGAGGAGGGGAGCCTGCCCCTCTGCTCTGGGGCTCTAAAGATGGGAAGGACACAGAATTGCTGAATCAGGTCCTGAGGAGGGATAGAAAGATGATCAAAGGGGTTCCTTTCAACAAAAGCTGTACTATGATTCAATGATTTCTAAAAGAGATACTGAAATTTCTCTGGACGTGGAGGAACACGGCGTTACAATCTCATCTCAACTTGCTTTTAAAATGCATAAGATCATATGCTTGAAAAATGAAGCACTGTCTGGTGCAAGGGAGCTGCAGGCAACAGAGTCAAGCATGGGGTCATGCCAGTTTACTCAGGTCTTTGTCCTTTTGGGGTCTGAGAACACCTGATGAAGGTTGGAGCCTGCACAGCCACCAGGCAGCTGCCACTGCTGAGTTATCCCAGGAATTTCATTATCATTGCTCAAAAAGTACTTGCTGAAAGAAAAAATAGGAGGAGATTAAAAAACTATTTTTTTTCTTCCCCCCCATACTGCCTAACTGTATTGATTAGATTAGATTTATCATCAACTGGTAAAAAGAAAATACATCTAGAAGCGTATTATGTAGCCATATCTTTATGTATGCTGTTCCTTCCCCAACCCTTCCAAAGATGGTGATCTGAAATCACTGCTGAATTGGATATCTGATGGCATGATGTTTTGGCTCCTTGTTTTATTTCCTTGATGAGAAATGGCCTATAAATCTAATATAGAATCACAATTAAAAGATTCCTTAGCAAGAAAAACCTGAGGACTAGTGCAGGCAGCAAGGACATTGTTTTTCTGTGGGATGTTAGATCCTCATTTTAAAGCAGAAGGAGGAAGTTAAGGTGTGACCAAAAAAAACCATATTCCATCTATTCACAGTAATCTGATATTTTTCCTGGGAATTAGAGTCATTATTAACTTAATGCATTTGGTTGTAGCACACATTGATGCTCTTCCCTTGAGTAAAATTTTCAGAGGAAGTCAGAATTACTGTAAGAAGTAGTAGATTTCAGCCAGAGAACAGGCTGTTAGGAGACAGCTACATGGAAAGGTCAGCCTAAGCCTAGGAGCAGTCACAAAGGCAGCATGTTACAAATTATTAAGAAATGGACAGTGGAAGTTATTAAACTGCTAAAATGCACACCAATTTCTTCAATACTGACTATAGCTTAGCTTCTTATATCTCCAAAACACTGTATTAGAATTTAAAAGGTTTCAGAGGGAGGAGATGATGCACACAGCTGCACTAACTGAGAAGGGCAGCTAGTGCTAAGGACTCTGCACCTACACTCTAGATAGCTTGGCAGTTTTTCTTACAGCTAAATATGTCTACTATGCACACAGTTCAAAGCTTTCTGCTTGTTGCAAACCTGCTCAGGTTGTTTGCTTTTGTCTGGGAAAAATCTAGTTCTTATTGTCAAAATTTTTCAGTGTGGAGTGCGTGGTACAAAATCTGCCTTTACTGCTGGAATTAAAATGTTGTAGATGTAGGGGAAGGTGATCAAGGGTAGGTCAAGGGTGGCTTCCTCAGGTTACTATGAAAATAAACAAGCAGCTGTCTGTCCAGAAGGGAACCTGAAAGATGATTAAACTCTTGGATGGCATAGGCAATGAAAAAAGTAACTTATTGTCTACTACTGTACTTATGCTGAAAAAAAAAAATCCTGTAATGTACTTGATAAACACAGCAAGGGAATAGATCAAAACTGGAAGAGAACAGGACTCTTCTTGCTGCAATGGAGTCTATAAATAGACTCTAGGATTCTATATGGACTCAAGAGAATAGAAGTTTGATTTATGAAAAATAATCTATAAATAGAAATATCAAGTCTATCCCAGCAAGTTTCTTAACTGAAGAGGGTGGAGACCCTGCATTTTCTTGTGAAGGGTCACATCCTGTTTGCCCTGTTTTAGTGCTCTTCCATCAATTACATTTCTGATTTGGGACATTCTTAGACAGAGGTTACTCAGTTAGACAGATCTTTACTCTTATACTGTTTGGCTTTTCTTACATTATAAATACAGGCATTTATATATCCTTGGCCGAGCACTGCAAAATTGTAGAGTATCTGTTTAATTCTTTGAGTTTATGGATGTTCTTGACAAGTGTCTCTGATCATAGTGATCTCTCAGGATTGAAATTTCGCTTTAATTAGATAGAAACAGTTGGAAATATAGATGACTTCTAAACCCTACCATTTAGTTTCATAGTGTCTGTAGTTCAGATTTAGACTGGATTTAAATCCACATTGATTGGACTATGATTGAAACAGTAAGGTAATTCCTTCACTTTTAGTAAATTGAAATTAAGTTCTTATAATTTGTGCTCTGAAACATTGGAATCAGAAAATAAATATAATTTCATTTTTATTCTCTTAAAAGAAATGTTTTCGCTTATGCCTTGGATTTTCTTCTGTGTAAAGATTTTTCCTTCCATCACAACTTTGTTTTGATAATTGAATTATTTAGAAAACAGCTGACCAAGTCAACTTTCTCTGAATGTACTCTTTTACAAACCTGTTTGCTTTGATTTAATAAATATTGTTTTCACTGTACTGTGTGCAAATAATATTCATCATGTTCTGACTTTTACAGAGTAACTTGAAAAGTGCAGTTCTTACAGCATTAGGTTTGTTGATTTTATCCACAATTGATATATTTTATCCACTGCTGTCTTTCAGGAGAGAGAAGGTATAAGCACTTATTTGCTACATTGTAGAATTATCCAGTCTTCTCATAATAAAAATTCAGTTTTCTTTAGTTTTAGTTTTTATGGTTGCAGTCAATTTATTTGTAGTGACAGATGACTAGGGAGTGTCAGGTGGTTCTTAAGACTTTATTTGGATGAGATGTGAGGGATTATGAATTCTTGTGTAACTTAAAGAGTCTTATGATCTTACATGTCTCAGCCTTGCTTAGGAGAAAAACAGAAGAGAATGGCACTTTGCTGCTGCAAGTTTAATACTACTGGCTGTCTTAAGGTTTCTGAAGGAAACAGGGTCAATGACCTCTGGTGCCAGCCAGTAGGTATTGGCCACTATAAATTGTTTTTTCTTTATCCCAAGATGACTTAGGCCATTATAAACTTGGCTACTTAAACATATGAGTTCAATTTCCTTATGCAATGGTGTCAACACCTTTCAATGAACAGCATGAATCGTGTGAGCAATTTTGAAATAGCTTGCAAAGAACTCCCAATCTGTGATCACGAAAACGGGGAAACAGTAACAGTGCAAAGAGAAGTGCTGAAAATATCTACCTCCCCACCAACCCCCCAACTTCCAAAAATCCAACACAGGCTAAGCATTTTTCTGTATGGCTCTCCAAAATTTGACTATAAGAGACAATGTAAACAATATGCATTACAAATTTGGATTGAACACAAAAGTCTGCATTTCTTAAAACCTCTGCTTTATGTAGTAAGTTACAAACCTGTAGTCTAAATGGGTTTCAACTCTAGAAAAACCTCTAGGGTCAGTACAAATAGATTCAATCACACAGTTGTCTATTAATATTCTTTCCTCTGCCAGACAAAGATGAAACTCAGTGTTATGTTTTGAGATATATTTACAAAAGTAAAATATATGTTTTAAGGCCCCAGCTGAATCACAACCCTGCTCTTTATTCAAGTACTTATTGTATCACACTGAAAACAATATGTCAAATATGAGATGTGAAGTGGAATGTCCTTGCTCTCCCAATTTTTTTTCCAGGTTTGTTAGAGGATCAGCTTTTGGCATGTGAAATACTGAGATTAATTACTGCCTCCACACTCGAGGGATGGGATGTTCCCCCTCTGCACCACTTTGATGAGAAGTCATCTGGAGAACTGTGTCCTGCTCTGGGCTCCTCTTCACTAGACATGGACTACTGGATTGAGCCCAGAGGATGGCAAGGAAAAGGATCAGAAATGCCTCTCCTGTGGGGAACAGACTGAGAGCTGTGCTTGTTCAGGCAGCAGAAGGCTCAGACACACACTTTTGTGGCCTCTCAAGAAAGATGGGGACAGACTTTTTAACAGGGCCTGAAACAGCAGGACAAGGGGCAATGTTTTAAGTTAAAAGGTAGTAGATTTGGATTAAACAGAAAGAAAAGCTTTTTTGCAATGAGAGTAGTGAAACACTGTAATGGGTTTTCCAGAGAAGTGGTAGGTGCCCTGTCTTTTGGCAAGCCAAATGAGACTCTGAAAAACCTGGGCTAGTTGAAGATGTCCCTGCTCATTGCAAGTAGTTTGGACTAGATGACATTTAGCTCTTCTATTATAATTTGATTAAAATTAAAAAAAAAAAAAACAGAGTGATCCATTTTTCTAATTTTTTTTTAATACGGTGTTTCCTAAGTATCATGTTCCTTGAAAGTTTTGTCTACAAGGAAGGCACAGAACATGAGAGTTTATGGATTGCTGTACTGGACCAGATCAGAGTAATTTAGTTTTGATGTTAATTGTGAGATAAAATAATAACTGTGTTATCTGAGAGGCTCTGTCACTGTTGCTGCTTGGCCAGTGGTGTGTCCATCTTGGAGTCAGCTGGTTTTATGGGACACAGGGAAGCTTCTTGCAGCTCTTCACATAATCCACCCCTGCAACCCTCCTGCCACCAAAACCTTGGCATGCAAACTCAGTGTATTCCAAGTCTAGCCTCTTTGAATGACACTTTTAAGATTTAGTATTAAAGCTGTATTTATCACACAATCTTCATAATCAACAAAAAAAGAATTTGCCACATCAAAATCAAAATAACATCATCATAACACTGAATAAAAATGGCCAATTTACACAAAATCTACTCCTCATCCCTTCAAAATTGGAACAACCAAAATTTCCCACCATGATTTTGCTCTCTAGCAGTGGAACATCCATATGGATGTTCCATATTCTATGCCCTTTACGTCTCCCAGTTACTGTACTCATCTCAAATTACTTGAGCCTCCCTCATGCTGGGTATTGAAAAGTGTTCTGGTGTGTTAACTCTGACACAGGGTTTCCATCAAAGCTGCTCTATCATTCTTGCAAAATCGTGTAATATTTTTCCTACTTCTCTTGTATTTTTGAAATATTATATCTTTAGCCCTTAATCATCCGTAAGTTCTGAAAAGCAGAAATTATCTCATTGGATCACTTTGTGGGGAGTTGATACAAATTCCTCTTTGCAAGAGGAACCAGAAGTCAGTGGAGCTTGTGGGAACAGATAGAGAATGAAGGAGTCAGGTTTGCAGAGTACTGAGTTCTGAGTCAAGAGAGCATGATTAATTATATCTGGAATACTATCAGAGAACTTGATCTCATCCAAATTGAAATGAACTTAACTGAGACCTCACTCATGACACAATGCAGATTTCACCAATTAACTTTAACTTGGAGCTTTATCATCTGGTACAGGATCCAGGGCATAAACCAGAGTCTTGGCATTGATGTTATGGTCAATGGATTGGACTGGACCCTGTGGACAAGATCTGCTTCTAGGACAACAACTTTCGGTTGAAAGTTAAGTGGGGTCGAGCAGTAGAATTTTGCTAGCTTGGTTTGTGTTTAGGAAATTTGAACTTCTCTGTAGTATTGAACTAGGTTCCAAACTACTCTTACAGAGAAGGCAATGTATCAAAATACCCTAGGCAGGGAAATAGTCCTTCCCTGGGTCACACTTTTACGTGTCTGTGACATGGTAACTCAGTGAAGTCTAAAGCAGACAACTTCACAGCAGTGCTGGGAACCAAAAATTATTTTTCAGTAAGGTATGTAAGGCACAGTGGGAGACAATATTTGAAATGACCTTCTGAATGGCTTTGGACCAACACAAAGTACATAATGATGATGGTGCAGTTACTGTGTCCGACACTGAGCTCCAAAAGAATAATTGTGCTTATAGCATGTTGTTTATACAACACATTTTACAAGTGAACAATAAAAATCTACATTCTCAACTTTATTAAAAAGTAAAATCAACTTCATGAGGCTGTAGTGTTGACCCAAAACATATGGCCAAATAATAAAACAGAACAGAAAACTAATTTAAAAGGCCTAATGTACCATGCTGTGTTGTGTAGAATACTTTATAAAGTTTTAAGTGAACTATGAAAAGTTTATACCTATTTTCCGACTTCTCTCCAAGAGAAATTCTGACCTAAGGTTAGCTGCAACTGTGTTATAATAGGAGTAATAAAATAGACTTTTCTAAGTACAGTTTTAAATCTGAAATCTTGCTTGTGTTTTTGACTATAGCAAAAATAAGTATATTTTAAAGAAAATTCACCAATCGAAAATTAAAATACAGAAAACTATTATGAAAATATAACATTATAAGGATTTATTAAGCAACTGTAAAAAGTACACATATCACACTATTTCTGTACATGCATATCTCCAAACTGTTAAGTGGTTTGATATTTTAAGTCAGATACTTGCAATGAGTGCTATGAAAGAGAGCATCTTAAATCTGCTGTAACAATCTGGTTTGGTTTATGTTGGCAAACCAAGTCTACAGTCAATATTTGTGGACTTCAGCTGAGAATTCAATTTGCAGCCCTGACAGCTCTTGGTGAAAAATAAAAGGTTTGTAGCAGAATGATCATCAAAAGTTCTTGAACTAGCTCCCTGGGGTATTATAGCAAGCTACCAGCATTTTCCACACAGAGATAGCTGGATGTTGTTGAAAAATAAAGATTTGGTTTCACTGATGCTCAGGCTCTAACTCTATTGGCATGCTGTATCTGCTGTCTGCTGTGCAAGCCCTGCAAGGAGATTCAGAAAAGATTTTTTACAAAATATCAAATACATTAACATCCATATCTAAGCTGATCAGATATCCTCAAAGAAACTAGAAGTATGGTTTTCCATTTCTTTTCATTTCCTCAGATTGACCATTAGCTCTTTTACTATATCATAATTCCATCATATATGCTAACAGGCATAGCCTGACCCTTATTTCTGCTTTTTCTGCTCAGATTCTTTCCTCTTTCACCACACTCCTGCTCTACCTGGTCTTTGAGGTTACTGAAAACTATGTACACCTTAGAAAGCTAATTTGATATTTGGCTCATGTGACAATTTTTGCTAGACCTGCCAAATATCCATTTTTCCTATTGTTAATTCCAACCTCTTCTCAGCACTATCTTGTACCTGTCAACACTATTTGTCTTGAGCTTTTTGAAACCATTCTAATGACTTTCCAAGGCATTGAGAAAATTTGAATTATTAAGGAAGCACCAGTGACACACTAGAGAAAAGCCTTCTTTCAAAAATCAGGCTTTTCCCTGTGGTGCATTTCTTGGCAGGTTTTGAACTAAGGAGTGCCTTCCAGAAAGCTTCAGATTCTGCCATTTGCAACCCTCTCATCATTGTAAAGAACTGAGCAGTAAGTCTGCCACTGCTTAATATTTACTCATGTAGCCCAGAAACCAGACCAGCTTTCAGAGCAGACTTCATCTGAGTTTGCACTGGAAAAGCCTGAGTATCTGACAGAACACTGATTTGGTGGACTTCATACAGCATCACTGCTCCATCTGTTATTTGTACACCACATGGTGCTGGCACCCTTGGCCATGCTCTCCCACCACAGCTGAGTGCAGCTCTGTGACAGAGACCTGAATGCTGCTCACCCACCTATTCATGAAATAGCTCCTCTTCCAACTCCAAAAGTCACAGAAACTCTGGTTTACAGGAGAGCTTGAAACCCACAGTTTTCTCCCAGCATGTAAAACTAAAATTAAATACATGATTTGAGCAGTCTGCCATCCGTATTTCCATCTTCATTTTGGAATTTTTTCCCCACTTAGGAAATTACTTTGTTGACCCACTTCAAAAGAGTGGGACTCAAGGTGTGTTAAGCTAGTTCTTTGAAAATGAGACTCAGACACAGAATCCAGCTGAAGAGTCCCTGCCTAAAAACAACTCATCATCTTCCAAAGACTTATTTTATACTCCAAAATTTACTGAATCCATAGGCAAACATTAACCATAGACAGATTATTGATCCCTTTTAAGGATGTGTGTTTTTTACATAAGTTAACTGCCCACTTCATAACAAACATATTGAGCCTGACCCTTACATATAATGACGAGAAGGAAAAATATGCAGAGTTGATGAATTTCTATGTAAAAATAATCAATAATTTATAGAAAGCAACCTTTTAACCTCTGAGAGAGGTTAAACTGCAAATCTTTTTTCATTAGAAACTTAAATATCATCAAAGCTGTTATGTGAGAATAAATAAAGGTCACTTGCTGGGAGACTGAAAATTATATTCTGATACTGGTGAAAGAGAAGATCTGTGAAGATACAGAGCTCAGGCATCAATAGCATTGGCCTTCTGAGAGTACAAAGCCCTTCAGATGTCAAGTCAAAAGCAAATGAGAGCAGATGGAGGCCAAAGATATTGGAAAGAGGAATTTCAAAGGAAGACAAGGGAGTGTCAGCTCATCACTAGGAAAGATCAGGTAGATAGTATGAGACAAGAACCTCTGAGTAAAAGAAAAAGAACATGGGAACTGCAATTTTATTTTTCTTTAACGCTTTTTTTACATTTAGATATATTATAAAGTGGTAGTTCTTCCATATGTTTTCCTGTTGCTAAATCCCAAAAATCCCTCCAGTTGCTCTCTTGAAACTTTTCACACTTTAGCAAAATTTTTATCAAAAAGCATATCTGTCTTAATACCATAAATATGAATGGAATCTCTGGTCAGGTTAAGTTTTCATTTCTTACCCTATACTTTCGTAACTTACCATTTGTAATGGCTTCATTCTCAAAATGAAATTAAAAAAAATAGAATAAATTGTAGCCTAATTTTAATGATCTGAAAATGAGACAAACAATAAACAGTTTTAACACAGTGCAATTAAACAATATTTCATTTCTAAATAAAATTTCCCTAAAGTTTCAACTCCATCTATTGTATTCAGACATTCCTCAACCATATGTTTAGTAAAAAATATTATGGATTTTGCTACCAGTTTTCTCATTCTCCCCTCTTTCTAATAAGAAAGAACAAAGTTTTTTTGACTTAATTAGAGCCTCAATGTCTTTATTAAGAAGAACACACAGAATAGGACTACACAATATTTGTAACTATTTATTTCCAAGGCTTCCAAGAACTCCAAAAAGAGGATTTAGATGAGCGATTTGGGGCTTGATGTGGCAGCTTTTAAAATCAGAAGAAATATTATAGGTTTTGGACAAGGTGTCTCCTGAGTGATAACTGGGAAAGCAATATGGGGATTTTGCACCTGGCTAATTGTAAAAGCCCTACTTGTTTTCTCCCCTTTATAGCCAAATCCTTTCATGTCCTAGAACATTCAAGGTGTTGAGGGTTCCTGTGCAATGCTTGTATTGTACAGTGAAACATTGCTTCTGTCCCACTGTTTTTATTAGCATTCATCTCCTTGTCCTAGCATTAGCCTGTTGGAGCAGTTTTGATTTTATAGCTGCTAGGCAGCTCTCCTCATGTGTTGGTTCTCTAAGTCTGCTTTCCTTATCTTAGTCTCTCTGCAGAAGCTATCAATCTCTATCAGATTCCAAGACATTGTGCACAAACCTTTTAATTTCTCTGTTCCCTGCCCCGCAAAAAAAAAAAAAAGAAAAAAAAAAAAAAAAGTGGCAAAAAGAAAAATGTTACACTCAACCAGAAATGAATTTTCATTCCAGTGTTAAAATTCTCCAGAGGTGTCTGGGAGGGAGAGATGTATGTGAGTATATGTGCATTTATATGTGTAAGCCTCTGAATAGGAAAGATAAATAACATAAATAACTGCGTTTCTTCTCTGAAAGCATTATTTTACTCACTCCCAAATATTGCATGATATTTCTTTTTGAGAATAAGATACATCCATTTCAAAGCAAAGACTGACCTCTCTTCTGAATACAAATTACTTTCGGGGATGCTAAAATAATTTGTGGAAACTTTAATGACTTACTTAAGCCTGAGCTCTGTGGTAACTATATATCTGGACTGAGCTTTCAGGGTATTAAACAGAAAAACCTACTCTAACATAGTGTTGGGCTTGTTTTTCTTTTTTATGCAACAGATATATCTCTCCCAAGGGATTTTAAATGGATGAAGAGCAGGTGTTTTGATTTGATGGTAAATTGGTAAGCTTATTACCTTCAAAATTAACACCAGCTATAACCAGAAATCATCCCACTTCAAAATATCGAGTATGAAACAACAACACAGCAGTCTTAATACTGAAATATCATAATTTCAAGTAAAATGAATGCAAAAGTTAGTCAATCTGTGCTTATATGTATATATATAGTTATTGCTTAATACAGCACTTATGAATTCTTTCTTCCCAGTAACTTCTTAGACCTCAATTAGAGGTAGTAAATGGAGATTAAAAATAATGTTAGTAGGTTGATGTTTTTATGTCCCTCACTGTTTGATGAGACAAATTAAGTTTTCAGTGTGCTCTACATGGGTGCAAGCCATCATGCATCAGAGAATTGTGTCTGATTCTGATCAAAGTCTGGTAAGAACTTATATTAAAAATTTAAAATTACGACTTCACAGATAGGCCACTTCCCTCTACCTTCTCCTCCCCTAGCTGCACTGCTTGAGCTATTGATGCAAGCTTTGTTTATTAACTCATCATTTGAAATGAATTCCTCATTCAAAACCTCACTCTCTTGTCTGCTCCAAAGAACCATGAGACACCCAGTCATAGAAAAAAAAGCACATTTTTTGTAACAAAATTACCATTTTGAAATATCAATTTCATTAACTTTTAATGTGGGAAAGTGAGTCTTTTTTCTGTTTTATTCATATAAAAGTCAAATTCTGTGTTGAAAAAAACCCTTTAAAATATGTAGTTTCTCTTAATTCCATGAAAATTTCAAGGATAACCAAAGAAATCATGACCAGTCCACTCTTTAGGAACAGTATGTGTCCTGTCTCAAACAGAGACAGTGTGTTATATAATCAGTATAAGCAGAATGGAAATATCAGTATGAATATATTGAAGAATACATTTTTTTTTTTACAGAGTGTGGTTTGACACATACAATTAAGTAATCAAGTAAACAAAAAATTCCTGAACTAAACATGCTTACAGTATAAAAAAATAGGCTGAGGCTAGTTTCAGTAGATTAGAATTAGTGCAGAATGAGTAATATTAAGTCAGTTATGGATAATCTGTTCTTGCTGTGTTAAGCCAGATGATCTGTGCTGTTTTGAACCGCAAACCTGTGCTATCAGAAAGTTGTGTTTCAGCACACACCATGTTTTCACATAGCAAAAGGGCATGTCTTCACCCTTCATATAAGCAAAAGATTAATTTTATAAAGTGAATAGATTTAACCTTAATAAAAGAGACAGGATGTTTTCATTATTTTAAAGTCGTCACTTTTTACAAATTAAAGGTACACTACAAACTTCTTTTCAGTACTCCACTCAACATGTCAGTCTTTTGTCAGCTGTAAAATTTTATCTCAGATAGATAAATATTCTCAGGTCCATGATGAGGATATTAATGAAAAAAGTATTTTCCACTGCCATGATCAAGGTATCTTATGAATTCACTAGCTCCTGCTTCCTTAAGTATCCACAAAGTTTGTGGGGCTTTTTCACCTTGTTGCTCTACTTGTTAGGGAGAAATCAGATGTGTAAGAGCTACAGAAACATTCTGAAGACCTTTACAATTAAAAATCTAATTATTTTTTGAAGTCTATTTGCATTCAGCTGGAATTGTCTCCTACTGGTCCACAAGGCAGATTATTCTTATGCTCTAGAATACCAACCAACCAACATCACTGAAAATGCAGAAACAAAAAACAGCTGGAGAAAAAAAAATCAAACCACATATATTTGACAGATAAAATCTTGGAAACTGCCTTAATTCCTCTGGGTAGAATCCCTACTATTTTTATAAATGCTGCAGTATATTTCTGCATGAAAATATAATAATTTTAATTCAGGTCTTTCACAGGAGAGGACTCTGGAAAAGCAGAATTAAATGCATTAGAAATGTACAGTCAGATTTCAAGGGTATTGTTGGTACAGCTCCATAATTTCTTTCACTGAGTTGCCTCTCAAAATGGTAAGGAAGAGCACAAGAAATGAAAGGTTACTAAACCAGAACTTTTGAATTGAGAGTTAGTTAAACAACAACTTCAACAACCAATCTCTCAAAGCAGTGGTGCTGCCTCTCTGATCTCAGGAAGGAGGCTGTGTGAAAATTTACCCTTCTAAAATGCAAAATGACACCATGGTAGCAAAATCAGAAAATCAACATATTTAGGATACAGCAGCAGCTTTTGGACATATGCCATGTTACCCCTAACTACTAGATTCAGGTGTTTTCACATCCCACATGATGTCTTTGCCTTTCAGGACAGACTCTCAGATGAGTGTGCTTGAGCTAATGGCCACTGTAGATCAGATTAAAATGTCACTCTATTGAAGTCTAAACACATTTCCCCCTGCCGGTGAAAAAGGGAAAATTTCAGTCCTAAATATCCCTCCTCTTTATGTTCATTGTTTATAAAATATCCTTTTATAAAGTACTTTGTTGCTTTTGTTGCCTGTTTTTTTGGTTGGCTGGTTGGTTTGTTGTTTTTTTGGGGTGGGGCTATTTTTTAAAAAAGATACTCCGTTTTTTTGAGAATGCAATGAAAATGTGTATCTGATGGAATACAAACCCAGTCCTATTGTAAACACCATGCAGCTGATGCTCACTTGTGTCCCTTGATGTTATTGCTCTTCAGCAATTCAGAAGGTATTTGAAATCTGATTGAAAACTGTGACTTCTTTTCTGCTCTCTGCTGTTCTTTGCACTAATATGTCATGCTTTCCTTGATTGTCAGGCAGGTCTCAGGACATCAACCATTTTTGTGTCCTTTTCTGATGACTGAATGTCATTAGCAAGTAAAAGTAAATAAATTTGAGATACTATTTTGTGAGCGTTGCACATGGCCATTTATACTGGCAATTCAAGTAGCTCTGCTGAAAGGATATCACACCCAGACACTTTGAAAGAGGCTATAAATAAAGATATATAAAAAAGGAGACACTTTGGACTCCAGTAGACCTCTCTGTATGAATTCTCCACAGTCAAAAGTCTAATTCCCAAATATTATTTTTAAGGACTATAAAGTGAACAAAGATTTTCTTACAAAATACATTTTTGATGAATCTGTCAGGTGAATGCATATCATATAAAAAATGTAAGTGTGAATTTAATGGTAAGGGAGCTTGAGCTATTTCCACTTCCCTCACTAGCTATTTCTCCTCCATCCCTTTTGGCAGCTGTTTACATTAGGGGAGATTTAATCTGGTCAGGGAATGTATTCACAAAATCAACTTACTTGATTCACATTCAACAGCCCTGTGCTTGTTTGAGGAAAATTACACTTCCACTCTATTCCAGGAGAGAAATTATCTTCCCACCTGGAAGTCTGAAGGAAAACACTGTTTAGATGAAACTGGTATACAGCGATAGTATCCAAGATTGATTTTGATTCATTGTCAAAAGGGAGATGTAGCAAATACGGTTCCATGGGAGTCTGCCATGAACTGCAGGCAGACATAATAATATATGCTCCAATAAAGTACATATTTCAATGCAAATATAGCATATCTTTACTCTTCTCAGCAATAATCCACAGAATATATAGTCCATTTACTGGTTTTGCAGATTCTACCAAACCATCAAGGTTCAATACCAGAACTAGTAGAAAGGGTTTAGAATTCAAAATAATTTGAGAAATCAATTTAATTTATGCAGAAGAGTAATAAGAACAGGAGCAAATTTCTAAAGTAAGCTCAGATAATCTGCAACACAAATAGGAATGCAGTGCAGGAAACCTGCGGTTTATGATTAATAACAAGCAGAACATGACTCAGGCCTGTCATGCCTTTTAAAACACTGTAAGAGATAAAGATTTTTGGTATTTCTGCTGAAAACTGAAGTTCAAGGAAGATATTAGGCAACTGGCTCCAGAGAGCGGCTATGGAATAACAGAACAGCTGAAGAAGAGGTGAAGAAGTCTGAGTTGTCTCCAAAGACTAAATAGAAGCTTCAGAGATGAATGGTGTATATTGTGCTTCATGACCACTGAGGTTTGGACAGAAAAAAACAAAACAAAATTACAGAAAGAAAGATTTTTTCAATGGGGTAGCCACCATTCATGTCATAAAGGGTTTCACTCTAAAATACTTAGTTGAAGCAAGTATTGGCCTATGGTTCACCAAAGCTTTTGGAAACTACTTAGCCAGAGTTGCAACAGACCTCATTAATCCTCTGTTGGACTTTCTCCATTCTCTCTTGTTTTCCTGTATTCTGAAACATGATTTCTTTTGTTCTCCATGACATGTAAGAAAGGTCTGGTTGCAAAAACACCCCAAGAAAACCCAGAAGGATTATCTAGTGTATTACAAGGTACAGAAAAAGACCTTGAATTTTTTATCATTGAATGGTAATGTTTTTTATTAATTAGTTTTAAAGTGTATAAAAATTATATAATATGATTTGCATTTTGACATAATAAAACAATATTTGGCAGGCTTTGACATAAAAAAAATGATTCAAGAATTTTCCTGTTCTGCAGAGAAGATCATAAAATGTACTTTTCACTCATTACATAAATTAAAATTCACTCCTTTTATCTGCCCAACATAGAACCATCCCTTTGTCATACATAAAAAGAAAGAAAATTACTTGAAAATTAATGATGTCTTTTCTGTGAGATGAATCTCAACTGAATTAATAACAAGCACAAAAACTGAAAACCTTGTTTTTTGAATCTGGTGTTTCTGAGGAAAAAGATATACAAAATCCTAACAGAAACATGTCTGTTTTCATGTTCTTGTTCTTTGACCCCTGTCTATTTTAAGTAAATTTTTGCATCCAGGCAAGAATTGAGATTTTATGCTAAGTTATAGATCTGTGAAAATAAATTTGCTGGTAAAATCAAACAGCCTTGAAAATCCATAGAGTCAAAGAAGCACTGGAGCATAGAATGGTTTAGTTTGGAAGTGACCTTAAAGATCATCTGGTTCCAGCCACCCTGCTATTCACTACATCAGGTTGCTCATTCCCTGATCCAATCTGGCCTTGAACTCTTCCAGAGCTGGGGAATTCACAGCTTCTCTGGACAAACTGTGCCAGCACCTCACCACTCTCTGAGTAAGGAATTTCCCACTAACATCTAATCTAAACCTATTTTCTTTCAGTTTACCTTTGCCTCTTCTCCTGTCACTGTCTGCTTTCCCTTTCACAAGCCCCCTTCAGGCACTGGAAAGATGCAATGAAGTCTCCCTGAAGTCTCTCCTTCTTCTCTCCAGGCTCATCAGTTCCAGGTCTCTCATGCTTTGACACAAGAGATGCTCTGTACCCCAGATCACCATCATGGCCATCCCCTGGGCCATCTGCAACAGGTCCACACCTTTCTTGTATTGAGTTGACATTTTAAATATAGAGAGAATAAAAGGGATTTTAAAAAAACTATATTGAGAAGAGGTTCCCATGTTGTAAAATACTACAAAATCTGAAGCTGACTCCCTGAGTTGCCACTCGTTGTTGAAACTGTGGAGCTGTGGGTAAGAAGCCAAACTTAAGGCAACTATAAGTATCTGTCAGATCCTTAGCTCTTGTGACAGATACTGTCCTTATAAGAGAGGATAAATCTATTTTATTTTATATTTTATATATTTTATATCATGGACATATATATTTATATATAATGTGATATATTATGACCTTGAACCACTAAATAGCTTTGGGTGTGAAGGATTTGGAATAAAGAAAAGATAATTCATCCAGAAGGAAAAGAGTAATAGAAGCATGGTAAAGGTGCAATAAGTGTAAATAACAACAGTCTGGATTTGATACTGATTTATATGATGTTGTCTAAGCATAACATGACTATGAAATGAAATCAGCTCACAAAAATTTTGTATTTTTTTTTTTTAAACTGATTAGAGTAACAATTTGACAATGCTTCATCCAAATGCCAGAAGCATCATGGGGAAACTCATCCTCCAGCTCAAGCAAGGTTTGAGGCTCAATGTTTACGTGAACAGTGAAAGAGACTTAAAGGACTGCCACAATTTCCCTGTCTGGTGATGCAGGACCACTCTTCAGCTCTGAGTATGCTGCACATTTCCATTCAGCAGGCAGAGAGCTCTTTGGCCCTTGCTGAAAGTAGGTGAGCTTTATGAATGAATTATGCTTCCTTTTTCTGTACAAAGCCACTTACTTCCAGTTCCATTAACATCATATAGACCAACATATATTTAATTATTTTATAAAACAGAATACGTAGAGCCCATGGGGACATTACAATGGATAAAAAGGTTTCAAAGGTATCTAAAACTAAGGACAAGAAGTGTTTTTTTGTAGGCAGAGAAGAAAAAAACCAACACAACCAAAAATTTATATTGTTTTGTTTTCTTCTGCTGGATTCACGTGAATTTTATATATTTTTTATTTCTGCAGTAGCTTTGTGGGCTAGATGTATTATTTACAAGTCATATATTATTTATATATTTTGATATATTCCGTTTTTAGTGTGAAAAAATAATTTACACCATTATTAAAAATACGAAATTTCATTGATTCCAGTGAAATGTGATTCAAGATTTCTTCTACAGGAAAACTTCCATAGAGTGCAAAAATATTTCAGTATTATGCAATTAGTTTGCTGATAAATACAGCTAAATGATGTAACTACTATTAGGCTATGAAGAAGTTCAGTTGTAAATAATATAGGTTCCTTCCAAGCTTTGGTCTAAAGAGACATGCCTTCAGAAATTTCTTCAGTGAAAAAAAGAGAAAAGTTAGGAGATTGGCACTGATATATGGTGTTCATCATCTGTAGATGAACTTTTGAGTCAGATTTATGTTCACAGTGAACTCAAATCAATACAAGTAACAGCTGATGGGTATGAAAACTCTTAGGCCATTCTTTAGTTACAAGTTGGTGATCTTTTTATCAAGATTATGGCCAGAACAAAACCTAGTGTTAAGTTATCCCAGGACCAGCTGCCTCAGGTGGGATAAAAGCCATGCAAATCGATTTTCTATGATACTCGAAGCTTTACATACAAAAATAAGATGAAATAATTTCTTCCTTTCTTAGATGAAAGTGTTGGAAGGTGAAAAAATAATAATGGGTAATCTTTAAGCTATTCAAAATGAATGTGTAGGAGAGATTAATTGCTTTTAGCACACTCCATAGTGAAGCCTAGGCTTATTTCTACTTTGTATGTTTGTATGTATGTATGGAAAATTGCCTTGACAGTGTTCTGGCTGAAATGTAAAATCTACCCATAATCCTTTTACCCACTGTGACAAAGAAAAAGCAGATCATTGCCATGTGCCCATTTCAAACCTTTGTCTACTCTGTGTGCATATTCAAATAGAATTTTAAAAAAGAGAGGAAAACCCATTAGTCCTGTTTTTGATCTCATACCACTTTTGAGTACACCAACATGGATTTTAGAGTAATTTCTGAAAAAGTACTCAAATAAAAGGTAAATCAAGCATCAATGAGAAAAGAGAAATCCAGGATATAACGAAGCTATGCTTTTTTACTTGATAGAAAACAAATTTATATGTAAAATAATTAACCTCACCAAAATTTACTGTTGACTGTACAAAAATATTGTCAATAAAAATTATAAGCATAGGTCTAGATATTAATCTACTTATGGCTATGACCTTCATTATAGGATACTTTATCAAACATTTTTTGATTAGAGTTATGAAGCTCAAGGTAAGATATTCTTATTTGTTTGAAGTGTGCTAGTGTCCCTAGTTGTTTTGTGCTTTATGAACAGGCTTTCCTGAAACATCTTATTTTATAATTTATTTTTGCTTAGATTATTTAATTGGTCAAATTCCAAATTAGGGATATTGAGTTAATTTTATAATAAATATTCTCAGAACAAGTCATAAAAATAGTATAACAGAATGTAAGTAAGTTGGTTTATCCAATTCTACACAAGGTCAATTGGATTTTTACTGGTGTGCACTGTAGAAGAACTTGAGTGCACAATTACTGCAATATTATTTAAATTGTTTTTGAAAAACAGGAGTGTGATTTGTACAATTAAAAGGAATTTGGTACAAGCAACCTTCCAAAATTGATTTAGTAGAATGACAGTGCTAAATGCAGTGGTCTTTAGTTCACAAATCTCCATATAGTTTGAATTGCTGAAGTTTGTATGACTTTTTGAAGGACAGACCTCCTATAATTGATTCATGGTTAATGTTAAATATGGTTTTATACATTTGCATAATATTCATGCAGTTAGGGTTTCAAAAAGAGCAAAATAATTAAAAAAATTAAAAGCTAATCCCTCCAGCCCCCTTTGCAATTACCCACCCCAAATATCTGCTTGAAGATGATGGTAATGAGGGATGGGGACTTGGTGGTTTGATGCCAGCTCCCCGTGGTACTCCTTTGAACTGCTGAGACGTAGACACTTACTCTTTCTTGTTTATTCCAGTTTTCAGAAACCTTGCCACTCAGTGTAACTGTTCCTTCAAAGCAAAACATAAAATGATGTAGTTTTAAAGGACTCATTAATTTTCTTTGTATTCAAAAGCAGTTCCATTAAAAAATGTAATACGCAAATTCTGAACTCGAACACGTTCCAGTTTTACTGCTGTTTACTTCAAAGGGTCCTCAAAAGTGTGTGCTGGAGAATTGAATTCTTGTGTTGAAAAATTAATCTATTACTGACACTGACCCATTTTTTATTCTCTCTGGTTTATGAATTTTTAAGGTTTTTATATTTGTAAGACATGTCCATGCTTAAATGTCTTTTAGGACACTACTCATTGAAAGATTAAAAAGAAAACCATGCTATGCTTTTTGAAACCAGAATGATAGTCTAGGAACTGTAATTGTGTCTTGACTGTGTCTGTTGAGGCCAAGATTGCTAAAAAGATTATGTTATATATGCAAATTTTTTGTATTTTTTGAGACGATTCTGCTCATATGATTGACATTAACTGAGAGATTAAGGCTGATATTTTTGCCTTTACAAATTAAAGAGTGGTATAAATTATTTTAGCTGTTATCTGAAAAAAAGTAAAAGCTTGTTCTGTGTTCCACAAAGATTATAAATCCCTGAAGGCTACAAATAACACTTCAAGTGTTAATGCTTCTCTGCAATATTGGGTTCATCTGACTGATCCAAGACAGTTGCACCATGTGCTCACCCTTCAGTGAAGGGAAGACAAAAGCAGCTACAAGACTGGTAGACAGGTTGCAGCACAGCCAATTCTACCACTAGAAGTTCTGCATCCAGAGAAAACTCCAGTAACAGTGTTCAAATATTTCTAAATAAGCAAATAACACAAAATTCCACCCCAGCCGTTTTGATGTGGTTGATGTTCTACTGGGTAAGGTAAAGGTAAAGCAGATACAGTTAGAAATTTAGCCTCATGTATGGCAGCCTGTGGAGCATGCCACGATGCCCCAAATCAGTGCCTTCCCTTAGCCCGTCCTGAAAAGTTTCCAAATCTTCACAGACATGCACATCAGAAGTTATTGGAAGTCAATATCAGTACACGTCTTCTTCTGCATATTGGAAAGAACATCTAAATATTTAAATGCTTGGGGCATTACATGATGTAATTTTCATGAATTGCATTGCCCTATAATTATTATATAATTAGATTTAAATAGAGTGAGTGTGGTTTATAACATCTGATTATAATAATATTCTGCTATTTAGTGGGTATAATTATTGCTGCTAATGGCAAACTATAATTATTCTTTTTCTCCTAATAATTTCTAAGATGGAATTTAGAAAGTCTCTTGCAAAGATTCATCAAATTAATTTTTCCAAGAAGTTGTTTTGATTTTTCTGAAGCTGATCTGATTATTTTGACTGTTCTACATAATTTCTTGAGATTTCTCTTGTGCCACAGCCTGTACTAGAACCAAAGGCAGGAAATACAATATTCCAAGAGTGAACAATAATAAAACATGGTGTGTTACATCTGCTGGGCTGCAACAGATGATACAGTATACAAGAAATAGTACTTGCCCACCTATGATCTAAGAACTGGAAGAAGAGAGTTTTATATTTCACTTGAAATATCTACTTTCACAAAGAAATTATCTTTGTGGATTCGTGCAATATCTATAGCATGCATTTTTTAGTAAATATGTACAGTTAGCTCAGTGGTGCCATAGCATAAAACAAGGCATGGGAGGCTGCTATACAAATAGACATACAATAATTAATATTTTTCTCGTTTCCACAGACTTTTCACAGTGCGGTATTTTCTTATTATGATGTTGAGAGAATTGAAAGAATACCATACAAACTGTAGTGAAGCCTTACAGTGAAGGAAAATGCACTTCTTGATTATCCATTAGGCTTTCAAATAACAGGAGGTCTTAACCAGAGCTCCAGATTATTTAACATAAATAATTATATAACAAATGTAATCATATTGAGTAATTTGCATTTAATTCTTTAATATAAAGAAACTTCAAAATATTAGATATTAGCCAGCTGTCTTTCAGATAGAAAGCAGTTATTGAAAGATCATCTGGGTGTTTAACCACAAGAAAAAAACTGTGGTCCCAGGCCTTAGTAGTTCATAGAACTCATGTTTAAGGAAGGCAGTCACCTCATGCCTTCCTGTGAATGCACTGGAGGGTAAGTTTTCAACTGGTAGTGTCCTTGCATGGGATAACCTAAATCAGGTCATGGACCTGGGGGGAAAAAAAAAAGGGAAAATCACACTATACTATAGGTAACGTGAATGGAAATGTCCCTGAGGGTTTTGCTTCTTGTAGCATCTGCTTGGCATCAACAATTAAATAAATGTAGGGCATTCAGAATGACTTCATCACCAGCCGTTGGCACAGAGACCAAAAGGGATGAGTATAGTTAAATCTTGCTCCACTCTTTTTTATATTTTCCAAAGTATCAACTTCTGCATCCAGTCCTTATTCTCACTTAAGCTTTTCTACACCTTTTGGAACTTAATGCCATTGTCAAAGACAAGATGAATTACGGTAAATGCATTAAATGGACAATTGTTCTGATCTAATAAGAGTCTCTTTATATTGGGTGCAGTGGGGAGTTAAAAATTTACTAAATTATTTGTACTTAAATGTTCTAAAAATGTGTAGGGGAAGAAGTTTCTGTTCTAGCTCTAGCTCTGAAGCCCCATCTTGCTCATAATCTACTCCTTCAGGGATGGACCTGCATTTTGTTTTCTGAAACCCTGAATAACCTGAAGTCTTCAGATTGTCTTTTCTTCAGGATTCATACATTTGCTAATGGATGCCACCTCTGACTGAATTTACAATCATGACTTATATGTTATTTTTTTATTTATTTTTGCTTCTGTCAGGAAGTGTAGCAGATTGTGACATTTTCTACCCATCTACAGATACAGGTCCTGTTCTATTCTTAGTTTCAGATATGATTTGAAAAACATGATATGAGTTTCAAAATAAATGTGCTGAGCTTGTTATGGTTGTAACACTGTGTCTGGAGGGCAATTCTTCTCTAAAATGAGTGGAACACTAAAAAAAGTCTAATTTTCTAAAATGTCTCACATACTGTCTAGTTTGTTACCAATTTCTCAGACTGATCATAATTTTAATCATGTTAGTTTAGGAAGAGTACAACATGTTAGGAAAATTACTGAATTATCTTTTTACCTATCAGCTTCTCTGAGAGAAAAGGCATCCAAGAATAAATTCTTTTCTCTTGGAAACCAGCTGTCACTTCCTTCAAAAATCTGTGCTGCATAACACCTCCATTACAATTTTCGTGAGGAAAATGTTATTGTTGTTTTTTATTTTGTCTTTTCCTAAAACAGAGCAATACGGATACTACAGAGAAATACAAATCAGATGTTATAAGTTTACATACATAATAAAACTGTTGAAATTATGTTTTGCAATTGTCCTTTGCCTGGCCTTTGTGTACAAAAGTGGAAGAGAAAACCTTATACTGTCTAAATCCTGTAAAGTTGGTTTGTTTTGTGAAAAAAATGGAATTTCCCCCAAATTTAAGTAGGAGATACTATTCTCTCAGGAATAAAATGGTCACATCAAGAGGATACCTCTGGACACACAAGTACTTCATCACTCAGGTAATTTTAACAACAGAACAACCTTAACCTCACTTGTGTTTAAGGTTTTAAGGTTTCGTGCTCTCTATGTGGTTAAATATTTGGCTGATTAGGCACAAATAAATTTTATCTCTAAGGGCTTTTTAAAATTTGAGTTATTGGTACAATATCTGAATGCTTTCTGTGCAAAATAAATAGTAATATGTAATATCTAAACTGATTTTTTTGATTTTGTACACTTTTCTTAAAATAAAAAATTGAACAGTTATGATTTTTATCTTATTATATATTTCTGCTGCACATTTCTACAACTTTCCTTATTTCCTCTCTATGTTCAGAATAGTCACCTGGATAGTAGAGATCAATATAATTGGTGTTTATACGATAAAGATTTATTTAGATTTATAAAAATTGATTAATTTGGTGGAGGCAAAAGTACTTTGGCTTCTTATATTTTCATTTATTCAGAATGTGTAGTTAATAACCTCTCTGAAATTGTTTAGTGTTTTCATGTAAATATATATATTTATATGAAAATGAGCCAGGAATGAAATAATACTTTTGCTTCTAATCAGGCTCAAAAGTGAGAGAGATCCAAAAGAGATTTTTGGCTTTGGTTAACTGCTCTAGATAAATATTATACACAGTGTAGTTGCTTCCTTATAGCCATGAGCAGTATGAATCCTTGCAAAATTAAATCGAACTTTTAAATCTAAAAAGTAAATTCCAATCACAGGGTAATTTCCGAATTGCTCTCACCTCTTCTTTCCTTTTTTGGATTGCTTTTTTTTTTTTTTTTTTTTTTTTTTTTGCCAGAGGGCGCTTTGTGTTTTCAAACAGATAATGGAGATCAAACATATTTTGCATCTTGTTTGGTACATTTAGGTTTATTTCTCTGCATAAGCATTTAAGCAAAAGCTTCTTCTAACTCATTTACGTATTCTCCTGAGGAAATATAACTTTATCAAAGGTGGTTTATGAGAAATGTGTCTGCTTTTATTTGCTGCATCGGCTCACTGTGGCCTATTAAAATTGCGTGAAGCTATTTTTGCTTAGATATCAAAACGGACACGTTGCAGTTTTATTAATCTTCTGTGTAGCATTTGCATTGATGATGTCCCTTTATACTTGTCTTCCACCTTATGAGTTGGGTGCTGCAAAGAACCATGCTGAAGCATTTACTGCTCTGTAAAAAGTGCATTGCATTGCAAATACAAGACACAAACACAACATTCTCTTTTGTGAGGTTAAGGACCTCCGGTGCTCTAGGCACCAACATCGTCGGGTTATCTTCTAAAATGAGAAGCAGCTAATAGTTGCTAAAAGGTTATTTATTGCAGAAGCACATCAGTCTCAAAAGGCACAGGCAACAAAGTCCATGCTAAGTTTTGGTATAAAGCCCCAAAGAGAAGCAGAAGCTGCCGTTGTCAAAGGTCCAGGGAAGCTGATGTTGCTGCGGCAGCTCCCATCTTCTTCGTGGGTGTTGACTGATGACAGTGAGCAAAAGCAAAAAGAAAAGCAATGGCAGGAAAAGCAGAAAAGGCCATGGCAAAAAGCACCAACTCTTATACAGAACCTTCCCAACAAGCTAAGACACAAACTCAGACCACCCCTCCTTAACCTATTGGAATTCTAGTTTATTAACATGCCAGGTTACATGTAGACTATGCATACAACCTATCTTGTTCTATCTGAAAAATGTAAGCAATATTCTTACTATAGCTCTATTATGTCTAAGCACTGTCTATAACCACAGTCCTGGAGCCTCTACTGAAAACACTGGTATGCTTTTCAACCCTCACTAGAACTCTCACTTCTACTTTGGTATTTTTACTAAAAGCATTGGAGCTCGTACTAAAACTTACTGACTTACTTACTTATCCTAAAACTTAAACTTCACCTCTACCTTATGTGTGAGTGGCTTAATACACTTCAATCCATCCAAAGGCTTTAATTCAATCCCTGCACTCTGATTTCTCTCTGAAGAATTCAGAGCCCCCTGACTCACTGACTCCAGCGCTATCTCTTCATGGCATGTTTCCTAACTTTCCAACAGCAGATGTACAGACATGAAGCCTTGTACCTCCTGTCTGCTGTGTTGCCTCTCCTGCTCTTTCCTGATGTGTTGGGGAGCATCCATAGCCCTTGCAGGACCCCAGCAGTGACAGATCTGCCTGTAGTAAGGCCTCCATAGCATTGCTGCACCAATGGTGGACTTTGGCCTGCCAAATTTTGCCCTACACCTTTGTAAATGAGAGGAGAAAAAGTCAGTAATGTAAAGAACTTGGTAAACATTAATAAACCCAATATTAATAATCGTTAAAAAAACAAGGCAGAGGGAAATTAATGCCTAATGAATCTAACAAGGGACATTAACTACACCATTAATTAATTGCACTGGATTGATATTTCTGGTCTAGTGAATGATCATTATTCAACAAAAACCCCCATATATAACTTTGTAATTCCAGAACATGTTACTTGCTTGCAGTGAAACAGATCTGTTAATATTGCAGCATGTTATTCATGTGCTTATTCTGATATTATTTTCTTCTTTTGCTGAGGCACAGTGTCTCACAGGGGAGAGTTATTCTGGGTCTGCCTGTTAAATATGTCATGCAACTAACCCAGATTTGAGGAGCTAATTATGTTATCTGTGATGTTATTAAATAATTATAGTCCTTGAAATGGGGTCAGAAGTAACAGGACATCCCTGTAGTGCAGCATTCACAGTTCATATAGAGAGCTAGCTGTAAAGAAAAAAAATAGAGAGAGGAATAAAATGCTTGCAGGTCTTAACCCCTTTCCTTCTGTTGTCATCTGTACACTCATAGCTAACTTGTCTTTGCATTTTCCAGATTGATCCCACATATTGTATCTGCAGCCATTGTTCTCAGAGTAGCCTGGAAAACTGAAAAACCCTCATCTTTTAACAGTTCAAAAGCTTTTCTTTTTTTTTAATCTTCCTGGCTCCCAGATTTCTAATTTTTTGTTTTACTCCAGTGGTTTGATCACACACAGAAACTATTTTCTGAGACAAACTCAGTGTGGAAAGTAGGACACTATATGCAGTCAGACTTAACTATGCACCTTGAATACAGTTGATAAATGAGCTGCTGAAAAGCTGGCAATTCTTGTTTTGCTAATTTTTATCATAGAATCACAGCATAATTTAGGTTGGAAGGGGCCCTAAAGATCATCTAGTTTCAACTCCTCAGCCTCATAGGTATGGACTTCTCCCATCAGACAGGTTGCTCAAAGCGCTATTCTGCCTGGTCTTGAACACTTCCAAGGATAAGGCATCTGCAACTTCCTTGGGAAACTACTCCTAGAGCCTCACCACCCTCACAGTAAAGAATTTCTTCGGAAAAACTAATCTAAACCTAGACTTTTTTCCTTTTCATCCCATTCCCCATTGTCCTATGACTGCACACCCTTGTAAGAGTCACTCTCCAGCTGACCATTTCAGGTTCTGGGAGGTACCACAAGACCTTCCCACAGCCTTCTCCAGGCTGAACTCTCCCTGAGTATCTTCACAGAAGTGCTCTAGCCCTCAGATCATCTTCTTGTTCCCACTCTGGTCTTGCTATAGTAGATCTATGACCCTAATACACTGGGAGCCCAGCAGCTGGGTGGTGGGGTCTCAGCA
Source organism: Oenanthe melanoleuca (assembly GCF_029582105.1). Classification (NCBI taxonomy): domain Eukaryota; kingdom Metazoa; phylum Chordata; class Aves; order Passeriformes; family Muscicapidae; genus Oenanthe; species Oenanthe melanoleuca. The sequence goes on along the minus strand of NC_079362.1, from coordinate 20,223,246 downwards.
GAGCAGAGCAGAGCAGAGCAGAGCAGAGAATCACCTCCATTGCCCAGCAGGACAGGCTGCTGGGGATGCAGCCCAGGATGTGGCTGGCTTTATGGGCTGCCAATTCATGTTGCCAGATCATGTCAAACCTTTTCAACACCCACAAGTGCTTCTCCCTAGAGCTGCTCTCTAACCATTCTACACTCGGATTGTACTTTTGCTTGGGATGGCTCCATGACAGCTGCAGGATCTTACAATGGTCTTCTGAAATTCATGAGATTCCCATGAAGCCACTCCTCAAGCCCACCAAGGTTCCTCTGGATGGCATTCCTTCTCTCCAGTGAGTTGGCTGCACCCCTCAGCTTGGTGCTGCTGGTGAGGCTGCTGAGGGTGCTCTGATCCCACAGAGGTGTTAGGCATGGTCAGCCCCAACACCAGCCCCTGAGGAATGTCCATAACCTCCACATGGGTTTGGACACCTTGACTGCAGCTTTTTGAGGGCAACCATCGACCCAGTTCCCTTTCCACGGGGTGCTACAGCTGTCAAACCCCTGCCTCTGGCTTTAGCACGCTTCCAGCAGTTCTGGGTCTGAATGGGATGGAGTGAGCTTTCCTCATAGCATCGTCTATGGTACTGTGCTGCAGACTTGTGACCAAAACACTGCTAATGATGTCACCACCACTTTCAGATGTTGCTGAGCACTGCTTGTACAGCATCAAGGTCTGAGCAGAGCTAGGAGATGTACAGTTCATGAACTCTGCTAAGAGCATCTCGTGAACTTCCATAAGGACCTGTTCTTCCATAAGAGATTATTATAAATGTCAAAGGCATATTTAATAAACTTGGTTGAATTTTGATTGTCAAGATATAGCAATATATTTTCATAAGGCTCCCATTTCTACTTACAGATACGTGAAAATTTACTGGTGTTTCACTGGAGTGAAATTGCACAACAAATTGAAAGTTTGTCATCCAACTGTGGGATACTGGTTGTTTCACAATCTGTTAAAATTTCATTGTGTTCAGAGGGTCCTACAGAAAGTCATACATTCAGGTTAAGAACTGAGAGCTCTACTTACAGGGAAATGTATTATGCAAAATTAAGTCTTCAAACTGCATATTTCATTTTACACTCAAGACAGAACGACTGTCACAGAAATATTTCAGCCAATATAATACTTCTTGTAGCCACCATGTTATGTGTAAGCCTGTTTAAAGATGATTGTCAAAAAATGATGGAATTTCTGCTGTGGGGTAGAAGTCCTCTGAGTACCTTTATTGTATCATAAATTGTTCTCTCTCTCTCTCTTTTCTTTTCTTTTTTTTTTTTCTTTTGTTTTGTTTTGTTTTGTTGTTTTTGTTTAGCTTTTTTGTTTTGTTGTTTTTTTTGTTTTGTTTTGTGTTTTGATTTTGTTTTTTTGCAAAAACCTGTATTATTCTCCACTGAATTATCAACAGAAATGGAAAAGTAGATTTGATTAAAGATGATATTAATGACCTTTGTCAGCTACTCATTAGACAGATCCTCTTGAAGGCAAAGTCACTAATAGGGTGAGTCACTTCTAGGGTGAATATCTTAGGCATACTTGGGTGTGCATAGGATGGGTTCAGATTCTGGTCATGGGCTCTTATGTGTCATGTCATTTTCATGTAAAGAAACAGTGGTTCATATATGGGGATCTGAATGCTTTTGAGATGCTTATGATTGGTAAATTCCTGATCTAATAAATGACATGAAATTGAAAATACAGCCTAGTTAGACAGTTGTGCTTAATCATATGTGAGAAAAAAATATATTTTCCACACTTACACATATTCAGTTATACTGATTATTTTACAATTTCACAGCTTGCAGCTTTTTCATCACTGAACTATCACAGTAGTCCAAATGATAAACTACTCTATAATATGTTTTAAAAGAAGTATGATAGAATGCTTCAACCTGCATGTTCTTCTATATTAAAAAGAAACAACTTTGAGATAGAACAGAAAAGCAACTGATGCTTATAATTTTCCTCATTTTGCAGAAATTAGTAACTTATTTAAATTAAAAATAATGAACTGAAAGGACTAAATTCATGGGATATTTTAACAAAATAGTTTCATTGTTGATTCTAGAAGTCCCAAGTGTCAAATTAAAAGCTCATGTATTCCTAGAAAAGTAAAAAGTTACAGGCTATATATAGTTGCATCCTCCTTGTGGAGATTGAATAAAGAAAAATTTATTCCAAGAGGAATAAATCATCGTCTTTGAGATGTAGATCACAAACTGTTTTCTCTCCCACTATCCCTCTTTGTACCTGGTACTGAACTAACACATTCCTAAGGTTCTCATACTTAGCTGTCATGAAGATTTTTATGATGCTACAAAAAAGGAAATTAGACTCTTATATTTATGTGTGTCATTGACTGTTTAATTTACTAAGTTCAATCTTTTATAGCTTTTTTAAGACTTACGACTCAGCTCTCTCCTTGTTTGACTGACTTATCTACAGATTGTAGTGGAGTGGGAGAAAGAGGAATGGTCAAGAAACAAGCCACCCACTCTTATCTATTTAAACAAGATGTGACTGAAAGTATCAAAAAATAATGGAAAACAGTTTGTGTTTGAAAACAATTGAAGTCAAAGTCTTGAAAACTCTTCTGGCTTGTTGGCAATAACTTAAAATCAACTCTTTAGAATATTATAACTCTATAAAATTATTATAACACTGTAAGATTCTTATAATATTATAATTTGTTCTGTATTAGAAACCAGATGCAGGCATGTTTTTTCCAAGAAAAAACTGAAATTTGTTTTTTTAAAGCCAAAGATGATTTTTCCTACCTTGTGAAAAAAGATCCTATGATAGTGCCATTTACTAATAATGTGTTTGCAATAGTTAACTAAACAATTTTTTCTGTGGTTTTTCCCTCAGATATCAAAAAGTTCTTAAGGGTGCAACAAAATACTCAGCAGAAAAGGAAACATAGCAAACAGTGATAGGGCATCAAAATCTATAAAATGACAGAGCTCTCCATGGGCATTTGTAGCTGTAACATTGACTGGGTCAGACGTGAAATTTTAAGTGGCTGCTTTGATACCTTTGGGTGTACAGCTACCAAAACCCAAATCTTAAACTTGTAAGTTTATACCTTGGCTCTTCAGAATAAACAATCAGTTCTGAAGATCCTGCAATGCTGAAAATTCAAGCCAGCTATAAATCATCACAAAATGTGGCTGGAAATGAGTGATAACAATAGAGTGTGAAAGATTGTAGCTACCCCATTTTTATACATATGTCAAAATACTCTGAAATGCATAGTTATAAGCATTTTCCTCTGGAAAAGATGGGTTTACTTTTTTCCCTCCCTCACCTTCATGTTAGTCTTTAGGTCAGTCTAGAAACTTATGATTGTTTTCCTAGAGCTATTAATTTTGTTGACTGCTCTCAGTTTTGTTTGTTTAGAGCTCATCAATAGAAGAAGAGAGATAGAACAACAATCTTAATTCAGAATATTGGAAATGTCAGAGCAGCATACTACACTTCTACTTTATAAAACATGTGCTCACTATAATTTTTGAAATTTTATTTTAACAACCAGCAAAATATTAATCTAATTTGCTAATCAATTAAATAAATTTTTTTAAAAAATGCTACACTCATAATAGTTTTAAATGATAGTTTTATTATCTACACCTTAAATTAATCCCAAAATTAAGATTTGTAATGAGGGAAAATTCAGTGGAAGATCCAGCTTGCCATGTGCAGAGCTGTGCTTTTTATCTGAGGTTCACAAATACTTCTTAATTTGCAATTTATTCATGTAGTTAACAACAAAAAGAACCCTATGGCAAAGTGGGAACTGAATGACAGTAACATTACAGAAGGAAATTCTGAAATGATTGCCTCTGTAAATGACTCTTCCTACTTAGTTCCATCAGCCTATTTAAAAATTAGAAATCTTTAATTTTTCAGAATTGATTCCCATACTTTTATTATAAATTGAAAATGTTTAGATGATTGTTTCTTATGATCTTAATAATTCATGCTCAAATAGGTCAGAGTCCTTTTTAATTATTTATGTTCCTAAAACTTTATTTCCTTTCCTCCCCACTACCCATAGGTAGCCCAAAATGGTTGCTATATCTCATCTCATTCTGTTCAAACTCAGACAAAGCCCAGTCTGTGAGGAAGTGATACAGGATTACTGTGTCAGTAATTGTTCATCACCAGCTGACATGGGAAACAGCTGGACTGACAGAGTGCTGGCAGACAGACTTCCCACTAAAGAAGCTTTCAGCTAAAAGGGATTAAGGCTCAAGTTAAGCCTCTGACTGCCAGCCTGAGAATAAACTAAGGAAATTTACTTTCTTTGTGTAAATTTACATGTAATTTTTTTCCAAAATAAAATTGTTTTGATGACTAAAAGTCTTCAGTGATATTTTTTAAAAATTATTTGACCAATAGAACTTCCCTCTGTTAGAATCTCTCAAGGCAAGGGTTTGGCTGTTTACCTGCCATAATAACATAGAATCATTGATCTTCATGAGATCAAAATGCCAATTACCCTATCATGGTTGGTTTGTCAGTATTTGGGGTGAAACTGGCAAAAAAACATTGGTATCCTTTCATGTTTTATTTTATTGTATGAGCTTTCACTGCTATGGCTTTACTATAAAACTTCTTAAAGGCAAAAGAGCTGTCAGTTTTCGAGTTTTTGCTACTAAACACATTTTACCCTGACTGAGACAACACAAATGACTAATTGAATGCAATAACTTAACTGCAACTTACACTGATAATCCTTTTCTGTGAGAATTGCTTTAGTTGAAACATAAAATAATAAGGCCCAAAGAATAATGTTATCACAGCATAAGGCAGCAGAGACTTATACACAAAAACATTGTTAAAGTAAAATATATGTAAAAATAGGATTTGCATTTCTTATGCTCATTACAATTTAAGAGCTACATTATCATAGAGGGGATGTTCATAGTCTTATCATAGTACATATCATAATTTTCATGTTCAGGACCATACACAGAACTTAATCTTTGCAACATTCATGTTTTAGGATGAGGTATTTCAACTAGTCATTAAAGCTGGAATTCTGTGAAGAATTTTATATTTTTAGTGGTGGACCAGGAGCCCATAACTTTTGCAATAAGTCAGTAAAAGGACTTCAAACTTCTTCTGAACCAGAGTTCCTTATCATTAACTTAAATTTCACCAAGCAGCCTGGTTGCTATTGTATAGGTTGTATTGGTTTCTGTCAGACCAAAATGCCTAGAAATTCTAAATTTTTTTCCAGAAAGCAAGGACAACATATGTCGTGGGGATTACAGGAACAGGAAACACATCTGACAAAGGTTAAGCACACTATAAGTACACAGTACAACACTGTGTGATAGTTTCTTTAAAAAATGTGTTCAATCATACTGTTTAGATTAAAACTTGTTAAAGTCTTCACTACAAATTGCTTGGAAGACATAAAATTGTTCAAAATTGTGCAAAAAGCACTAAAAATCACTTGATATTTGATGTATATGTTTGTGACTGACCAAAATAAAATATGGCAGTGTGTGTGCACTTATGGACCAGAGTAACATGAAGAGAAAACCACGTTTATTATAGAAGACATAAAGCTTAAAAAAAGAAGCAATTTTTTGCTCAGAGCATCTTCATTTGTGAATGGAGTAATTTTGCTCACAACATGCATCCTGTATTTTTCATTACCTTGGAAATGACAGACAATTTTTTTAGAGTAAATTTTAAGAATCTGCATACATGGCAGATAGTTATGAATCATCAAACAGAGTTGGTCTTCAATAAAATTACTGAAAAATTATGCTCCTAAATAAAGAGGATATTGAGTCCCATACAAAAAAGATACAGGTATATAATTATTAACTCAGTTTTCAATATAACCATTCTAGTTTAATATTTGTGTATTTTACAGTTCATCCTCCTTACAGTATCTAAAACAATATTACATGTACTGAACAGAGAATGTCTGGATTATGTTGATAAAAAGATAAACCCAGATATAGAACATATGGCACACACACAAAAACCTCCACACCATGAAAATTTTTGGAATGGGTAAATGCAGCAACAGTAGTTAAAGATAACTTGGAAGAATAAAAGACAGAAACTCTTTCAAGAAGAAAAGAAAGTTAGTGGTACTTTCAATAGCAAGAATAGATCTTTGAACCTGATAGTGAATATGAGAAGAAAATGAATGGGGGCATTCAGAGACAAATGAAAAATTCTCACAGACCCAAAGAGAAGAAACAAATAAAATAAAATTTTCTCTAGTTTGAGGGCATAAGGTATGAAAGAAGAAGAAAGCCAAATTCAATTACATTTTAAATTAAATATTTAATTTAGTATCCACTCACTATTTTTGTGTTCTGAATCCGAACATATGATGTAGGTACTGCCAGGGTTTCTGAACTGTTATTAGTGTATAAAACTGCAGCAGTAAAGTCTCACTGTACAACCAAGTATTTGTCCAACTTGTGATACAGCATCCAAAAAGATGAAAATCAATGGCTGAAAGCCATGTGCATCAAGCTAGAGACGTGTCCCTACTCTCTTTCTACATTGTGCATGAGGTGACCCCAAAATGTTCTGGTTTCTAAGTGACAGTTTCAAACTTCCCAGCTGAAATCAAAATAAATACTCTCAGGCCAACAGTTGAAAGATGTATTTAAGAAGAGAAAGGGAGTGAAAAATTTAAAATAGAAAAAAAAACCTAACTCAAAAACATAAGAAGCTTCTAAAGTGAACTGTGAAAGTACACTGGGTAATTTAATTTATGAATATTTGTCATGACAGAGAGACTGAACAATTCACAATACCAAAGAACACATCATGTTTTTCAAGCCACAGCAACCAGCTTTGCTCCAAAATGTGCTTTCCAAGAGCTAAAATAAAATTACCAACAGAATGCAAGATGTATCAGTGTCCATCACATGCTGTGGTCTTAGAAGTTCAGCTATCAAGAAGTCAGCTGCAAAGCATGAGAGAGGTAGCAATGATAGTATTAGGAGAATTTTCATCTCACTGTTTTTTATTTGATGAATGTAACTTATTCCTTTTCAGTCTTCTAATTTTTCCTGGGTATTGTTTTGAAAGAATGTATTTTTAATTTGCACTTCTTTGAGCAGCTTGTTCAAACATGTTTTAGTGAATGGGTGGAGTATGAACTCTTTCTCTTTTGAGATTTTTGCTATTAATACATAAATAAATGGCCACCTGATTCATAACATTCTTTTCCTGTCCTCAACAAGGCGGATAAAATGTTTTAAACAAGACTACAATATACACTGAAAAACTACTTTTTTTCCCCCTCCCACATTGCTATTTACAATGAGGAAGATGTCATTCCCACCCTGGAAGAAAGGGGGTAGAATGTACAAGACAAATGAGAAAATACATTAGACACTTAGCTGGACAGTGGAAAAAGGTGTCATTCTATGACTCTGTTACAAGCTTGAAGAATCAATAGCTTGGTATTCATTGCCACAAACTAAAGGAAGGTAGAAGAATCTGAAGATGAAGCAGAAAAAAAGATGGGAGATAAGTGAAAAGGAAAAAAGGGGAGATAATAAAGTCGGACAGATAGCTGCCTCAGGAGGAATAGAAAAGCACCAGTAAATCTATAGAAAAACAGCATTAAATAATATTGCAGATAATATTAGGACAAGTCATAAGGCAGCCATAAATGTGGGACTTAAAAGACAAATTTATGAGCAATCAAAATGCAGCAGTCAATATGGCAGATATTAGAAATGAGTATAAAAAATAATGAGGGAGAAATCAATAAGGAAGTAAAAGGATGCAATTTGACAGGTGATAAGGCACTAGGCAAATGAAAACCACTGAAAATTGTTCAAATTTAATGGGATTTTGTCACTTGTCTCATTTATAATTGGCAAAACCAAATCCTGAGTACAGCCCTTTGCCTTCATGCTAAGTAGCTCTAAGAGATAGGCAGAGAGCTACCCTGTGAATTGAAAAGCTAAGAGTTATAACAGAGAATGAGCTATCTTCAAAGGCTATAGTCTGACACCTTTTATAATTGACTACAGTGTCATTCAATTAAACCAATATAAGGAGGAGGTCCTAGATACAGAATGTGACTGGGTGAGACAAGCAACACATTTAGAGAGAAGTAGATAAGATTTATAAAATAATATCTGCTACTTAATTTCAAGATTTTCCACACAATTTGACTTTTTTTCCTCTGGTTATCAGAACAGTCTATACATCGCTCTAAATAAAAGATCTATCACAAATGTTTAAATTCTCAGTTGTTCTCTTCTATAAATCACTTTTGTCACCCTTATGTACATTTAGTTTTTGTTAAAGTCTAGGTACATAGGCAACTGCTGATACGTGACAGAAAATCGATTTTCTTAGTCAGGAATAGTTAGTCCAATTCTTACTTGGATTAAACAAAAGGATAATCCCATGTATGATGAGGATGTGTGTGCACTTCCCCTAATACTAATTTCCCACTGAAGATGTCTACCAGGACTTTTATAAGCCCTACCTCCCAAGGGAAGATTTGCTGTCACACAGTCACAAATGTGGGCAGAGGTGAATGGCAGCACATTGTACCTACCTTACAATCCTCTGCTTTTTATCACTCAATCTCAAAATAATGGGCTGAATTCCCTACAGGTATGGCATGGATATCTTCCTGAATTTTAGAGCAGTTCTTAATAAAATGCTTCATACCTATAGAAACAACTTGAAGAAACTAACATTAACGACTCTAGTATATTACTGAATAAAAAAAAAAAAAAAAGAAAACCTCTACATTCTTCCATCTGACTGTTTTTTTAAGTGGGTCATATGGCAGAAAGCACTGGGAATGGAAGGGATATTCAAATGCTGAAAACACCAGCCATACCAATGGCTAAGCTACACATCCAAGTACTTGATAGGAAAAAGAGAAAACAGAATTCAAAATATGCTGTCATCAAGTTTACATATCTTCCTTCACCCTGTCATACAAAGAGCCCTGTTATTCTATCATTCAAAACCTGTATAGACTGGAGAATACAGTGCACTTAAAAAATGGACAAGGAAAATAGATTAAATCATCTGACATGTCTTTGACCTCTCTAGTTCTCATGTCTAGTGACTTGTAGGACTTCTTGACTGCTTGAAAATTCTATTGACTTCACACATTCCATAGGTCAAAAGCCCAGGAGTACTAAGGTTCCTTATTCCTCTTTTATCTGAATCTTCTATCCCGCTGCTCCTGCTGTAACTGTGTTAGTGATGAATTTTGCTCAGGTGACAAACTGCCCTGGGGTTGCTGAAGAAATACTTTAGATAGCCTGTTTTGGGCAGTCTAAACTGTGTCTCTGAAGCATCATCTCCTTCCCACAGTTAGGCTCCTTGACCATAATCTTTATTATTTTTTTTTTTTTTTTACTTTGAGCATACTACAGAAAACCTCCAGTAAAACCTGAAAAGCTGAGTATTTGAACTTGCCCTTTTTACAAGTTTCAGAGCTTATGAAGAACCCCAAAGTGCTGTTTCTAAGGATGATTTTTGTCATTGCTAACCTCACTGAACTGCCACACTAAAATGAACTGTAAAATTAAATTATTATTTCTGTTAACCCTTTTGTCAATCAGCTTTACCATAGTAAAATATTTGAATAAACCAAATTTATTAACTATTTTCATGATTCCACCATCCAAGTAGGTTCTGGTAACACCTGTAACAGTGTCTTTATGAATTCTCTGTGATTTATTAATAATAAGAACTACATGCTGGAAAGAATTAGAATAACCATCTGTTTTTAATTTGACTTTTTTATGTAACAACTGCCATTTTCAAAACCCACATTTCCTTCAAGCAAAACACCCTTGATATAGTCTTCAGTGCATCTTCTGCATATTAAGTGCTTTTAGTTAGCTGAATAAATAATATTTTGGGTTTTTTTTCCTTTTGCTAATATGTTTCTCTTAGGAGGAAGAACTGATAGGGAATACATGCTGGTTTGTTGATACCCTGGTCATTACTGACACTAAACAAAGCCCTGTTTCACTACATTCAGAAGAAACTATGTGTAAATGAGGGTGCCCTATTTAGAAATGAGAATCTTTTTTGCCTGTGAGAACTCTACTCAAAGGTTGCTTTGTTTCATGACTACAGCCCAGGACTTCTGCTAGTTTGATTTTCTCCTGTGACTCTTACAGATGTACACACATCCATTCAGCAACCCCTGTATTGTTAAGTCTGTTACCAGGGAAACACTTTTCCTCATATGGCTTAGGTATCCATTAGCTGTACCAGGTGCTTCATCCCTATGGCAATAGCTTCCACTTTTCACCACACTAAGGTAGATTTAAATACTCCTCCTACTTAACCTGGTAGAACAATGCTTACCACAGCTGTCCACTTTAATCATGTCTATGGCTGGCAGCAAGTAATCTCCTAAAAGCAGAACAATACCAGGCCAGGGAATACATGGAATAGATGTCTCAAACTGTATTTTGTGTAGCACCTGCTCCAAGAATGAAGGACTCTTTGGTGTGAAGAGCAGAAACACATCCTGATCCAGAAGAGTTTCTAAATAGCATACAAAAGTAAGACAGCGATGACAACTACATATTCATGTGGTTTGTAAGAAAAAAAAAGCCTAAAATTATTTGACTGGTCACAGCACTTGTGCTTAAATTACTTAAAAGTAAAACTTCATTCAATTATCCACTGAAGAGATTGTGTTAATATCACAAATCAGTGTTAGATCTTGGTGTCTGTATTTGCAGACTAGAAAGTGCTCATGTTTTCGCTTTTAAGTTTAGACAATGTCCACATAGGAACCTAACACATCAGCTTTCAGTACAGTGATAGAATATGAGTAAACCTTATCTTAGAAAACAAATAATGAAAGAAATAAAACTCAGGTTATTTACCTAAATGACTAGTGTGGCAACTCTAACTTCTATAAGAGCATTCTTGCTCTTTGCATTTCTAGTCTCTGTTCAGTGCATGTCTTGGAGTAAGCAATGTATGACGTACCTTTTCCAAATTCTTCTAAGCACAATGAACACATTATGTCTTTCTTTTTTAGAAGTGCAGCTCTCAATGGAGCCAGTTCCCAATTAGAAAATGAAAATACAATGTGTTCCATTTCAAAGTATGTCAGGTGTGAAAATAATATATCTACAATTAACAGGGCCTGTAGTGAGGTAAATTCATTTCCCCATTAGATTTTTAATACATGCATTATGTACATTGAGTGATTTAGTATAATAAAGATATATAACTGCAATACTACTATTTCTTTCTTTTCTTCTACAGCATATTCCTCAAATGACCCAGAAGGTTTTTTCCATGTTATTGTTTCTTTATTTGTCTTTAAATGAGAAGATAGGGAAAACAAAAGTTTTATCCTCTGGTGTTCCAAAGAGGCTGTTGCTTTTCAGTCCTTTATAACAACAGTCTTTTAAAAACAGTCATTCCAAGATTTCACTCCTGTATTCTACAACAATGTACAACCTGTATTCTACAATATTCCTTTCCTAATGTAGCAGTTAGTGAGTTCTAATCCCAGATGACCTTGAAACTCTGTTTGTTGTACAATGAAAGCCTTAGTCTACTGGTCATTCTGAATCTGGGTTTCTTCAACAGATCCCTACCACAACAATGCTTTCTTTATTGTCTTCTTTCAATATTCAAAGACCATCAACACTTTGAACTAGGAAGCAGATTTATATTTCTTTGCTATGATCTGCACTTTTTTAATCTTCTAAGAGAGATTATATCCTTCTTTATCAGCACCATTATCACCTGAATAATCACCTCAATTTAGTCATTTTTATGCCAATTTGCCATTTTATTAATGAACTTCTGTTTTTTTCTCTTTGTTCCAGGTACTTTTTCCAACAGCATATGGACCTTTAGACCAAAGGTATATTAAACAAGTATATGAATCAAAAACATATGAAACTTTTGTGAACAGTTCTTCTGAATTCTTGATTAGATTTCATATTACTGTTGATTTCCACCTATGGTCATATGCATCTGGTTTGATTAATAGACAATTTTAATTGACACTATTTTTTCCATTCAACACATAACCATGATTTCCTATAGGTAGTCAGTCAACCTGGACAAATTGCCCCACGCATTCTGTTTTTAAATCAATTGTGTAAAATGAAATAAGTAGGATTTATTTTCCTGTTGTAGTAAATAATTTTAATATTGAGATTCAGCTATTTGCTTCAGTGTAAGTGATTAGACTTAGAGTATGCCACAGTCTGCTTATCACTTTTTGTCTAAGCTGCACAGACAATCAGAATGGCAGTTCAGTAAGACCATTGAGCCAAAGATTTTAAGTGATAACTTTGATACTAGTCTCAGTACATTCTACCTTTATATTTGTAGGCTAGTTGTCTAGCCAATAGTTAATTCACAAATATGTTTCAAAGTGAAATGGAACTTGTATTTCATCTGCAAGTTACTTTTTAACTGGATTTAAGATAATTTGCTAGCTTACTTTTTTTTTTTTTTGGTGTCATAAATGGCCTCAGTTGTAAGGGATCTTAAAGATTATCTGGTTCCAAGGCCCCTGCCACGGACACCTTCCAACAGACCATGATGCTCAGAGACCCATCCATGAGGCCTTTCAGGGAAGGGGCACTCTATCAATCTATTCAGACTACTCAAGGTAGATTTGAGTTATTCAGGTGTAAGAAATGCTTCACAAGAGTTTTTGTCTTAGAGCTGTGAGTTAAAGCAAGCAGACTAGATCAGGAAACTTGATATATCAATATTGTACTGAAAATGTTTTCTTATTTTATCAGCTGTACACAAGAAATCTTATATTTCAGCTTTTTAATATTTGAAATTTTATATAAACAAATTAACATTTTGAAATATTGAATACTTGAGTTTAACTTTGCAAGCACTTTCTTTAATTGTTTACTAATGGAATAAAGTCCTGAAATGGAAAGAGGTGATAAGCAATTAGACACAAGTAGCATAGTTTCAAAGTTCAGATACAAATTTGGTTTGGCTTTCAGACAAAACAATTTAGTTTAAATTACTTGTTTCACTTTGATGTTGTGCAGCTCCATATCTGATAGCTTTTATTTAGAAATAGACCTTTTAAGACTTCACCTTGTACTATATATTTAGGAATCTCTTAATTAGGAGTATACATTAACTTTTGTTCATTATCTGAAGAGAAACTGATGTTTCAAAAACATCACTGGTTTAATATTATGGCAACAAAACAAAGAATTACATAAAATGATGCTTTTAATACCTATAGAGTACTTCTATAAAGTCTGAAGCTGTGAATGTCAATAGTATTTCACAGTAATGCATAACTTCTATAGAACACGTTATTACCTTGGTAGAGTTTTGAAGCATATTTTCTTGTAACATAAACTATTTAAAGATGTTTTCTGGCTTCTAATGTGTCCTGCTACAGGTAATGCTTAAAAATCAGCAAAAATATTGTACTTTTTCTAGAAAATCCAAATACTGTGTGAATTTTCAGGTGTTTTACAGCTAATTGCAATGATGTCATGAATACTTTAGACTAGACTAGAGTAGAACAGAATAGGATATTTTAGTTGGAAAGGATCCACAGCATTTATCTAGTCCTCATACCTGACACCAGCAACACCTCCCCCAGCACCTCTGCTGCCATCCACAACAGGGATGTCTGAGATAATGCTTCTCCACAAACCCCTAAGGCTCTTTTGTTGCTCCTTGCACATGGTGAGTGTCAGACAAGAGGGTCCCAGCAGCATCTCTGTGCTGGGGACCCTGCTGCCACCTGCAGAATCAGAAGAGTGCTGATGACACCCAACAGAGCCATCCCCTTAGGGGCACTCCCAGGAGCTCACATTCCTCAGTCCCTTCCAAAGCCCTCTGTGTCTCCCAACAGCCAAGACCTCTGGAACTCACCAGGTAAGCCTGCAGTGCCCCAAGAGGTGCCTCTCAAAGACAGCATAAGCTCTCCAGAGGTGGTGGGGACCAGCCAAGATGGTTTTGGCAGTGGACCCAGGCCTGGGGATTCTGATGCACTGGTGCAACAATTCCCATCTGAAAATTCTCGTCACTCTTGCTGCCTGAGGAGCTGCTGCAACCAAAGTGTTTCTCAGACCATCTGCAGCATCAGAAGTGGAGATAAGCCCAATCCTTATGGCAGTCCCAGTGATGCAGGAGGGGTGGTGCAGCAGAGAGCTGCTCTGGAGCCCAGACAGTCCTGACAGCCCAGCAGGGTGTGACACAGTCCCCAGTGCTGCTGCTCAGCTTCTCACCTCACACACTGAGCACTGTCCTTGTCCCAGACCTTCTGTGCCCTACAGCAGCTGCTTTACCACTGCCTACAGCTCTTGGGCACACAGAGTTACTCTACTCAAGTGAAGGAGGAAAACAAAAGATAAGAAAAAGGCGAGAACCCAAACTTCAGGACTGGCCAAACACACTGTTAAGAGCACAGTCCAAATGCCTCTCAAACACAGAGAGGCTTGGGGTATCAATCACTTCTCAAGCGAGCCTGTTCCAGTGCTTCACCACCTTGTCAGCACAGAGATGCTTCCAGATGCCCAGTCTGAACCTCCCATGGTGCAGCCTTGAGGCATTCCCACGTGCCCTGTCACTAGATCCCATGGAGAAGGAATGAGTACCTCCCTCTCCACATCCTCATCACCAGGAAGCTGCAGAGAGAGATGAAGTCACCCCTCAGTCTCCTTTTTTCCACATTAGGCAAGCCCAGAGTCCTCAGCCTCTCCTCATAAAATATGCTTTCCAGCATAGAGACCCATCTGTTATTCAGTCCAGAGGCAGTGGGAGGGGATGGGGTTTTTTTCTCTTTCACTTTGTTTTGAGGTGAAGCTGTACAGTCTGTTTTCCTCTTTCGCTTTTTGAAATTTTTTGATATTTGTTTGCTGATAAAATCCACTTTTGGAATAGTTATATTTTGGTTTTGGTGGAAGTTCAGGCATAAATTTTTTCACAAAATGTAATGCTTTGATTTTTTTAAAGAGTCCTGTTTCTCTTTCACATATAAAGCTAAAGAGAATGGAGGAGGAAAATTAAATTAGAAGTGACCTAAGCTGGACAAGAAAGATACGTATTCATTCATGTTTTAAATAATGGTTTTCTAAGTGTGTTGTACGTTCTGCCCAGATGCTTAATATGACAGTATGACTTGAAGATGCAGTAACAGATTAATTGAATAGATTTATTTTAATTTGAATTTTTTTTTTTAAATTAGTGGAGGATTTATGTTTTTATTTGTGCTATCTAACCCTAGGGACTCTCATTTCCTAACATTTTATAGTTTTCAAACTAATACAGAAAATAAATGGTATATGAAATAAAAACACAGACAATTTTGGAGATGTTCTATGTAAATTACAGATGTTTCTAGGAGTCTGGGAAAATAATTTACTACATATCATATAATAAAACAAGTATGTATTTGTGTACTTTGATATTGTCAAAATGAAAACAGACTTCTAAAATTTGCAGAATTTCACTCCCACTGCATTGGTTTTTCTGTGTCAGAAAGCTACTTTGTTATGAGCCATTAACACAGTTACAGTGTTTCTGGCAAATAAGAACTACTAATAAGCAAATATTACTTCTCAAAGAACAGGGAAAATATAAATGTGTTTGCAAAAAGGGCAGTAGTTATTTTACCTGCCTGGCTATCAAACACTCCTTTCTTTAACTTTCTCCAGTCATAGCTGTGTGAGCTCAAGTAGAAAAAAAGGAACATTCAGTTTAGGATAAAAGAATTGCCTGTCAAAATGATGTGAATGGGAGACTATGGAAATTATTTCAGCAAACAATTTTCAACTGAACAATTTTCAAAACAGCTAGACAAGAAGAAATATAACTGATTGGGAAATTCAGTCTTTTGGAGATAATAACAAATACGTAATTCCTAATGTTCTTCATCCACTCAAAAGGTATCTTGACATTATCTGAAAGATATGAGGCTTAGTAGCATCATGAGAAATCATTATCAGCATTAACAAACAAAGAAGATTCACTCATTTTCTGCAAAATGCTTTCAAGTTAGAGGGAACAACAGAATCCGTCATTCTAAAATATGGTCATACCACTAAAGAGGTGCTTACTGATACTGGAGACAAATTTCTGCAACATTTTTTTTTCTTTTTCTTCTTTTTTTTCTTTTACACAGATGTAAGAAGATGGAAAGGAGTTTTGCAGTGTTGAAGTTTTTAATGAAAACTGAGCATAGAGAAAATTCTCTATGTTATGTTCAGTGTGTGAGAGATGAGTGAAGTGTGGCACAATCTGTATTTGAATATCTTCTTGTTAAATTAAAAAGACGAAGAGTAGCTGATTTAGAAAGGACTGCACTGTAGTTGAAGTTTCTTTCTGATTGTTTGATATGGGTTTATTATTTGTTTTTTGGTGATTTGAAACAACATTTTCACAGATTAAACTATTATAGAACCCTAAGTGAACTTTTTATAGAAACAAACAAATCAGTAAAGGATTCGACATTTGCAAGTTTAGATGTTTCAGTGAAGTTTCCTAGTCAAACATCAAGTATTTATGTCTATCTTTTGGATGTAAACTTTCACTTCCCCGAGTTTCTGCAAGGCCTCATGGGATTTGTAGTCTAGACTAGGTAGTCAGCTCTTAAAAGAGAGTGATGACATAACCACATGTGTTAAACCTACTGGAACACTGCAGGAGTGTTCAGTAGTATTGCTATTCAATTAATTTGCCTTGAAATAAAATAATTAATTCAGTGTGTCTACAGTTTATTTGCCTGAAGCTCCACTGAAGGGTATCACATCTCCAAGTAAGGTACTGCACAAATAAAATACCTTATTCTGTGTCCTATCACTCTTTTGTAATTTTTAGTGATTTCAACACTTCAGTGCAAATAGATATAAAACTGAAACTTTGAATGTAGCTTGGCATAGAAATTAGAGAAAGTAATTTCTGTCATACTTATTTCACAAACATTACTAGAAAATTACTCTGTAGATTTCTTTGTCAGGAGACAGATAAGTTTGATCAACGTAGAAATCATAACGAACAGTATTTTTGCACTGAATACCTCCTGCAAAATTAAACATAAGGGGCAGAGGCATGCCTATGAAAGTCCATGAAGCCATGTGCTTGTCATTGGATCAGCACTGACTTTAGACAGCACCAGCCACTCCATGCTTTCCTTTAGAGTACTTCTCTCTGCAACAAGCTGGAAAAGAACATCCATGCAGTATTGATAACTGCTGAGAGTCAGGGGTGAAGAAAGGGGAAAAGAAGGCCAGGCAATTGGATATCACCTGAATTGGTGACAAAATTAATGTTAGCAGATGATGGCCTTGGTGGTGGAGGTCGTGAGGCTTTTATAATTTATCTTCAGTTATGGCTGCTCTTGTAATTAGGTTTCAGTTTGAAATAGTGACATTTCACTCCCCGTTGTTTTAAATGGGAAAGCAATTGGGTAGTTAAGGAAAATTACTATCATGGCTTTGCTCAGACTTTGGACACAGTGGATTACCTGAGAAAGAAAAACAGATGTAAGCAATGCCTTTAGAAGAACACCTGAAACGTACTTACAGAGTAGGCTCAAGATCACAAAGAAAGGATTTAAAAATTATCCTAATTCTCTGTTAAATCTTTGAAATGCAGAACTGGGACCAGACTTTTAAACAGAATGAAGATGGATGCCTGCAGAGAATTTTTCAAGAGCTTAAATAAGATTCAGATATCAGGTGCTGCTGAAATACCAATTAAGCAATGGTACAAATCTTTTAAGAATTCAAATTATTTTAAAAAGCTGGCTTTATCAGCATATTTTTTTAAAATCACTAAAAATTAGTATTATGAGCTTGGACTGCTCCCTTTACAAAGAGTTCAATTATATTATTTTCAGTCCTAAAGATCCATTACTCTGTTCTTGATGAAGATGTGCTCTTGTCAGGTATCTTACCACTTTAGGTATTATTTTAATTCACACTGAACATGTAGGACAGTGGTTTAGAATTACTTATTTGTTACCCAGAATTAAAAAGAATTTTTACACAGAAGTCATTCATTTTTGTATTTCACGTGGTACCAAAACAACCAGGTTTTCCTTTAAAAGAGGTTTCTCATTCTGGGAATTTGAGAGATCTTTTACTGACCTGTGGCTTAGTGTATCTAGACAGTCCCACAGCATAAAAGACTAAGAGCTCTGAATCTTGTACAGCAATAACTTGATGTCATGGCCTTTCCTAATGTGAGTAGCTCTCCTGTGTGCAGCAGGAGAGCTAACACTGCTAGACACATGGTGCAGAGATGGCCAAAGTTTTGTTGGAATGGAAAACCCGGCCAGGTCCCCACATTACGTGGATGTACTGTACAAGAATTTAGCATTTTAATAGCTCACAGAGTGGAGGGGGAAAATTTTACACCAGAAGACTTCTGCCAGCTTTACCTCTGCACTAGCTCTCCATGATGCTTCATTATTCAGAGCAAATGGAATAACATGATTAAGCTGCCACCTCTCTACTACTGTTAGCATCGCTCAGAAATGGTTAAATGGGCAGCTGCCATGCTACATATCTCATCTCCCAAGAAAAACTTGAGGCACAGAAGAATGGAAAGCACTTAATTTTGCTTTCTCCTTTTCCCTTTCTCTTCATACATAGCTTTTACATCTGTTCCAAAGCATGCATGACTGCTGTATAGATATACTGTTACTTAGCAATAATCTTCTACTTTCTCAGAGGAATTTCCAGTATTTCATATCACTCTGTAAACAGTGTTAAAAAATATTATGAAAGCAACTTTTGTTCCACTAGCTTTTTTCTCTACTTATGTCCATCTCCTTTGTTTCCTTGTGAATTCTAACACAATTCATGTTTAATGAAACAAAGTTTAAGCTTTGCACAGAAAAAGTACAGAACTTCTGAATTAGCATACTTTTGTATATAAGATATTTTCTCTCATCTTCTACAGAAAATTAAATGAAAAATAGAAAGTACAAGAAAACTGAAAGCTGTCTCTAAGAAACATATGGTAATACTGGTTGTTTAAAGCTTAGTTCATATATCTTTCCAAGTAATATATTAAATACATAACAGAAGTACTCCTTTATTTTTTTACTGTAGTAGTAAATAATAGGCATATATACAGCTATTATGACTTCTTGCACTGTATTTCCATAAAGGAACTTCCATATGCTAGGTGTAATATAAAAAAGGACATCAAGGTTCTCAGTTTCCTGAGTAAACAAAGATGATTCAAAAGCGTTTTCTTGTTTATCCTCCAAAAACTTCTAATCATAGGTCAGTTTAAACCAAGCTGAGAAAGTGAAGATAGCAAGTTCTTGTAAATTTAACGAAATATTGAAAAAAAATATCAAGAAACTGGGCTGTTGCTTTTGAGCCATAAGAGACTATGCACATTATTTTGTGTTCAGAGAAGGCTCAGTAAGTGTATTAGCCCATTCAGGTAACTGTGTATGTACAGATGTACACATGTGTTTATGCAAAACAGTCATGAATCCAGGGTAGTGTTCTCTGACTCACTAAACTCACAAAAGAGTTGTGGAATGTAAAGAAATATCAATACCAGCACAAATCATTATATTCAAAGATAAAACGCTATCATTTGCACATACGGTGCTCCTGCACCATCTGTGTTGCAGAAGTTTTTTTTCCTAGGGAAAAAAAAACCCCAAAAACATCCTAGGAGTTAATAGCAAGTAGAAATCCTGGCACTACACTTGGGTGGTAGACACCAGTTCTAAATCCACCTTACATGATTTCAGCTTTACACACTTTCCAAAAGATGTACATTTTTTCATATTGCTGCAAGTACAACCTGGAAAATGCTTCAGAAGCAAATATGCAGCTCTGCATGCTTTGTGAGGATGAAAGTCACACACTTTGGCAGTAGCAGAAATATAACATCACTCATCATGGCAATAGTTTTCTTTCATCCTAGTTTTAAAATGAAGTCTTTAAAAAGTTACAAGATCTACCTTGAATGTAAAGATTGAATAACTCTTTTTTCTAGTAAAGTAAACATATAAATAAAATGCTGCATCATCAGTTATTACTGGTTGATGCTTAAAGCTCTGTTAGGTATAGAAAGAGCTTTAATGCTTTCATTATCCCTTGAAGACTAAATTCTGTATCATGAACCAAAGTAGCCACAACATTTAAAATGTTAGTCAAATACTGGGAAGGAGTGAAGGAGTTATCATAAAATAAAGAATAAAAACAATTTAAAAAAACAATTCCACATATTCTCAGTTTGGCAGAATGGGAATTGACAGGTAGGAACAGCTAAATTGAAAGAAACCTGTGCATGAGAACCTGGGAACCAAGTGAGCAAGCAAAACTCCCCTACTGTGTGGAGAGGTATTGATAAGCTGTGTATTCCTTTTAATTTCCTTCACTGTTCTTATTCCTTTACTAGGCCCCCTCCTTCTGACCATTCTGCCTTTTCTGTTTATTTTTTCATTGTACTTATTCATGCAGTGCCATTTCAGAAATGTCAGTTTCAGACCTTGCTACAGGTGACCTTGACTGTGGTTCTGTCGCTGGAGAGGATGGCGAAGCTTCAGCTGTAGTCTCAGAGTACTGCTTATATGCTGTGACATTTTGTTGAATGCTAAATTGGTAAAGGTAGGTGTGTGTCTGAATGAAGAAGTATATTTAAAATAACTGAAAATGAGACTAAGACAAAAATGAACATTTGTTTTGCATAAGCAGTTACTTACTTTTATGATTATCAGATGATATTGTTATCACTTGGTCTTTAGTGAGATGCAGTAGTTCACCCTCCAAAAACAAAGGTTAAGTAGAGGTGGAGATTGGAAAGTCCAAGTGTTCTTGTGGCTTTGATGTGAGGATTGACACACTGCATTAAATTCTGAGGGACAATCCATCAACAGACTTTCAATGGTGAGAATTAGTAACACACACAAAGAAATTGAAAATTTTCCTGCTGTCATTGAAGAGGGTAATTACCTGCTCAAAACCAACAGACTAAATGTTTTGTCACCCTGTGGAAAAATCTTCTCACCATGGAGAAAAAAAGGAAATACCTCTGTTATGGTATTTTACTGTAACAGATGCATTACCAAACCCTCTCACTATGCTGAATTACACAGTAAGTTTGTAGGTAAGACTGCAATTTCCTCATTAGAGGACAGAAAAAGCAGGTATTTAACAGGAAATTTAGTGTACTTTCAGTGTACTTTTAGTGTAGCTTTCAGAGAACTTTTATATGTGTTCCCCTTGTGTGTCTATTTTCTGCCATCATAATGTAAGTCAAAATATTTGAATGATTTTGGTTTTTTCCTACTGCATTATACTTTTTCAATCAATATATCCGATACCTTACTTTAAAAACAGTTCTTTAAATTCCTAAAAACAATCTGTTTTTAACTTTAAATTTTTCTTTTTTGTAATATCCCCACAGTAGAAAAATGGTATGAATAAAATTATAATGAAAGAAAAAAAGAAAAATGCTTTCTCATGATTTAATGAGAATGATTTAAAACATGAATTAATGTTTTCTTTACAGAAGAGAGGAACAGAATCAATGTACTAAAACCAATGTACTTTAATTATAGACTTATTTTTATCTTCTTTTTTTTTAGTAAGAAAGCATTAACTTTCCTTAGAAATAGTTGCTATGTGATAGAAGGGAAACAAAATCAAAAAGAGGCATATATAATTTTCACAACAAAATAACAGTACCAAGCATCAGTATTGAACTGAGAATAGCTAATTTGTTTGTTGTTTTTGTGCAAAAGATGTAAAAAAGGCTTTTCTATAGAAAGAGTTTACACATGAGGGCCTGAAATGCTGCCCAAACAACTCATACACTACTGTGTGTTTTTGGAATTTTTTTTAAAGTTCCAATTTAGATTTAATAGATTTTTGCATGAAACATATTTTTTAACTTCTTTAAACTTTTAAACTTTTAAAAACTTTTTTAAACACCTCACAAAATAAAGGTTATTTTAAACTGTTTTAAAACTCACAAGATAAAGGTTATTTCCTTGATTTGACCAACTTCATTTTTGGCCCAAATTTGATATAATAAGCACATTTACAGCCACTTGTCTTTCTGAGAGAAAGGCATTAAAAATTACTTGTATGTAAAGGTCTCTCCTGTTCGCATCTTTGAATTCAGGTAAATGTTCATTCAGAACTGATCCCTTTCTAGTGAACAAATATTTCACTTGTTCTTAGAGTATCAAGCACAAAACTGAATTTTCAAAGCTAACATTAACAGAGCCATTTCTGTTTTCAGTGAAAAGCAATCTAGCGAAGAGACTTTCTTCTCTATAACTTGTGTTTATTTATGTTACTAAGTAGATTCAGATGTCTGTATATGCTCTACTGGTATTCCTTTCCCACGTGAAACAAAAAATGGCAGGTCATGGAGCTGCTACTGTTTGTCTACACCTACATAGAAATTCCTTTGCTTTTGTTTGAATTAAAATATTACATTACAGGCTGCAGCTGAAAACTCTGTGTTCCTTGTCGAAATTTATTTTTCTTACTGATGTTTTTCTTTTATTTTCTGCTTTTCTTTTCGCAATCTAGAAAAAAAAAAAACAAAAAAACAAAATGTAAAAAAGAGGTATCTTTACTTATGGAAAAATAAAGATAAAGGAAAAACTATATTAAAAATTTTCACTTTATTTATTGCATTAGGATAACCTGAAGTGTTCCTCAGAAAAACAAAGTAATAAACTTCACAAAGACTGGCAAGATGCCTCTGTAACTTAAGGTACACAAGAAAAGTAAATGAGAATGTTTGCTTTATTCTGTGTCTCTAGAAGCATATGGTGAGGGTCAGTTGACTATTCCGTCAAGTTAATGCTGTTTTATTTGTATTAAGACTAAGAGAACTGCAAATCACAAGAACAGAAAAAGGGTAAAGATTCCTGTTGATCACAATGAAATAAATCAAAATGAATGATTGGATGTGTAAATTCAAAATGGATTTTCCACCTAAAAAAAATTAACCAAATTGTGTCAGTTGAAATGAGAAAATAATTTTTTTTAAAAAGCTAATGGTTCAATTTAGACCTTATTGGAGACAAAAAGATACTGCTGTTTCTGTGCAACATATTTTAACACATACATGTAAAAGGCAGGCCCATCATGAAAGTACTCTGCAATTAACAGAAGCAGGGATGAAATCAAAGAAAACACATCTTCATGTGTTAGAAAAATGAAGATAATAATATCTGTAAGTTGCATATGACACAAAGGCCAGGCTGTTGTACTTTGTTAAAATGCTGTGCTCTGCAGAGTTTTGTTTGTGGAAGTGTCCTGCTGTTGTAAGGGCCTGGAAAGCACACTGAAGACAGGCTTAATAAGAAATAGGTGTGAGAGTGGAAATGCTGTTCTGGTAGGGGAGCAGCATGGGAGAAAATCAGGAAATAGGTCTGTGGGAGGACAACACAAAGGAAACTGGAGGGCAGGCAGAGGTGACTTTTTGATATTTTTTCCCACTGGTTTCCCTGGGAGAAGCATCTGGACCAAGCTCCCTCCCATAACTCTGGTATTGTTGGGTGATGGTGGTTTTCTGTGCTTGCAGCTGCAGACCAAGCAGGGTGTTCAGCATCCTACTGCTCTAGGGCAGTGGCTGGGTAGCAGGAGGGGCTGAGGTATGTGAAATAACATGCAGATGGCCAGGAAATTTGGTTATCAAATCTCTCTGCTTTCCTGGAAAAAAAGTGTTGCTGCTTTGTGAAGTGAACTTCCAGTGCCTTTGCTCCTCCTCTGCTCCTGGCAGTCTACCTGGCTTTTTTTTTTAATGGAAAATCGTCTTGTTAATTACACTTCTATCTCTATTTTTATTCGTTAGGTGTTTTAACTTACTGACAGTGTAGAATAAATATTAGTATGATTTATACAGCAGCATTTCCAAAATATGTGTTGTGCTTTTGTGAAATAGCACACAAATCTGAACAAACCAAAATACGCTACATATTGGCCATTGAGGTAGATTAGCCAAAATTAATGAATACTTTTTTTTTTTATTGCCAACTATCTCATCTTCTTAAGCCAATAACCTTGAGATCTATCAAGATCTGGAATGCACAATGCTGTCAATTTGCTGCATGCAAATGTTCTCTCTCCAGTGCTGTCCAGGGTTTCTATGGGTTGTGGCATCTCCTGGCATTTCTAGAGAAAACGAGCAACGCCACTTCCTCAGCTCCTGGGATAAAACTAGGAGATATAGATGAGCAACATGGAGCATAAGTTTCAAAGTGAAGGGTGTTGGAGGTGGTAGAAATAGTTGCAAAAATGTGGGCTGCAATATAATACAGAAGGGCCAGTGTGGAGAAAAGAAATTAGAGAGAAGAAGAGAGAAAGTTTTATGTGCACAGTGAGGGTGCTGGTGGGGAAGGGAGAAATCTATTGCTAGCTGCTGGATCCCCACATTTCTTTTTATGAATTGTATTTCAAATTAACTCTTGTCTAAGCTGGCTGCCAGGAACTGCAATAATGTGGACACTGGTAAGGTTGCTTTTTTGACTTCAGTCAAATAAGAGATGTGCTGTATGGACATATGAGATGTCCTATACAGCTGAGTCCTAACACACTTCTCTGGTAACTCAAAGAAAATGCATCTGTACTCTTCACACTGTAATTAATGTGTCAGTAGTTCAGTTCTCAGCATGGATATCCCTGCATGGCCAAACCACTGTCAAAAGGAAATAATCACTAAAGGGATAGATTTCAGTTTCTTTTTATCTCCTTTTTTTTTTCCCTCTTTTAATTCCTAATTGTAAAACCCCTCAACCTATAAGCAGAGAAATAATAGACAGAAGTAAGAAAAATACTTTCATGTGATCATTTTAATGATAGTGGTGTAATGAAACACTGTTATGAGAATGATTTTAAAAGGCAGCCAATGCTGTGAAAGTGAGTTTGTATAAATATGGGAATTTGGGCTATATATTTTGTTTGGATTCCTGGGAATTAACTTGTCATGTTCATCTGAAAATGTTCTATATCACCTAATAATAAATCTTCTCCATGACTCTAAGCAGAGTCTGATTTTCTGACTGCTATGCAAAAGATAAGAACTGTTTCAATTATTTCATACAGTGATAATTCAAGAGAAAAAGAAAAAAGATAGTTTCCATCCTGAAAACTTACTTTGTCCCCATGCTCTCAAGTACATCTTCAAAATGAATAATTTTTAATTTGCAGAAGCCTCTTGTTATTAATTAAAGACTGATTCTTCAAATATGCAAGCATAAAACTGTTAATTGAGCCAGCATGAATATTTCTTGTTGCAGGACAGAGCTGAGAGACTAAGTGAAAATGAGGAAAAGAAGAAGGAAAATCCAGAGTGAGTTTCATGGGAATTTAAAAGTATCTCCCATATCCCTTTAAAGTTGTAGCATTCAGTCTTGGGAGCTGTCAGGCAGGAGCGCTAACAATACAGGTTATCAAATTGGCATCCAGCAGGCTTGTGGCTTAAAGATTACAAATTTACAACTTAACACTACAGACAGGAAACATTTCAACCCCCAGAACTGTGGGAAAAAACAACCTACAAGAAAAACAATCAGTCTCAAGATCTTTAAGTCAAGCCTTCACATTTAAATATGTATAAAACATGTCCAGACAATAGATAAAATCCTTAAATATTTTGTCATCTCAAGAAATTCCAGTTCCCTGTGTGGCAGGTGTGCAAGCTGTTTAAGTCACTGCTCCTTGACATCTGCTGGAGGATCATCATGAAGATATTGTCTCTGGTCCTGAGCACGATGTAGGGCAGGATGGACACACCTGGCGAGTATCCACTGTGTTCTGGGTCCACAGAAATACACCCATACCCACATCCCTGTGTAATGAGGTCCCATGGATCTTCCCACTTATTTGTAATAATGTTTTCACCATTACCTTAGGTCTAGGGAATGGAGAATCACCAAATTACTGCAAGGATAGAAATTTATTCGGGATTGCTGGGTTCTCAGATTTCTCTGGGACTGTTAAATTATTAGTTCTAAAGGATATATTTCCTAAGCCTTCAAAAGAAGCTAACATCACTGCCAGGAATTATGCATGAAAAAAATATTACTTGTTTCCTTAGTAAATATGTTTGAAGCAAGCATTTAAAGTACATGTATGTCCTCCTTTGGTTCAGAAGACATCCAAGAGAAATAAGCAGTCCTAGCTCAAAACCACCCACGGCAAACCTTGCCTGATGGCAAGATACCGAACGGTACCACAAGCTATGATGTGCCAGTAAATGATTGTGAGGCACCTTGTTGCCAGTGTCTTCTCCCTACACAAAGGCAGGAACTTTGTCAGCTGCCCACGTTCTTCTGCTAAGGCTGTTTGGAACTCTGATGGCCTCTGGGTACAATCCTCTCACAGTGTGTCCGAAAACAAATCCTTGCTCCTCCTGTGCCAAGCAGGCCACCTGAGAATGCAGGATTTGTCTGTGGCCAAGAGGCCACCCTTGAAATTTCTAGCTCCAACATCACAAGGCAGTATGTTGAAAGCGAGTTACAATGAACAAGCCCTTTGTGTCATCGTCCAAGTCCTTTCAACTTTTGTGTATTTTCAATCAACGATGCAACTCACTCGTGGCAAAGAGCAGCCGTTCTAGATCAGAGGACACTTCTCTGGGAATGTAATTGTTTCAAAGACTGTTTGAATGGAAATCTGAAATAAGCTTCACCCAATATTCCATTGCTCAAAAAGAGGTTTCAATGACTGCTTTTCTATCTGTTATGGTGCTGGGAGATGAGAAACTTAGTACTGAGAATACTGTCTGTTTATTCATTAACACATGTTGCCTAATTAATGTTCAGGTCATTGGAAAGATCATTTTTGTAGTAGAGACTATATCCAAATGAAGATGTTTCTAGAAAGAAAAAAATTGATTCAGTACTTTATCCTGAAGTTATTTA
This sequence comes from Oenanthe melanoleuca, assembly GCF_029582105.1. NCBI lineage: Eukaryota > Metazoa > Chordata > Aves > Passeriformes > Muscicapidae > Oenanthe > Oenanthe melanoleuca. The sequence goes on along the minus strand of NC_079362.1, from coordinate 20,196,341 downwards.
TATGGAGTGGATGCTCAAGCCTCGAAGTAATACTTACCAATAATTTGCCCCACTGTACAGATTTTGCCTACCTCAGAATTCCTGGGGGTGAGGGTTTCTTTCCTTTTGCTCTTTTTTACATATAGAATTTTTCCCCATAAGTTGCTGAGAAACACTGGGTACTTAAGAAAACAAAGAAATGGCCAAACTCAGGGCAGGAGGGCATCTGGTTACTCCTCTTATCTGGGGGTTTCTCTCTGAGGGTCAGGGATACCATAAAAATTGGGCAGGTAGAGTGGGGAGGACACTCGGAGCTCTTGCTTGAGGAAAGGCATTTTTGCTGCTGCTGCTGCCAGAGCCCAGTTCGGTCCTGTTTTCTTCTACCCTGGGGTGAGCCTTTGCCTGCAAGAGCAGCCACTGAACTGGGACCTCATCAACACCTACCTCACTAAAAGAGGGGACTATCACCATCTGTTGGGGTGCTTGCTGCTGCTGCTGCTCTGGCGCTGCTCCGAGCTCTCCCTGCACTGCAGCCCTGCAGGCCCTGCCTGCCCAGAGCTCCCCCAGTCCCAGACACAGCTCCGGAAATTCTGATACATCTCGTCTAACACCTCGGGATTTCTGCCCTTTCCTGCTTACTGCTCCTGACAGTCCTGCAGGGGTACCAGGATCGGCTGCCCAGGGTTTGTGAGGCAAAGCCTCCATCCCTTCCTGTCTGGGCACTGGGATCGGCTGCCCCAGAGGTTTGTGAGGCAAAGCCTCCATCCCTTCCTGTCTGGGCACTGGGATCGGCTGCCCCAGGGGTTTGTGAGGCAAAGCCTCCATCCCTTCCTGTCTGGGCACTGGGATCGGCTGCCCCAGGGGTTTGTGAGGCAAAGCCTCCATCCCTTCCTGTCTGGGCACTGGGATTGGCTGCCCCAGGGGTTTTAGACCCAAGGTCTCTCCCATCCCTTCCCGTCCGGGCCCCGCCGCCATTCCTGCGCTCTCCCCACCCCCGCCCCGCAGCGCCCCCTGCTGGCTCGGAGGAATCCCCGCCCCCCTGCCCGCCGTGAGCCCGCAGCGCCCCCTGCTGGCTCGGGGGAATCCCTGCCCGCCGTGAGCCCGCAGCGCCCCCTGCTGGCTCGGAGGAATCCCCGCCCACCGTGAGCCCGCAGCGCCCCCTGCTGGCTCGGAGGAATCCCCGCCCCCTGCCCGCCGTGAGCCCGCAGCGCCCCCTGCCGGCCATGCCCAGAACTGCACCAGGGGAGGGTCTCTGGGCTCCTGTTCTGGTTCCTGTTAATGCTGGGTTGTTGTTCTTTGTTTGCTTTATTACACACACTAGTACAGAACTGTTATTTCTATCCTCATGTTCACCTGAGATCCCCTTAATTTTAAAATTATAATAATTTGGAGGGAGGGGGTTTACATTCTCCATTCCAGTGAAGGCCCCTGCCTTCCTTAGCAGACACCTGTCTCTGAAGCCAAGACAAGCATATTAAATGCTGTGATAGTCTCTTTAATCTAAGGATATTAAACTGTAAGATGCATCTACAGGAATAGCTTACAGAACTCCTTGTATAACTACAGCAGGTTAATTCCAAGAATACATATTGCAGATAATCTTTAAATTTGCTGAATGTGCTTGCTATGGAATATAATAAAAATCAGTTGTAGAAAAGGAAATCAACTGCAGCATTGCATAAAAATGCTTTTGCTTTGGAAAGCCAAGATTTTATTGTCTTGCTGTAGGCAAGGTATAATGTTAGCAATGCTAAATTCTGAGTAGCAGTAAGTTATACTGTTCTGCTTAAATAGATCTAAATAATGATGTGTCTGACTAGGTGATATTAGTTAAGGTAAATCAAAAAAGACTTTTACAAGAAAAAGGTTTGAATAGGCCATGGAAAATTAATATTAAATTTCCTGTTGTCTACCTCATTACCTTGTTGGATGACTTGTATTAAAAGCAGTGAAGCAAAGAATCAGTAACTTGGGCCTTTGCCATTTCTGCAGTGCAGCAGATACACATATCACACAATTTATACAGAAATTATGTATGTTGAGTACGCTTTCCTGGACTATAAGTGCAACAGACTAGAAATTATGACTTTATTATGATATTTCAAGGTTCTTCCTATTGAAGTTATCCCTGAAAGCCATTAAGATGCAAGACTGTTTGGTATCACAAGGGATATTCTTGTATGTACATTATTCTTAAGTAAGGATGCATGTTTATATTTATACTCTATGTCCACATAAACCTATGAATGCATAAACTGCTGTTCACAGAGACATTGAAGCTGTATGTGACTATACCTGAACAAAGAGAAATGATTACTGGTTTACAGTGTTATTTCATTTATGAAAAAAAATCCCAAGGAAAAGTATTTTGACTGCTGCTCTTATAAAAATGATCTTTCTTGAACATGTTATCTTCCTCTGAGAATATATTTAAAACTCAGCTTTGGCAACTCATGGTCTTGCTGAGAAAGCTCATTAGAATTAATGGGGTAATTGGGAAAAAAGAGCTTGTAGGCCAGAGGAAGTAAATGCATTGTGAAATGATAGCTTCAGTGGGAAAGCTGTTTTAATGCTTCTGGAACTCCTGGAACTGTTCCTATGCAAAAACACCACATGTTTGTCAGCACAACCCTTTGTGTGGGGGGTTGCATCATCAAACAAGTAGGATAATCCAAGAATGCAGTGGATTGTTTGACTTGCTTTATTTGAGCTGTTTTCTTATTTCAGTCCCTCTGAAAATTATACTATGCTATGGCAAAGAAAGGTATAAGGTGAAGTCACCCATAACTTCTGCATGGACTTTTATTAAAACCTCCAGACTCTTGCAAATCAACACTCTGAATACAATACCTAGGCCCCTAATACATTTGATTTTGAAGGCAGTATTGCACTGGTATTCATAGTCTCTCATTGTCCAAAATGGAGGGAATGTGGTAGGCTGGTCTCTTAAAAAGTTATAATGTAATTGTTCTTATATTATGGTTTGGGGGATGGGTGGCTTCACAATTCAAAACCCAAAGAAAACCCCCGAATTACCCACAGATTTTCTTAGAAGAAAATTTTAGAAGAAAATGAATGTTATCTGCTCTTCAAAACCAATAATTAAAAGTACAAGTCTTTCTTAGTGGAGAGACAAAATTGAAACAGCCAAAAAGCTTGTTGGGAATTTAAAGAAACAGGTATCATACTTTTTTTATTTCTGAAGGTAGTAAATAAGACCTGCGGAGAGGTTTCTTATTTCTGCTAGATAATTATGGCCACAGGGTATTTCCTTATTACAGTTGCCAAATATACCTTCTGAAAATCATATGCACATTTAGTTAATTAACAGGATTCTCTGAGCTCTTATGCTCTATTGATATATACATAGTGGAGTTCCAGTTTTTGCAGAAGTGGATAAATACATTAGCTGATGGACTGAAAGTGCTCAAAAGTGCCACTATGGGCTATCATTTAGTAGTTCTAGTTATCAAATCATATCAACCCTTCTAAAAATACAAATGACACCAACAAATCCACTGAAGGAGGGCATTATATGTGATTTGTCACTCACATGAAAATATACCTATTTATAAATATGCTCTTATTGTACTCTCTGTCTTTTTATGCAGGCATATGCAAAAACTGAACACTGGTCACGGTGCTGAAAATCTGATTGTGCTTTTAATCCATCAACTATTCAGATGTGATGTTTTGATGATTTTAATTCTTTTTCATCTTCACGTCTCCAGGTTTTTTCTTCCTTTGCCTGTCTCTATTCTTTGCCCTTTGTTTACATTTTGAAAGCTGTGATGCTTGCGTATAATGTCTTACACCAAGTTCTCAGTTTACAGAAATCTGTTAAAAAGATTAGGCATAGATTAATTGAAAAAAAAAAAGGCAGGATTATCTCACTCAGACTGAAGATGGATCATCATGCCCTTGTAGTGAAGAGGAGATCTCAGCCTTCTGGTTTGCACAGGGAAAACATAAACAGCAGGTTAGGAGTGGTGGTAATTCCTCTCTACTCAGAATCTTTCTTCCATTTTAATATAAGAGAATGAGCTTAAAATCATATTTTACATATTTTACTGTTTACAATTGACACTGAAAGCCAAACACGGTTTCTTGGAAGTGTTTAGCTTCTCTGAATCTGTGCCTAAATTAAAGTATTATATGGAATATCCTTTATAAAAATCACTGCTAATGGAAAATTCTGTTTTAAATATTGTAATCATTGCTGCTATAGACTTCCCTCCATGAGTTCTGCAAAGAGACTTTCAACCTTTGATCTGCAAGCTTGAGGCTGTGCATGCAGTGTTTCCAAAGGACAATAGGAAAAGCAAGGTAATAGAAAAAGTTGTACCTCATCTATCTATATAAAATTTATGAAAAGTTCCCCATTTCTAAGGGATGCACAAAAACTGAATATGGCATTACTCCACTCAACAACTCTGTTCTGTGAAAGGCAGAGAAAGTTTAGAGAAGGTTGTGGAGGGAAGTTTGCAGCAGACATCACCTAATGTTATCAAGAGGTTCATCTCAGATACATATTACCCATCACCAGCTGTGCCAGGTGATTTGTTATTTAGGTTATAAAATGCTTGGAAACAAAAGAAAATAATGGTGCTTTTTCTGAAAAAAAATGCACTGAGATAGTCTTAATCATTCTTATCTATGTAGTATCACCTTAGTAACTACTGTATTAGAATAGTAAATCCAAAGTAACAGGAATGTTGAAATCAACAGTAATGAATTTAGAATCACAGAGAAAGTCAATGTGTTATTATCTTTCTAAAGAGTAGATACTTAATATAAAAAATCTCTGTGAAGTTTTCATAAGGATAATAGACTTTAAATGAAGGCTCTCAGTAGAAATAAGAAGAAAAATAACTAGCACTGAATGTTTAAACAAGATCTGTGCAATCCCATTCAGCCTTGCACAGAAGGGGAAAAGATACATCTTTATTCAACAGTTGCTTAATATTTATTCAATAGAGATACTCAGGAAGGGAAAAGAGATTAGGAGTTGCAGCCTTTCTATTCTGACAGATAAATATAGTGTAATTTCTACTGCAATGAGAAATTCATTTTACCCTTACAGTGAATTGCTGGTTACCATATATATTAAAATTAGAAGTGTTACTTATTTGTATTAACAAGTAAAAGTAAAAAAGCTCATGTACAAATCATCTATCTAGTTCATTGATTTCTCAATTTTCCCAGAAGGGCAAACCCCATATAGATGATACTGGAAATAAAAATAATATATTTAAATATCTTTTTCTACATTGTTACTAAGCCATAGGTTATCTTGGAGTTGATTCCCTCGCAAGGGCCATCACACTTTCAGACTTGTTATTGCACTTTATTTCCTGTTATAAAGTTACCCAGCTGGAGAAAGTACTTTTCTCCCTTCTCCAAAAAGGATTTCCATTTTCCAAATCTACTCTTATTTATCTCACACATTCTTTCTTATGATTTTGATTTTTGCTTCCAGAAACTGACACAAAGAGGAGAAGATTAAATGATAAATGTAATGTTCTATTTTTGTGAGAAATATTAGAGATACTGGGGTTTTTTTTCAAGAGAAACAGAAATCATCATTGCAATCTACAAGATAGTGGGTAAATATAGTTTTTTCTTTTGGCTTTATTTCAGATGCTATGGTTTCATCACTAAATCAGAAAGAACTAGGTCTGGACACACTTCAGACTAAACGTGCTATTAGGAATGCCCAGAGGAATTTTATCTGCATTGTATTTCCTAGTATCAATTATTACAAAATAAATTTTCACAGAGTATGCTGATTTGGAAAGGACCCACAAAGGTCATTGAGTCCAACTTCTGGACCTGCATAGGCCACCCCAAGAGTCACATCATGTGCGTGAGGACATTGTCCAAAACTCTCTTTGAACTCTCTCAGGCTGGTGCTGTGACCACTTCTCTGTTCCAGTGAACCAACCATTCTCTGGGTGAAAAACCTAAACCTAAACTTCTCCTGGCACAGCTTCAGGCCATTCCCTCGGACCTGTCCCTGTCCCCACAGAGCAGGGATCAGTGCCTGCCCCTCCTGCTCCCTCACAAGAAGCTGTGACTGCAGTGAGGTCTCCCCTCAGTCTCCTCCAGGCTGAACAGACCAAGTGCCCTCAGCCCCTCCTCACACGGCTTCCCCTCCAAACCCTTCACACCCTCACGGCTCCTTTGGACACTCTCTGACAGCTCAGTGTCTTTGTGTTGTGGCACCCAGAGCTGCCCCAGCACTGGAGGTGAGGCTGCCCCAGCTCAGAGCAGAGCAGGACAATCCCCTCCCTTGCCCGGCTGTGATGCTGTGCCTGATGCCACCAGGACAGGCTTGTTCCTCCTGGCTGCCAGGGCACAGCTGGCTCATGTTCACCTTGTCATCAACCAGGAACCCTAGGGCACTTTCCATGGCTCTGCTCTCCAGCCTCTCATTCCCCAGTCTGTCTGCACATCCAGGGTTTCCCCACCCTAGGTGCAGAATTTGGCATATCCCCTTGTCGAATTTCATACAGTTGGTAACTGCCCAAACCTCTAATTTGTTGAGGTCTCTCTGCAGGGCTTCTCTACCTCTGAGGGGTCAACAACTTCTCCCAGCTTTGTATCAGCTGTGAACTTGCTTAGTATTTGTCCTGGTTTAGGGCAAATTCGGTAGGAAACTTTTGAAGTGAGTGGTCTCCTCTATAAATTAAATTCAAGCTGCCTCTCCCCCAGCTGGTTCAGAAAACATAAATCTCCTTTGAGAAAAGTGGAAAAAAAACTTTAACAAGCAACATATTCACAAACCTGAGAAAATGAATAATATTAAACAAAGAAACCTCTAGTTGCTCTGAAGGGGTGGCAAATTCAGAAAGTCCTCTTGTAGTTCAGAGTCCTTTTTGTGGGTATGTCCTTGGCTTTTTCTCAGTCTCTCCAGGGCTCAGGTCTCTCTCTCTCTCTCTGGGATTTGGGTCTGGTGTCCCGTTCCAGTGCTGCTTGGGGGGGCCCTGGACAATAGTCCTGGTGTTCCCAGACCGAACAACAGCTGAACAGTTCCAAAAAACTTCTGGCCTCAGCTAACTAAAAAAACTAACTAAAAGCAAAGGAGAGCTCTCTCCCACTCCCTTTCCATGCTGCAGACAACACACACCCAGAGAGAGAGCTGCAGCTCTTACCTCTATATTTTTGGATATAGCCATGAAAAAATTCCATCACTTTTCCTTCTCTTCCTCTTCACTGTCAGATCTAGTTTTAGAGGCACAAAACTCATTTCTGGGCTAAACAGATGAACAGGGATACAATTCAGCATCATAAAGTCACCCCAGGACTGTGCCCAGATCATTATGAGGATGTTGAAGGGAACAGGGAGGTTGAGGATGGAGCCCTGTGGAACCCTGCTAGGGAAGGGTCACCAGTCTGATGTCGTCCCATTTACTGTGACACATGAGCTAGTTGCTCACCCATCCCATGATGTGTTTATCGAGTGTGCTGGATGTTTTGTTCATAAGGATACTGGGAGAGACAGTACTGAAAGCTTTACTGAAATCCAAAAAGGTTACATCCACTGGCTTCCCTTGGTCAATTAGGCAGGTTATCTTGTCATGCAATGAATTCAGGTTTTCTCTCATGATGACCTGCTGACTCTGACTTGCATGGGGGACAATAAAGTAGGCTTCCCTGCTTTTCTGCTGCATCTCCACAACAACACAGCAGTTACTGCAGTTCGATCAAATTTGATCAAAACCTATAAAAATGTTTGAAGAATAGTTTTGCTGAATAATATGTTACTTCCTGTCTTTTATGTAGGACTATATTTTAGGCTTATCTTTCAAAAATTCCTGAAGTTTTCCTGATTGGGCTAAATTTTCATTTTAAGAAAAAGAAAAGTTATAAAGCATATTAAATATTACCCTACTATTATTGCAAAACAAGTATTTGCTGTTAGCAAGTCTAAACCAAGTGATCTGAGGAGCCTCCCACATACTTTCTTCCATGCTTGAGGGGGAATTGTTATTATGGAAACAGATCTTCAATGGTTGTCATAAGAAACCAAAAATGTAACTGATATTTAAAGATGCTTTGATAATTTGGCAAGCTGTGATGATTTTCATAAAGAGACTATGTGTTTCTAATAGAACTTGAGTAAACTTTGTTACCTTGATAGTGTTCTGAGTTCTGGTAAACAAAGCTATGAAAAAAAGCCATTTTTTATTTGGTGCAAAGAAATTATGCCAGCATAATCCTCAAAAATTCACTTTCAATATCTCAGGAGAGAAATAGAGCTATTGTTGAACATCTGTGTCAGTATTTCAGCCATTATGTTCAAGATCAGCTTTGATAATGGGGAAGAGAATTTATATTTTAAATAAGGGAAAAAGTTACTTGATTAAAAAAGTAAATATAATTTTCAGCTTGAGCAAAATCTTTGTGTTTTCCAAAAGAAATCCTCAGTAAGACTATGGAATGCTATTTTCATTGGTTTCCTCTTTTATGCCTTGTTCTTTTCAAACTGTGTTATTCTAACACATAGAAGATTGAGATGGAAAAGTCCTGTTACATAATCGACACAATTCATAGTTCAAGAAATGTTTCATAGCCAGGAAATGTTTGAAGTATTACTGTTACTAAATGTAACTAAGTCAAGTAGGCAAGAAATACTTCAACCTGCATTTACTTACAGAGTAGAAAATTGTTGTAAAAATAATATCCAATGAAGATTTCACCTCTCTCAGGGGCAGCAGCTACATTTTAACAATTTGGTGAGTAACATGGAGCACTTGGTTCTGCACAGGTTTTGATCTATCACCTGATGTACTTGAGACATGTTTTAATGTGGGCATCATATTTGATTCATTCCCCACTGCTTAGCACCAGTGCTTAGCATTTATTTTACCACTTAACTGTGGAAATAATCTAATTATATGGTGCAGAAATTTCTCTGAGATGACTTACTCTCCTTAATTTTAGGTATTAAATAATAATAAAATTAATAAAATAATAAGATATGATAATAATTTAAAGGCATCCCACTATGAAGCAGGTAATATAAAATACAGTTATGTGTCAAAAATTATCAATATGTAAGATTTTTTTATATATATTCAGTACTTAATATTTATTATTTTTGTAGTGAAGAGTCATTCAGATTAGAGGATAATTGCCCAGCAGTACTGTTGTGACATATTAATTCTACATTCCTACTCCGAAGTTTTAAGAAAGGAGTTCAGAAGCTGAGTGATGTTACAATTATAATTGCACCTTCTGTCTTTTGTGATGTCTTGTGAGGAAATAATCTGAAGGGCTACCATAGACTCATCACTACTAGGAGAGTAAAAAGAAAAATATAAGGAAAAGATTAGGACCAGTTCTCCCAGATATAAATACTCTGTTCCACTAAGTTCTACATTTAAATTTTTTATGTGACTTGGAATGACACAGGCAATAAAAACATATTTGGGAAATATAAAGGAAAGGCATAAGCAAATGACTAAATGGATTGCAGGCAGGATTGTTATGTTAAATCCACATGTATGTGTTGGCCTTCTATTCATCAGCTTGAGAAGTTCAGGTTTAGGTTGGATAAACCTAATCCTGCCTTTGATGTGCTTGTGCTGCAGTATTTAGAGATATTAGCTAAGCTAACAGACAAAGGGAATATGTAGGTCAATCTTGTACTTAAAACTCATAGAAAAATTGAAAAAGTGACCTTTTTTGTTCAGAAGAAAACATTTCATAATATCAGTAGTAGCTAATAGACATGTTGCAAATGAGCAAGAGAGTGATTTCCACTTTATTGCAAAAGCTATGAACATTCTAATGCAGTACCCTTACACAAGTCTTTGTTGTTTCATCCTCCAATACTGCAGTGTGTTAAACACAAGTCTATTGACTGTAGGATACATCACAAAGTCACAAAAATAAACAGTTGCATGCAGAACATAATTCTTATGTGTGTATGTGTCATAAGGAGCCACATGCAGTTGGCAGAGAGAATGGAGTTGCTTGGCATGTGCTTAATTGCAAGGTAGTGTTTTTTGTGGCAAAAGTAATAAAAATACACTTATTTCTGTTTTGAGGCTGAGCTGTTTCCTCAAACTTATTGAACAGCCCACAGCTTTGAAGAGTTTGTTGGAACTTCTGTATTTTTTTGAGTTACTTGTCAATGGAAAAGTTGTTTTCATCCAAAGTAAAATATTTGTTATTAAACCATGCACTTCATTCTTTCTAAGGTCCTTCCATTATTTTCTTAATGACTTATACAAGAAATAACTAGGCAACCTTATGTTAAGACATCTTTTTTTTGTGTTCATTTAATTAGAAAATGTTAATGGGGGTGATTTTAGGTTGGAAAGTGCTGAATTCTATTTTTATTTTACCTCGTGCTAAATTCTAAAGCCAACATTTGTTCTTGAACACATAGTGCTTTTACAGCACTGAGACTGAATTTCAGAGGCTGCTATTCACCCAGTTTGGTGACAACATATGGTATCATAAACTATAAGCTAGTAGCTTATGGATTTCATGTTTTTCTTCAGGCACATTCAATCCACTGCTGAATATATGAAATCTAGTCCCTTTCAATATTCAATAACAAACACAGCCACAGATCATTTAACTTGTCTGACTTTATATAAAAACTGGTGCTAATCAAGGGAAGCAGGAAAAAGAGCATTAGCAGACTCTTCCCTGTGCCTCTGGCAATTGAAAAGTTCAGGACTTATATTTGAATATGACATAAAATGGCATTTTTGCAGTCTTTTGTAAGTGTATTCTGTATTTTTTCTAAGAACTTGTTAAAAGGGATATTCATATAAGGTATAATTATTTTTTTCACACAATAGTAAATATCAGTTTGGATAATAGTAGCAGTTATAATTTCTTTAAAATTATTAAATTATAATTAATTATTATTAGATACTTTGTCAGAGTTTTCTTTTAGGAGATAAGTTACTAACTAAACACTTTTACTGCTCTGTTTAATTCCTGATGCTATTTCATTGTAGACAACTTAATTTTAGATAATTGATTAATTCTGCCTAACATTATTTTTGTGACTGACATAAACAGATCCTAGTAAGAATTTGTTTTGTTGTAGACTTTGTACCTGAAAATCTGCCTTTGAAATAATATTCGTGTGCCTCTGTGTGTGTGTGAATGTAAGCATAATGTATATGTATAAATATTTATATCATCTATGTATAAATATAAACATAGTTATATATGAATTTAAGAAATGCAGGACTTTATATATTTAGAACAATATTGCTGTAACTCTTCCAACTCCTGTATATTTAGCATTTTCTTTTTTAAAATTTCATGGTCACATAAAGCTTTATAAACAATTTATGTTATCATAAGACATCTTGATAAGATATCTTGAAAAACATCCTGAGATATCAAATATTTTGTTTTCTAGGTACATATTGTTTCATTCTTCCTTCCTGTAGTCCTTTTAAAATTAAATTTTATTTTTAATTAATTTTGTTTAGCTACAGCATGATTTCCTCTGTTTTTCCTGTTCCTTAAGCTGAGACATAACTGTTGGAATCAGAACTGTGAGGGAAGAAATGAGCTCTGTGACATGTAAGGCAGAATAGCAGTTCCTCAGGGGGTCTGCACAGTTTGAGCTGTTCCCGTGCCACTGGACAGGTCCCATGGTGCCAGACTTCCAACTCAGCTCTGCCCTGGCACTTGCTCTGCCTTGCTGAAGTCCAAACAGTTCTTTAGGAACTGTTTAAACTGCATCAGTTTGGGGTTTTTTAAGGCTTGTTTTCCCAAGGGACTTATCTAGTAAATTTTTCAATTGATGCTTTAAAGATTTTTTTTTTTTTTACTTAAACTGCTTCTGTAGGAACATGATTGTCTGGGAAGGCAGGAAGGGCTAGAATCTGTCTTTCCTGGATATCCCTATGCAAGGCAGCAGACAGTTATAAAGTAGGGCTGTAAAAACCTTGATGGCAAGGGTTTTTTCTGTGTTTCAAATTCCAGAACAGGGCTACCAAAACAGGATCTCTCACTGATCACTCCTCTGGGGAAGAGCACAGGAGGCATTAGCAGAATCTTCTATTACATATGAGGATATTTAACTGGGACCACAAAAAACACTTATTGTTAAGAAGTCATATAATCTGTATTCTTTATACAAATATCAGAAATTGACAGATTATATAAAAAAAAGAATGAAGGCTTTTAGGGCAATTGTGAGCTTGGTTGGAGTTCATATGGGAGAAATGCTTAAATCTGTAAAGAGTAACAGTGAGTGAATTAATTTATCAGAGAATCCAGCAAAGTCATGAAGAATTACTGCAATAAATGATGAAAAAATCAAAAGAACCTCCTTTGGCTGGCTGTTTATTGCTGTTTATTACACTTTCCCTCCTGTAGAACAATAAGAGATAAACATTCTGTTGGCTTATGGTCAGAAGCATAAAAATGGGTCTGTGCTTGTTATCTTCACACTGGAGAAGAATAAATATTACTTAAAAAATGTGTCCCATATAAAAAAGGACATTTTTCCCAGGAAAACAGCTATTGTGGAGCTGTACATTAAACTTTTTCTAGGGCTGTGTCACAGTGAAGTTAAATGTACATTCACCTTTTTTGTCATATGGGACAAATAACCAAAGCAATAATAGAGCTTTTATGAAGTCATTTGCACAGGTTCTGTAGCACCACCATTAAATTACAGATGCATGCTGAGTTTTTTTAAAGGGTAAGGAACACATTATTTAAAATAAAGTTGCAATTGCTATCTTTTCAAAATATTTTCAGAATTTACAAAATATTAGTGATCTGAGACCAATAGAACTAGACAATATTCTAAGTGTTCATAGTGACTGCAATGCATTTTTCATATGTTCTTTTTTTAAACAGAATGTCTTTTTAATCCCATAACTATTTCTATCAATTGAGAAAATCATAAGCCCTAGAAAATTACAATTTTTGAGGAAAATATCTGCTGAAAGCAAACAAAATAAAATTTTATTTTGTCAATATCTTTGATATTTATCCTGGATAAAGATCATTCTCTGAATACCATTCTGAATTATCTCATCGAAAAATAATTGCATCTATTGATTCTCAGTTAAGGAAAAGCTAATGGACCCATCCTAAAATCAATTATCATATTCTAAAATACAACATTTATATTAACATTACAAGAGAGACAAATATAGCGCACATAAATAACAAAAAGGAAATCACAGAATACAGTAAGGCAGTAAAGTTTCTGTTCTTCCTCTATTTTCCCACATCTTCTAAACTCCTTTCTGGGTGCCAGTAACTGTTTTCCTTCGTGGCCTTGGCTCCACAGCTCCAATCATCTCTTCCTACAGAAGAAAAAAATCATTCATTTTGATCTGATGTAGAGTGAATAGGAACAAAAAAACTCCAAAACCCCAAGCACAAGAAAATCCAGGGAGAAGAGAAGGGAAGATTTATAAGATTAAAAAAGACAATTTGCTTGTGTTAACTTTAAGACTTGGTTGATCCAGACCTTAATAAAGGCAAAAAATCAGGCTGTGTTGATATTAAGCAAATTTGTTCCAGAGGAATATAAAAAGAAAAGTACTCTGATACTGCTAAGATCTGACAAATTTGAAACAAACTTTATTTCAGAGTATGAAAAATTACTTAAAATTCATATATTATGGCTTTATTGTTCTCCCTCTTTTCTCTGTTTTCAGCAAAGAACAATACATATATATATATATACACATATACACACATATATATATATAAACATATATATGCATATATACTTATATATACATAAACACCAATGTAGCATTCTGTTTTCCACTGTTCTAGAGGATGTATTTGATGAGAAAGGAGCTCACTTCTCTCTCAGGATGATCCCTGCTGACGTCTTTCCCTAAACAAGTTTCTTGCTCAGCAACCCTCAAAAGGCAAGGCAAAAAAGAGGGGGAGAAAATGAAATCCCTGTTCATCTTTAATGTCCTTTTTTTCAGCAGTTTAGCTACTGAGTAATTTCCATTTACTGTTTCACTTAATGATTTCCTGAGTTCAATGCCATTTCCATTGGGATTGGTAAAGGTTTTCTCCCTCCAGCAGTACTATCAGCTCTTAGTCTAGAAAAGGCAGACATTGCAATTTCACCTCTTCAGAAGTTAATTCAATGCCTAATTACTTAAAATTATATATAAAACAGGTCTCTTATCACAGTAAGTCAGGTCACAGCCACAGAATGCAAGACTACCAGGGCACATAGGAAGACAGGATATATTTTATCTTTGTCTTCATTAAAAATCTAGTGCTTTAAGTATTAAAGTGATGTAATGCTTTGTGTTATGAATTGCCAGAGTGGAAGGAAATGGTTTATGTTCAGCCTTATGCCAGTGTCTTGCACTTAGCTCTCCACTTTAGACTCTCAGCTAATCTGTGCCAAAACAGCCTAAATTTGCTCTAGGTTAATGTTGAACAACTAGCCACCATTAATGTGCAAGCTAACTTCTTATTGTCATATTTAGACAGAAGAAATATATCAAATATATATAGGCAACAAGCATTAGAGGTCCATTCGGAATTCTCTTCCCAGTTCCTTTTCTGCACAGGATTGTTTCTTTTAAAAGGGAAAGTGCTACAATAGACCTGATCCTAGTAAGTAAAGCCTGGTGTACACCTTTCCCTCTGTCCAACGAGTAGCTCAGACATTGGTAAAAGAAACAAGGAAATTCTGAATGCAGTAAAACACAAATGAATGCAGCAGTCCAAGCCGAATTTTCTGACATGCACTATAAGTTACCTGCAAGAAATGAGATTTTCTTCTGGGCTTAATACAGCTACTAAAACAAAGTAATTTAATTTCTTGGTTTAACAATACTAATATTGATTTCAAATGACAGAAACATCTCCAGCTAACTTTTTATTACTTGCTTTACATCGCAATACTTCTTTCACTTTTGGCAATTCTAAAGATCTGTAGTTTATAGGATATGACAAATTGTCTAACAATTTTTGAAGCTATTCTTTGTATCTAGATTTACAAGTAATTTAAACATTAAAACTTTACCTGAAAGTGGAAGAAATCTCTTTTACAGTAAAATTACATTGAGTGACAAACACAACTACTTATTATGACTGTTTCTACTACTTGTTCTCAAATTACATACGTAAGTTTGGAAAAAGTGTGAAAAATATTTACTATCCTGTCCTGGTTTGGAGGACAGGTGTCTGCCAAGAAAGGCAGAAGCTTCTCTTTGAAATGGAGAATGTAAACCCCCTCCCTCCAAATTATTATAATTTTGAAATTAAGGGGCTCTCAGGCAAAAATATGGCAATTAGGAATAACAGTTCTTTACTAGAAAAATTAAAATAGAAATACAGTATTACAAAGAATAATCCTAAAAACACTGACAGAGTCAGAATACAACCTGACACCCAGTCAGTCAGTCAGGGTGTTGGTAGCAGTCCCATTAAATGGTGGCTACAGTTCTCCTGCAGTGGCAGATGTGGTTCAGGTGGAGCAGTGCTCCTGTAGAAGGGTGCAGTTTTCCTCTGAAGGTCCAGGGATGATGTGGAAAGGTCCAGCTTCCCTCTGGAATCCAGTGAAAAGAAGGTATCTTGCTGCCCAAAAACTCAATTTTTATCTAGGTAGGGAAGGCTTGGCTCCTCCCCCTGGCTGGAGCATCTCCCAGTGGAATGATGTAATTTTATCAGTCATACAGTGGGACTTGATGGCCCAGCAGCAGATGATATCTTCCTGGAGGGAGGACGGGTTGTAGAACAGATAAAGATGATTTCCCAGCCTGGTCTTAAAGATGGCCCATTAGCAGATGTATGTGCCACAGAGATAAGAAATCGCTACCCCATCAACAAAAGGTGATAGAATACACATTCCTGGCCACATCCTGTATTGCAAACCAAGACATACCCAAAACATTGAAAGATGTATTACCATCCAGGAAATGGCAGCCCATTTCCTCCATGGTCATGCAGAGAAAAACTTATTATTGAGTTAATTGAAAACTGCAATTGGTCCTCCAGAACCTTCCTCAGTAAGGGAAGAACACAACTGTGCAACAAGCAGATTGTTTTAATGCTCTTGGAGGTATTGTTGTGTTGTTACAATGGAAACTTGTCATGGTTTTATCACCAATTCAGTGAATGCCTTTGCAAAAGGACAATATACAGGATTAAACGTACAGCATATTTTCAATTTGACACTTTATTCTTTCTGTTTGTTGTGTAAAATATATGGCTCTGGCAAACAGAACCTCTTAGGAAACACACACAGACAGGAAATTAATATTTGCAGTTAAGTCTATATGATGAGGCACTCTTCACATGAGACTTCATGAGACTTGTCAACCTAATGCAGTGCCTTCCTGTAAGGAGATGACCTCAGACATAGCTTTCTCCACCCTACAGACTGAGGCCAGGACTGCAAAAAATGTTATGGGTGCAGTCTAATGCACAGCATAGACTCATCTGTTGCAATCTTACAAATCTTTGCCATCCCTGCCCTACTGGCATCACCACATTACTTTCTTTTATTTCTAGCTGCATCATGTTTAGAGTGGATTCTCAGTGTACAGGCCATGCTCTTTTCTATTTCTTTTTATTTGTTGTGCACTGTACATAACATATTTGTCATCATTGGGCAAACAGTACTATTGCATTATTTACTGTAAACATTTGTTAGGCTTTACAACATAATTATTAAAGATCTGGAAACAAGTACAGGAAAGGAAAATACTTGCTGATTCCTTTCTTGATTAGATCAGCAGGCATTTCACAAATCTTCTGCACTTGTTTTTTTGGAAAACTGCTTTTTCCTAATCAGCATACTCATTCCCTTGACTGGATTTTTGTTCCTAGGAATAGCAGAGAGTAATTTTTTCAACTACAATTAAATTGCTTTTGAATGTTGGGTTGGAGGTGGGGGGAGTGTGAGGGAGGAGTTTGCCATTTTCTTTATTTCTTTATTTTATTTCTTAGCAGTTAATCATATATTTTTATGTTTGCCCTTGCACTGATTTCTCAGTAGTTCCCTTGCCATCAGAGACAGGACAGGAGGGAACTTGTTTGAAATAAAGTCTTACATGAGAAGATTTCTAGAGAGGGTCATGAAGTGAACAGCAATGGCTCTAGAAAATCAAAAGTGAAATTGAAAATATTCATGCATGTGTGTATGTTCGCATATATTGCAGTTGCAGGTGATGGAATTGTAGTGAGTTGGCCCCCATGACTGGAATATTGAAAAGGAATGATGCAGGCTTTTTCAGAAAGGCAGGAAAGTCTGATGAGAAGACAAAGTTCCTTTTATGTGACACAGCAGTTTAAGATCTTGGAAATCAGTCTAGAGTGGACTAGGAGCCAATGGATATTTTACATGTTAGGATTAGGCAAAGGTAGCATTACAGTGCGTGTCTAAGACAGGACACCTGACCGTGAAGAACAAGTAGTTCAGACACTATAAAGACCTCAGGTTTGAAGGTTCTGGTCTTCTTGGGTGTCTTCAACCACCTAAATTTATGTTGGAGGGACAACACATCAGTACATAAACAACCCAGGAGGTTCCTGGACTGCTTTGATGGTAGTTTCCTCTGCCAAGAGATAGAGAAGTCAGCAAGGGCACATGCTGTGCTGGACCACAAACTTGACAACAAGGAGTACACAAACGCCAGAGGCAGCCTTGCTGCTGTGATGTGTGCTGAGTGAAGGAGGAACTCCAGGACCTGGGGGAAGGCAGAAGGGTGGTTAAACTAGTGGTGTACCCCAAGGGACAGTCCTGGATCCAAGCCCTGCTTCACATTTTTATTAAGTATTTGGACAGTATTGCGGAGTGTACTGTCAGTAAGTTTGCATCAGACACAAAACTGGAAAGAGTGGATGAATCACCAAAGGATCGTGCTGTCTTCCAGATGTACCTCAATAGGTTGGAGAAGTGGGAGGACAGGAACATCATAAAGTTCAAGAAGGGGAAATGTAATGCCCTGCTTCTGGGGGAAAACAATTACAGGCACCAGTATATGCTGGCAGCCACTCAGCTGGAAAGAAATTCAATTGGATGAGTTTCAAAGTACAATGAAGGGTCACAAAGACAATTAAGGGCCTGAGGAATCTCTCCTATGAGAGATCTGGGACAGTTTCACCAGGAGAGAAGACTTGGGGAGGGCCTTATTAATGTATGTAAATTCCTGGAGGGAGGATACAAGGAAGGTGGAGCCAGGATCTTTCTGATTGTCCCCAGTCATGGGGCAAGGGGCAATGGGCATGAACCAAAATGCATAAAGTTACCTCTGAACATCAGGAAATATTTACTGACTTGAAGAGACATCCAAAAGCTCCAGATGGTCTTGGGCCACTTGCTCCTAATTGTGCTGCTTTTGGAAGTGGGTTGGAATAGATGAGGTCTGGAGATCCATTCCAATCCCAGCCATTCTGTGATTCTGTGATATTCAACAGAACTTTAAGCCATGTTGATATGCAGGTGTACATTACAAATTGCTTTTATGACATGGGGTAGGGTTTGTGTGTGACAATTCTTGCTTCTAAAGTTCCTAACTCTTTAGATATGCAGCGTTTTTTTGCCTGGATTCTGACAGTGATGACAAAGGTAGGTTCAAACCTTTTGTTGAAAAAGGTGCTGAGCTAGACAGACATGAATTTAGCCAAACGGGAAGATCTATGGTTTCTCTAAGCTACTTATACATGTAGTTAAGCTATCAAGAAAAGACTGTTTAGAAAAAAGAGTTTTAAAATTTTGCTGAAACATTTTCCCCTGAAATTCACATGAATACAGTGACTTTTACGGTATTAATTACATCAGCTTGATACATCTTTTATATTTATTTAAACTAATGAGTTATAGAAGTAACTCCTTACCCATCTAATTTACCTTTAGGATTATCACTCTTTACATGCCTCATCAAGAAAAATATATTGAAGGATTATACAGTCCAAATGTGTGATGAACAGATGCTGTCCATCATAAAACAAAGCCAGGCAGAAAGCTGACTCAGAATAAAATTTCTGAATGCAGATGTAAAGATAATAGTGGTAGCTATTCATTTTGGCCAGTGGCTTGCGTGCCTGCAGCTTTTGTTTACATTGCATGTCATAACAATGGAAGCAATTATTAATTTGGCTGGTTTTGACAGCTGTAGTACTTGCAGAGGAACAGAGAGGCAGAAACAGGGCCAACACAGAAAACAGCACTACAGTAAGGTTTGTAAAGAAGTTACAAAATACCTGAGCTGGGGCTAACACAAAGAGCTAGATGGAAAAAATGTAATAAGAGAAAAACTTGAAACAAACTAATTCACGGCAGCTCAAAGCTAAAGCCCCGGTAAAAACATTTCTTGGTTTTCCATTTGTTCAAGTTGCATTTAGATTATAAATTGGAAAGAAATCTTTTACTGTGGGAGCAGTGAGGCACTGGCACAGGTTTCCCAGAGGAGCTTGGGTGCCCCAGCCCTGGATGCGTCCCAGGCCAGGCTGGATGGGATCTAGTGGGAGGTGTTCCTGCCCATGGCAGAGGGGTTGAAATTAGATTATATTTGAAGTCTAGTACAACCCTGTAATGTTCTATGATGCTATGATAAGCACAACCTCTTTGGTTGCCTTGTGATAAAATTTGGGAGGTGAATATTGACAGCCTGCAATGAAGCCATATCTTGATTTCCCTTTATATTTCCTGCATAATTTTATGCTTTCCTGCCTAATTTTTATGCTTTCCTGCCAAATCTTAGTGCAGGAATGTTACATGATGAAGAGTTTATTTCGTAGTTAACCCTGTCAAAAATAATTTTCTAATATTTTAGTGACTCCACTGAGTGTTATATAGCATTAGAGATCTAGAACACTTAAATTTGTTCATTATCTGATAATTGAGTTTCATACATTGAAGAATTTTCTTTCAGGATGCCTGCTTGCTTTTAATTTCTTTAAGAATAATATTGTGACAAAAGCTCAAGGCTAGACTGGATGGCACTCTGACCAATCTGGTCTAGTGAAAGGTATTTCTATCCATGGCATGACAATTGGAATGATATGATGTTTATGTTCTCTTCCAACCCAAACCCAAGTGAATTCCACAATTCTCTGCTTAATGTTGGCCATTCTCTGCTCCCTGTTGGCCAGGGAGTCTCAGCAGTCTAGGGTGCTCTGATCTGTCCTTATCTCCACTCCAGTGATTGTTTTTGTGTTCCAAACCACTGTCTCTTTATTTATTTCTTACTATAAGATATCTGACAATAAAATATTGAAAGCATGATTTTAGCAAGGTTTTTTTAATGCAATTATTCTTCTACTTCATTATTTTCCCAAGTCGGAATCTACAGAACAGTAGTTCTTTTCATGTCTTCTAATACACTTAAAAGACTTTCTAACATATTTTCAAGAACCTTGCTGCTACCCTTCAGAATATTCTGTTATGTTCTTGTTCTTAACTGGATTTTTAACAATAGTTAATAGAAATACCATAAAAGCTTATATTTCTAAATTTCCCTTGTCTGTTGTACGATCCATGAGCCAGGTATAAGTGCAGACTCTATGTGCTGACTGGTTCATTAACATGCTCCACCTGACATGATCCTTTTTTTTTTTTTCTTTATTAGTAAAAGTTTTTATTACACCTTTATTATTCATGTTAATGGCTGGGTATTGTTTATATGTTCATCCTCCACATCTTAGTACACTGTTAATTAGCTTTTTTCCACAAGATATTGTGACAAATCCACCTATCACAAACTTGGATGGAGCTTTGAAATGCTTTTTTTGTCAGTGCCATGTTCTTAACTGTGCTGGGAAACTCTCATGGTCAAATACTACTTCAATTTGTGTGCAATCTTGATGTATTAGACATACTGTATACCAACTATGTTTGCCTCTAAACCCTTCTATTTATAGAAAGTTTTATAAAGTCTAAAATTTGTATAAATAGTTTACTTATTTTTTCCAAAATTTAATATTCTTTCAAAGAGGGACAGAAGGCTCATCTCACAACTTGCGTTATGAACTTACTTGCATGTAGAAATATTACCTTGTTTGCCAATACCAATATTGTTTATGAAAAATTGTGCAAAAATGACTGTAGTTCCCAAGGGGTTATTTTCTGTTCTTAAAATTTTTACATTGCTCATGTTGCTATGACTCCTTCAGTATCCTTGAATCAAGCTAAAGAGTGCATTTATTTGCACCTGTAGTAACAGTTGAATATTTTCTGAACTGCAGAAAACAGAATCAGAGAAGAGTGTTTCATCTAGAGACTGTCTGCCAATGGTGATGTCCAGTTTCCAAAATTTGGGCCAGGCTGTTGATAAAGCTCTGTCTGACCATTGCATGCACTTCCCTTAATTGGTTGTAATTATGTAATTCCAAAACTATGGAGACAACAGATGACTCTCATTTATCCTGCTCTAATCATGTGTTCATTTATGGGAAATTATAAGATATTGCTTACAGCAAAGCATTGGCTCTTGTCCTGCAAGTGTCATTTTGAGCTGCAGCATACATCATCAGGCCATCTTTTCATTCTCTGGCTATAACTCAGCCAAATAGGCTGACACTTTACTTCCTTAGCCACCTGTGTTTTTGTGTGTAGGTGCTAAGAAAAGTCTGTTGAGGCTGTTTATATTTCACTTTGGAACAGATACAGCCCTTTTTTTTTTTTCTTTTTTTTCTTTTTTTTTATTTTAACAGAGGGAAGTAACTAACCAGTTAGGTCCTGCTGTGTTTAGTTTCATTTGGCCCAATAAAGATTTAGAGATGCAGTTTTTTAAAGAATTAGATTATACATCTCAGATGCTTATTTGTGAAGGCTGCTTTCAAAATTTGTACTAGAAGTACTAGAAGACCAGAAAATCCCTTAGCATATAACTGCCTTGACACCTTTAAAATGTGCTTATGAAAAGCATTTAAATAACAATACAATTCTATAGCAATTTCAAACTATTTGCTAAATAGCAATATTCAGGATTTTTCAGCTTTAAGCAAATAATTTTTCCAGCAGCTGGAAATGTTTCCTAGCATATGGTGTATTTATGTGTGTTGAGCTGTCTGGCATGCAAAGTTGAATTTCTCTAAAGTCTTTAGAATGAAATTATAATGTACAAAAGAGGAGGATGATCTAAAAATTTAACCCACAGTCAGCTGGAGAATTGTACTTTGATAAAAGGTGAAGTTATTAATAATAATTCTTGCTCATAGTATCTGTGTATTTCTAGTGTCACTGGGGTTTTCTTCCTGAAAAATGGAAGTGCTGAGTGGTTTCTTCCTTGTAGATGAGAGTGTCACTTGTGTTTTCATTCTCTTTTGTTGTGCTGTGATGTCCACAGTGATGAGATACAGATGGGAATCTCAGTTCATAGTCCCTAGATAATGTTTCAAGAGAGACCCTGGAATCTCAGGTTTTGAGAAGAGAAATCTGGAGGATTTCCTTTTCTCCCCCCCAACCAAAATATTACCAGGGCCCCACTTTGCTTCTCTGCACTGCCTATTCATTGCATACCTGTCGTGTTCTGTCCAGGTAGTCAAGGAACAGATTTACAAGACTTGCTGGTCTTTTAAGCCCATGAATGCACTTCATTATTTCCCTTGTAGTAGGGAGAATTGTGTTCATTGTGTGCCATTAACAGAAAACTCCAGGGAGATCAGTTCGACATTAGAAAGCATCAGTCAGTACACTTGTTTTCTGAGCAGCATTAAATGCATGCAGAATTTTATACTAGCAAATACAAACTCTAGTACCTCTATGGCTGTTTTTTACTTAGTCATAGAGGATCATAGATATCAGTGAATGGCTCTTTGCTTTATGTTTGAAGAATCCTTCCAGGATGCACTTTACAACATGAGATGTCAGCCTATTTTCTGCAGTGCTCAGTCAACAGTTCTCTTACCTTCCCCAGAGATACTGAGCAGGGTTTAATGGTGACAGGGATCACAAGCACAAGTTCTCTTAGCATTTTTCTTTTGCATTCCAGGACTCAAGACTGCCAAAAGCATATTGTGTCTATTTCATTAATTGATATGCATACTCAAAAGTTAAGAAGATGAGACACATCCTTACTGGAAGATACAACTGAGTGCAAGAGTTTAAGTTATCTTGTCAACCCCAGTGACCCTTTTGCTGCTTTTTCACTGATGTTATTTCTGTTGTCTCAAAGTGATTCCATGGTATGTCCAAGAGCTGTTTCCACAGCATTTCAGGAGAAACATGATCTTGAAACATCATCAAAGATATTGTTAATCTAGAATACTGATTAATTTAATCCATTCTTCAAAAAGAAATTTTACCATGATTATAATGAAAAACTGTGGTAAAAGAGAGTAATTGTATTAATACTAGAGAGTATTAATACTAATAATAAGAAGAGAGTACAGATTTTCCAGCGACTTCTGAGAATTCTAGTACAGCCAGAATAAGAAATTGAGCAAGTCATTATCAAGCCTTCCTCACAGTCAAAGATGGAAAACCACTACTGCAATAGATTGACACAGAATCACCTTAAGGTGGGATCTTCCTGTATTGCAGAGAAACATCCAGCCCCTTAAGTCTCAATCCTGTTCAGTTTATAGTATGAAAATTATTCAAGTGAGGCTTCCCTCTTTTGAAGTGCTTCACCAGGGAAGGCAGTGGGGTGGTCCCACAGCAGGCAGCCACTTGTTTTTTTATCAATTTTCATAAAATTGCTTGAAATTTATAATTTCTAATATGAATGATGAGAGGTAGAAAAAACTGTCTGTAGAAGGCATGGAAGATGCCTTCAAAGAAAGCTTGTTCTCCTCCCTCACTGTTCTTGATAAAATTTTCAGATTTTCCTCTTTTTATGTTTTGACTTTTTATTTCTTCTGTAATATTTCTCAATGCAGAAATTTTGTCTTTTTTTTTTTTTTTTTTAATTAAAGCATCAGATTTTACTATAACAATAAAAACAATTATAATGAAAATAATGCAGTTATATTTAACTGCATTCTGCTGCTACATATTTGGTTTATATCTCTGCTAACCTATTGTAATGACTTGTATGCCTGCAAGCATAGCCTAGAAATTACCAGTCTTTCACTATCAGGCTTGAATATCAAAGCCAAAATATCCAACATATAAAATCAATCAGAGATTCAATATTTACCAGGCATTCTGGAGTAGCAGGTGTTGTGACCAAGATTATTATTTTTACATAGGGGACACCTTTGTAAAGAAACTGTTGGTGTTACTCCTGTTCTACAATGAGCTCTCAGCTTTTCAGACATTTAAGTAATTCTTGTTTAATCAAGCTTTGTTTTCACATCAAGCAGTTTTATAAAAAGGTTTTCAGAGTTTATAAAGTCAGCAGAAGACATGAAGGAAGTTGAAAATTAGGAAAGAATTGCCATGTACCATTTCAGTTCTCTTTGCTTTTCACAAGCACATGTAGATTCTGATAAACCAGTGTGTGAACTTGCTTTTAAAAGAACCACGTAAGGCTGTCCTTCCATTGCTAGACTTGATATTACAAGTATTATGTCTGAAGTTAAAAGGAGACAAAGATTGTTTTCACCTCTTGAAACCTGCAACCTTTATTTCTCTGACTTTGTAGTTGTCCTTATTCCAGGTACTGTGGTCAAAGCTCATTCAGTCTACATAGCCTTCATTGTAAAAATGTGCTGATATGTTCCAAAATAGGATGATTTTTTACCCTACAGAGAGGCATAATTGTGTATACCTGTATGTCATTACATATACAGAACGTGAACAGATTCAGCAGTGCATATCGGATAATGCATCTGCAGTAATGCAGATGCCAGTTTTTACATGTATTTAACATGTATATTTCAAAATCATACTTGTGAAATACTCTTGGTCTTGAAATATTTTTCTGAATATAAATAATCAGTGATAATAGTCCAAAAAACAGTGACAGCTATTTTCATATTTTATCTTTTATTGTATTATAAAGGTTTAATTTCTATAGACACTTCCAAGGTTGTAGATTTCTTTTAGAGTTATTATTTATTTTTAGGGTTATTAGATTTTTGTCTGATAACAGGAGCTACAACTTTACTAACAAACCTTCTTGAGGAAAAACTAATTCTGTCATATAGTTAGGCTTTGTTTGATGTCCTTCTGCTTTTGTATGATATGAAAGATAAGTGAGGATTTAAGTAAAGACTATGCATCTATGAAATGCAGAAAATCATTTAAGTCCATTTGTGTTTATTCAAGAACTGCAGTCAACACTAAAGAAACATGCATCCTTTAATTCCTATGAGAAACATCATTCTTACAAAATATATGTTCCATGAATGACTTGCAAAGCTAAAGGGGTTTTAAAATGTAAGAAATTAAAGGTGAATGTAAGAAAAGACCTCAAATATAGAAAATTCCATATTCTTTGTGATAGGAGTAATGTGTACTGCATTTTGTTTTTTGTTTTTTGTTTTTTTTTGTTTTTTTTTTTTTTTTCTGGAAAGGTATCAGGCAAGTTTGATCACTATTTGGAAATATGAAAGAAATATAAAGATCGTCATAAACATGTCATTGTCCTTTTAACTTTTAAACAGCAATTCTTTCAGGGCATAGTGTTATACATTCTTATGCCTATTTCCTGTCATGATTTTTCCTTCTTTGCTTTATCTATGTGGAGTTAGTGCTGTCAAAAACTGTCAGCTGCTGTTTCATCGCAGTGTATTATTTTATGCCTGTATGATATGCCAGGCCTTTTAATACTTTGTTTTGTGATGTGTGAATGGATGAGAAGTATTACGAGTACTATACAACTTGGTGCATGGAAATGGGCTTGCTTTTGCTCACAACACAAAGAGACCATCAATAAAATTCTTTATTAAGAATTTAAGAATACTGAAAAAAAACTAAATCAAGATACCTCTGTCTTGTTTGTGTTACAATTGTCAGAGTCTCCATAAAAATAAATGATGAGTAGCCTGCACAATTTCACCTCCTATTGACCTCCATGTGAACAGGAAGAAAACTTTTTTTTCAGGTTGAATTAATTATAATAAATAAGACCATTAATACTGTACACTGTGACAAGAACCTTTTTCTTTTTTTTACTTCAGCACATGCAGTTTGGATTTTAAGCATAATACATGGATTCTAGATAAGAATGCCCTAAGCTTTTCTTTTGTGGATTAATCTTTATGATATAAATGGTTTTCTAGGCAAGAAACATTGATTAGAAAATTAAAACTGCAGAGTTTTGCTTGGATTTCTATCAGTTCAATAATATATTGTACTACAAAATTTCCTTTACTGAAACACTATATTAGTTAGATGAGAAAAGTCTTTATTTAGATGATAACTGATTGTTTGAGGAAGGTGGGGTTTCTTGGAAGCAGGTGTAGTCCTGTTGGCAGCTCATGGCTTGGACAGGAGCACTGTGCCCTGGGTGGGAATCTTGCTGGATGGCCAGGTCCAGAGAGTGAAGGTGAGAGGAGTTACTGCTGCAGGCTGCTCAGCAGTGGTGTACAGGAGCCAGGCCTCTTTAATATCTTCACCAGTGATCTGGATGAGGGGTTCAAGTGTCCCCTGAGTAAGTTTCCAGATGATACAAGTGAGAGTGCTGATCTGCTGGAAGGTAGGATGGATCTGCAGAGGGATCTGTACAGGATGCATTGATGTGCCGAGGCAAATTAGGTGACATTCAACAAGGTGAGGTGCTGGGTCAGAAGTTTGGGCCACAAGAGCCCCAGGCAGTGCTAAGGGTCTGAGAAAAAGGGACTGTAAAGATATTGATGGAAATGAACCTCGGGATGCTGGTCAACAGCAGCTGAGCATGAGCTGGCAGTGTGCCCAGGTGGCCAAGAAGGCCAATGGCATCCTGGCCTGGATCAGGAACAGTGTGGCCAGCAGGAGCAGGGCAGTGATTGTTCCCTTGTGGTCAGCACTGGAAAGGCCACAGCTGGAGTACTGTGTCCTGTTCTGGGCCCTGGAAGGAATATCAGTGAGGTGCTGGAGAGTGTCCAGAGAAGGGCAATGGAGCTGGTGAAGGGCCTGGAGCATAGGATCCATGAGGAGCAGCTGCAGGAGATGGGATTGTCTAGTCTGGAGCAAAGGATGCTCGGGGGAGACCTTATCACTCTCTAAAGTGCCTGACAGGAGGCTGTAGCCAGGTGGGTTTGGTGCCTTCTGCCAGGCAGACAGTGACAGGACAGTGACAGTCCTGGCTGTGTGCCAGGGAAGGTTCTGTTTGGATATCAGGAGGGCTTTTTCCACTGAAGGGGTGGAATGGGCTGCCCAGGGAAGTGGTGCAGTCACCATCTTGAACACCACATGTTTGAGAAGTGACGGGATGCGGGGCTTGGTGATGTGGTTATTTTGACTTGGTGGTGTTTGGTTGTGGTTGGGCTTGGTGCTCTTCAAGGTTTTTCCCAATCTTAATGATTTTATTATTCTATGAAATTTAATGGAAAGAAACCCTATAAAATCTGAACTCTTATACTATTTGAAAAAAACCACATTTTTAAATTTTCAAGGCTATTCTGCTGAAAAACCAAAGGACCTTTATGCACAGAAAATGGTTGGAATTTTCACTGTATAATACAAATAATACTAACCAGGGAATTTGTCTTAACTTCGTGCTAATCTGTCACTGTCTAAACATTGGAGACCTTTGCATGTGAAGCACTGATCTGATGGATTTTGTCAAAGAAATACGTCATTTGCTAATGTTCCTATCCTAATTAAAACTTGTTGTCGTGAAGATTATTTGAACACATTTGCTCAAAGTATTTCAATACGTTTATGTAATTTATATTGTATATATATATGAACAGAGAGTTATATATGCACACATATATATGAAATATGTAATTTCTCAAGGAATTATAAAGAAAACAAAATAATTTTCTCTTGAAAGTTAAATTGAAGAAATAAAATTGATTCCTGAAACTTAGCATTTCAAAATTAGTATTATTTTTGAGAAGTTGGCTGACTGCTCTGTCTCTTGCTTTTCTCTGTCTCTCTGCATCTATGTTTTTTTCTGAGGAGGAACCATGCAATTAGGCCTGCAAAATTATTTCTGCTCCTGATGGGGATGGGAAAAGATGTAATGTAATTCTAGATGTAATTCTACATTGTAGTCCATTGCACATATAAATAAATGAAGTGCATGTACTGATTTGTAATTATATCATGATAATATGGCACAGTTTCCTCAAGTATAAACTGCACTAGGCCCCACAAAATCTTATTTCACTCCGCTGAATGAGACAGTGAAATATATTGAGGGAAACTGCTGTGTTTACGTATATCTTGAAAAGCAGTAATGTTATTTGAACACATATAATTTAAATGAGAGAAAATTTCCCTGAGGTTTGTTTTGAACTGATTCTTTTAAGGTCTGCGCTGGTTTCACATGGAAGGGGGAAGGGGTGGATTTGCCTGAGGGAAGCGGCACGAGGCCGGGGAACAGGAGGGGCTGTCCCGTCTCTGGGGGCTTCCCCTGTGCGCTGCGGAGACCAATCAGAGAGCTGATTTGGTGATGGACAGCTCGGGGAACCAATTAAAAGCTATTTCACTTTCACAAATCACATGGATAAAGTTAACTAGCTCTTTTTTTGTCTTCCGCGGGGGAGGCAAGCAGTAGCTTGTAGGGCCCCTGGCCCGGCCCGGCTCGGCTTCCCGGCTCCAGGCTTGGCCTCGGCCCCGGCCCTGTGCAGCTCCTGGTTTGGCTCAGCTCGGCTCCGCTCCGCTTTCCACGCAGCATGGCCGAGCGGGGAATGGGGCAGCCACCAAAGGCTCTCCTTCCCTCCCTTCCCCGTTCTGAGAAGAGAGGCCCCAGATGATCCACGTGGCTCAGAGTTTTTTCCAGCAATGGCCTGGCCCAACTTCTTCACATCCTGAATGCAACTTTAACCCTTTTAATGCCTGGATAAGACTCTAGATCTCGCGAGCTCCCCGGAATGAGAGGAATGAAGCGGAATTTCTACTGACGTCCGTGAAATGGAAGCTAAGTTTTCAGATGGAAAGAGATTGAAGAGTTGCCACTGTTAAGTAGCAGAAACCTTTTTTATGGGCTATAAGGGGACTGTGACTACACTGAAATTCCTTTAAACTGTGAAATATACTTGGGGAGGTTAAGTGTTTGAAAAGAAGACTTTTTTTGCTTTGAGGAGAATGGGGGCTCTCTTTTTTAAGACTGGAAATATGGACAGAGACATTTAAGAGAAAAAGAGATTAAGAGAATTTTGTTTTTCAGCAGCCTGCCTTTAAAAGTGGTACCCCAAGTGTGTAACATAACCCATAGCACAGCTCTGGAAGGACTGTGCAAATGGGAGGAGAGTCATAATCTGCAGTATTTCCCAGGTGGATGTAGGTATTGAGAGTAAGAAACCCCCTAAGCCTAAACTAAAAAAAGAACTTTTCTCTCTAGAGTGAACTGAATGATTATTTAAGTAGATAACTGACTGAAGTGTTTTCTGTATGTTGATGTTAAGAATTATGGAATGAAGGAAGAGGGAGGAGGGAATAATCTAGAAATCTTAATCTGAATTCTATTTGTGCTATTAATAAATTTCTTCTTATATCCTTTTAAGTTTTAAGCCTGGGTTTTCTCTGCTCCTAAATCCTATCTCTAAAAGAAATTAAATATATTAAAATTGGCAAAACCCAGGTCACACCGTGACAAGGTCAAAGGAGTAGCTTTCATGGAATAGTGGGAAGAGGGGACACGTGAGTGTTAGGGTAAGATTTCCACAGAGAAACTCCCTGTGACTTCCTGAGGCGGTCAGGTTTCATTTCAGGTTTTGCTATTATTTCTTGCCACAATTTCTTGGTTTAGTGTAGCTTAAGCTTTTTTGTTGTTGTTGTTGTAACATATGTTCACTGTTAATCATTGCTTGGGGAACGCCAGAGCTTAGCATACCCCCTGCTGTCTTTTCCCAACTCTGACGTGCTTACTCCAAAAAGGCCTTTTTTAGGGTCTGTGAGGATCCACCACTACACTGCTCTGCCACTTGGAGACTGCAATTGGCAGGAGAGAGAAAGGTTTTACTCATTCACTGGAAAACTCTAGTTTCTCTAGTTTGTGTGGGAGAGCAGTAGTGCATCTTAAAGGATAATGATCGGTCAGACAACAGAAACAACAGTTTTCTCTGAGACAAATATTCTAGATGTGACAAAAGAAGAAAAATCATCCACCGGTAAACAACCACCTGCAAAATCAATTTATATCAGTTAGCTTCTGAATATACCAAATTAATGGGAAACTATAATTTATTGAAGTTCTGTACTCCGTTGAAACTCCGTACATTAAAATTACATTTTCTTGAAAGGGATGGAAAAGAAATATTTTCTCTCCCTGCCCCAAAAAAATGTATTTTCAGAGCTTTTTGAGTCTTGCCGTCTATGTTTCCTTCCTGCAACTTTTGTGTTCTATCTCATTTTGAGTGGATTATTTATCTATCTTGCTTGTTATCTAGTTTATTTGTGTTATATTTTCAACACCTAGAAAGCCAAGTTGAGAAACTAAAACTACTAGTTTAAGAAGCAGGAGGAAAGCAATCATAGCTGCAAACGATGACTGCAATAAATAGAAAGATTCATTCAACTAAATTCTTTCTTTATAGCTTGCAGGGTAGACTGTTTTAATCGGTAAGGAATAAGGACACAATTTGTTAGGAGTATTTTTATTTGACTACTGTGTATATTCTCTAAGAATCTCAAGAGTCTGTGAAAAAAACCCTCCCCTTTATATCTGTTTGAGCAAAATCAGTTTGGATTTTTTGCTGAGTATAGAAATGGTGAGGCAACATTTGTGTATCTAAAATTTGTGTTGCTACTTTTTGCTTCAGAGAAGTAATGTCCTTTTTTAGCAAATCCTCTTTCAAATAAAAGAGCTCAGTCTGAAAAATATGGTCAGGCAGGGAAATAGAAATTAATGACGAATTGTTTATCCACTGCTGTTTATATATATATATGTGTTAAATAAAAAAAAGAAAACTGGAAGGGCTAAACTCTTGAAATATAGAGTAAATACATAAGGAAAAGCATGGGGTAGACCACTTAATTGATTAGTAGTACACTATAAAATAATAAAATAATAAAGTATTGTGCATCAGATTACTATGATATTTTGATGGAAAGAATTTCTGCAATTTTTAGAGGCTAATTTTTTTTTTCTTTACTCTGGGCTATAAAAGGTATTTTTCTTGACACTTTCAATGTACTAGGGCTATGAAGAGTCATTGTGGGTGGATTCACACTGAGAGTGGGATTTGCTGACTTCCTAGAACTAAAATGTTGGACGTCTTTCTCCTGAATATCTAAATATTTTTGCTCTCACCAGGAGTACTTAGCAGTCATGCAAACACACCAAGCAATGGTCATTGTTTCTGTCAAGCACGGGTGATGAGGCTTCACCTTTCTTTCACTTGTTCCTCTTTGCATAAGGCGCAGAGGTTTAAAACCTCTTGCATTGTACAAAATCAAGTATTTTTTTGAAAACCCAGAAAAATTATGTGATAATAGCTCTGGGCTGTGAAAAGCAAGCGTTTGTCAAAGTTTTGTTTTCTCCATGTCTGGGAGTCTGAAAACATTATGGACATCTGTGGAAGAACTGCATTCCAATCTTTCAAGAGGTACCTTTTTTCTGCTGTAGAAAAGTTTCCAAGGTCATATTTTTAACAATGACATGGTGGTCTTCAAAGAAAGGCATTTTCAGTACAGTAAAACTTGCTGGAAAGCCTTTGAACTTGAAATGCAGTCTAAGAACAAGGGCTTCTCAGTAATACAAAGACTTCTGAGTAGTAGGTGGAAAATTGCATTTAACGAAAAGAAAAAAAGTTGTACAAGATGAAAATAATAGCGAGAAACTTGTTCAAGGATGGTGATTTGGAGCCAAGTTTTCCCTGAAAGGAAAACCAATTGACCTATTTCCAATGTCAGAAAAATTATGAGTTTGAAGCTCTGACTCAAAGATATGTCCAGCATTGTTCTCCTGTATCCCATGTGTCTAAAATTGAAGCCCAATTTTCTGTGTAAAATAAGAAAAGAGAAAATCTTCCTACGGTAATAGACAAGGAACAGGATGTCAAAAAGCCTTTGAGCCATGATTTTCCTGATGCATTTTCTGGAGTGACATTCATAAAAACACTTACCTTTTTCGTTTTGAAAGCCATAGTCTTTTCTCTTTAAATCTGCTTGGTTGGTATCAAAACAGAACAGGTCATCTTAAATTTTATTACTACAGGTTATATGCCAGTTCTGGTTTGGATTTGTTTCTCTTCCTCTGTAGCATAAAGCTGTCTGTGAATAGGGGTAGATCCCCTCTGCATCATTAAGTTATTAGATTACAGCCCACAATGTGTGAGAACTTTTTTGAGTTTGAGAAATGATGACCTAAATATTTTAGACTTGCAGAGGATAAAGGATTCATTTTGGTACAATGGACACCATTTAATATTATTCTGCTTTTGAGGGTGAAAAGTTGTATCTCAGAAACAGCATACATTAACTTCTTGTTGTTTTTTTTTTTTAAATATTACCTTTTTTTTTTTTTTTTTTTTTTTTTCTTTTTTTTCTTTTTTTTTTTTTTTTTTTTCTTTTTAGGCTAAATGAAAAACTGTACTTCACAGTGATAAGAGGGAATTCACATTCCTGCCCAGTTCACAATGTTTTTCATAATCATTGCAGGTGAAATTTGCTATTGTGCAGAGAACTGGCATAAGATCCAAGTATTCCTTAAATGTTGCCAGAAGGCATTGTGTTCTGGCCTGCTTATTGCCTCCAACATTCTGCTGTGTCTGTAGTGCATCACAGGAAATGTGAGTGGCCTTACTGCTGTTCTTGTCCCAGGGTTAATGTCAGATCAGGACTGGAGGTAAAGGAGCCCAGGCAGCTGCTGTTGCAGAGTGATGCTTCAATCAAAATCAGTGCTCAGCTGCTTGAGGTGCCGTGAAGACTTTGGCAGCTGTGGTAAACAGTTCTTACAAGCTACTGTAGTGAAATACTGCAGAAACATGTTGTTTTCTGGTATGCTGGATAAAAGACAAAGGAGAAAGGCAGGTGGGAAGGCTTTTCCAAAAAGAATTGGGATTGGAGATCTGCAAGATGTTACGAGACACATAGGCTAGACGGAACAAGTGGTGACACTGTATGGAACACACCACATTTTATAAGCCTTTTACAATGCCACCTTTGAAAAGAGTGAATCCATCTGCTCAATTCATTAAAGTGACATAAACAGTCTAACTCATCTACTCATCTGTACTCTCTGGTTTATAATGAAAACACACCCCAAGGTATTATTATATCAAATAGAAAATTATTTGAACACATTTGTTCCTAGTTGTTTTATCACAATCTTCAGTCCTCATTTCTGTCCAGATAATAAAAAATTTGGCAATAATTTTGAAAGATATCCATTGCACAGCAAAATTAAAAATTGTGGTAAACTTCTTTTATACAAACAAAATGATGATTTTACAAGATTTTTTTTTTTTTTTTTTTTAATAATAATGAAATCTATTATGCGACACCTAGATTGGGCAAATCTAGGGCTTGTCCTTCCTGAAGATCAGTAGGCAGATAGAAATAACATCAGTCTTGCAGTCGGTCAACAATATGTATATAATGTCTTTTTTCTTTAAAAGTGTTCCAGATTTCAGGACAAGGTAGCAGTTGTGATTATAAAGTTTCAATTCCTAACAGTAAAGAAACAAAATTGCTGGAGAAAGTAGGACTCAAAATGTAAGCCCATTCTGTCTTTCCCTTCTCCATCTCAACATATCCTCTTTTTTTCTTAGCCATTTGCTTCATCTACTGCCTATCTGCTCTTTTTGAGGCTCATTAATATTATTGTATACTGCAACAGCCTGATGCCTTATGGTTCTTTTGAGTATTCAGGAGACTTTTCTGTAAATATGAAGTCAATACTTGGTCTCCCAAAGTCTACTATGCAAAATATGCTATCGTATTTGAACAGTGGATTTATCATACCTGCTGTTCTGGATGTATGTAATCTTCCAGATTAGATAACATATTCTCTATTTACCTTTTTAAGGAAGCAGTTACTGCAGAGCTGGAACAGAGAAAACCCCACCTGCACTGAGCCTACAGCTCCATCAGAAATGCATTCTGCACTACTATGCTGGAACTGCTCACCATTTCATGTACCTTCCTTCTTCTGGATATATTCTGCAACCATGTCATGCTTTAAAAATATATGTAGGATCAATATGGGCTCTTTCAAATGCAGTTAATTTTGGCTATTGGTGATGGAATGCTTGGCTTAATTCTAATTGAATTTGTAGGCTTGATACTTTTCTCTCTTGTCCATGCTGATCTCATTCATTTCCACTGTGGGAAATCCTACTTTAAACTTGGCTACCAAGAGAAAGAAGTTTTAACCTTTTGTTGGTCAAGTACTTAACTGTTATTCCTGGTTTTTTTTTCCCTGACTCTTTCTTGACCTTGTCATACCTAAATGTTTTACTCCAGTGGTGGTCCTGAGCAGATACATGTGGAATTTCCTTTTCCCAGCCTGAACAACACAGCTTGACTTAACATATAAAAACTGTTGCACAGCAGTACTCTAATCCAATGGTTTATTCAGCTGCATATCCACTCTGTCACCTGTAGACTTGTTTCTTTTGCTGCCAGAGTTATGCTGATATCTGCTTAAGTTTATTCAGACAAAAGAAAAGTACGCCATCATAACCAGGTATTGTGGTCACATGGATGTTTATATATTGGTTATTATTTTATTTTAAAATTTGCCATTACTACATAAACATATTTTTCTTGAAAACAGTTAATTTCTTGGGTTTAATTTTATGATTTCCTCATATTATTCCTTAACTGTAACAGTTTCTCTTTTTATTGGAACCCAATGTTGTTATTAATGAATTTATCTTTGCAAGGATTATTAAGCAGAAGATGAACTGGAAGCTCATTTATTTAATTTTGTCCTCCTTCCACTTATTTCCCTATTTGATTTTCCTGTAACTTTCTTTTCCAGCAGCTAAATAAATGTAGTATGATAAACCAGCCCTCTGAGCTTCATAAACCACTCTTCCCCCTTTGTTGTCCTCATTTTGTGGTGTCCCATTTCTACAGAAAAATTGCTAGATCACAAAACCAAAACTGCCAAGCTGCTTGTCATCTTTTTTGTCTGGTCGTTCTGGGTGGCACTGAACATTTTTGTGCATCATTCATGGTAACTGGGGAGCACTGAAGTAGAGCTGTTGGCTTTTCTGGCAGACTATTAAACTTCCTCCCAAAAATTAAAAAATTAGAAGCAAAGATTTTTCATGAAAACACAGTTTTATGTACAGGTGTTATGTCAGTTTGTTAAAAAATTTCTGTGAAGCATTTTGTGAGGTGTGAAACTGTAACAACTGCCTGAGATTTGTAAGTCTAACACCTTGAACTACATTTTGATTTGAAAATGGAAATTATTACATAAATATTTCTGTCTTTGTTCAGTCATGTCCTGCTCTGACTTGTGTCTCTTTGCATTAGTGGTTGTTGACAAGAAGAAATAGGGTTTAATGGAAATTAAAAATGACTACTGCTTTTTATTCTATTTAGTTGCCATAAATGTGTCTTCTGCTGTTTCTTTTGAAATTTCTCTGCCTGTATAATAGAAATTATTTAGTTTGTAGACAAAGAACTATATAATTATGATTAAATAGTAATTAGTATTAAAAATTAATGATAATATGTAAATCTCTAATACAAACAGAAATACCTTGCATTAAAAGCTACATAATTGATCTAAGAAACATGTTTCTTTCTGCTTGCAAAGCTGTACTAAAAAAGACCTAATCCAAATAAGAAGTTGTATTAAAATAGAAAAAAATACATGATGCAAGACTGCCAAATTATTTATCTTTCATTAAGGGAGAAAATCACACACAATTATCTATGCTATATGAGCACATTTGCAGCAAGTCGGCACGGAATTGAGCAACAATAACCATAAAAAATGCAACACACAACAAAGCTGAATCTAACTAGCTATTATGAAGTAAATGCTAGAAGAGGGAAAACTGAACAAGGAGAATATTCACTAAATAGTACTACATTCCCATAGCCAGAATGGACTACTCATCATTTCAAAGTACAGAAGGAAAATTATATGCTTGGAACTTATTCAGTGAATGGTTATCATCTATATCTTTGTAGCTTTCCCATAAACAAATAACAATAGAGCCCCTTTTTAAATTAAAGGATGTTGATGCTTCGAAATTAAGTAGGGCTGTGATGCTTTCTGGTTTTATTCAGACATTTTGGAAAGATTAAATAGTAAGCACATAAGGAAAATACGAGCTCTGAATTTGCATTTCAAAACACCCTTTGCTTTTTGTTCCTAGTTAAAATCTGTTCAGTAGCTGACACATCTGAGCAGCATGAGGTGATGTATCACTTCTGAGCTTACAAAACTGTAATCAGGAATAGAGTCACCCTAAGAACTGTCCATTACCTGTGATTAGTGTATGAGAATTTCATTTTCTATGCCATTATCAGTTCATTGGTAGCTACAAATATACAAAAAAGCTAGATATGTTTTGAGCAGTTTCAGTAAAAGACAAATTATAGGGCTTATACCCTTCTAGAGGGAACATATGCTGTATCTCATAATAATAGGATAAACCCCACAGTTTGAACACTTTACAGAACCAGGATTCTTGTTCCATTAGTTTAATATTTTAATGTGTCTCTGAGTTTCAAGGTGAGATTGGAGAAATTTTTTGAATTCATAAACATACCAAGCAATATCATGAAAAACATTCATTATTATTATTATTATTATTATTATTATTATTATTATTATTATTATTATTATTATTATTATTATTATTATCATGATAGAAATTGTAGTAAGCCCTTCTGGAGTTCTGAACCAGAAATTTAGAATAATTCAGTGGAGTATTTAATTTAGATGAAAACCAAAGAAACTTTAAAATCTTTGAAGTTTATGAGAGCTATAAAATGTGTTAGCAGAAAGCTCTATCAAATTCATTGGAGCTGCTTCCTTACAATGGCTTAGCATTTCTTAATACAGTTTTCTGGAGATGGAATTTTCTTCAGTTGTTATTCTGGTATTATTTTCTTTGTTGGGCAGATCCGCATTGAAATAATGCATTTTACTTATCACTTCTTTGATGGTGCCTGAACACCTAAGATGAATCTGAAAGAAAATTCTGTATCTTTATTTGCTTGTATTTCTTGTTGTTCCGTTGTTACTTACTGAATGTTCTTAATTTTTTATTAGGGTTGATTGCACCTTAGATGCAAAAAAATCAGTCTGTTGAAACCAAATCCTTTCTTCAAGCAAAACCTGGCAGAAATATTTTAAATACCTTTTGAAATACATTTTGAAAATTCTGCTTATGCAGTAAATTTTAATTATAGAACAAAATCTGCTTCATATTTTTAGAATTGCTTTGTAATATGAAAAAAAAATGCCTTTCGTTGTTCTTTACATATTCTTTACACGTAGCCAGTGCTGAAAAACTGTCCATTTCTGTGGTCAACCTATCTTAAATATATATATATTTTGCCAGTAGGTTTTTAGAAGTGATCTCTCTAATTCTCTAGGTACTCAATTTATATATAGTAGCTCAGAATGAAATGAACTAGAAATAATGGTGATATTTAAAATTATCAAAGTATATGAGTCATATTGCTAAATTTGGAAGCTTTTGAGAGCTTGAGCAATTCCTAACAATTTGTACACAGCTGAAAGTATTCATGTCAGCTCTCCTGCAGCCAGTAGGGATTCAAAAAGATGGTTTGCAGGGAAGAGATAACCCCTGGGAAAGACAAAAAAGGTGATTTTACATTGCTATGACTTGGATGATTATATGATTCACCATCATATTCCCTTGACAACTGCAGCACATACAATGAGGGTTATGAATAGCTTGTGTCACTGCAGCTGTGCACTAAGAAGGCTTTCCAGAGCAGTGGTGTAGGCTTGTTTCTGCTCGCTTATTTGTCACAGTTTGTGTTTTGGATTCTTATGGTTCTCTGGATCTGGGTTACTCTGGGTGAAATCCTGCAGTCAAAGAACACATGTAGCTGATTTTGCTGAGGATTTGTGAAGATGAAATCTGTGACTCCATATATTAATTTTCAGTCTAGCTTCAGTGATTTCTTGGAAGAGAGCTGATGAGGGTGCAATTAATAGTGAAATCTTAGTCTACACAGCTGAGATGTTTCTACAATCCTTTGAGCTTCTGCTCATAGGAGGGAAAATTTGAAATTTGTAGCATGCTTGTAGCTGAAGAGTAACACCTTTATTTAAGATATTACCAAATTTATCTGAATGCATAAAATGTCACAAGTCTTTATTAAAACCCAAATCAAATCTGTTAGTCTTGGCCTCTGACCATAAATAGGAAACTTCAAAAGCAGTTTCTAAGTGGCAAGCTATGGAAAGAGAGGTGGGAAATATTAAATAATTTTCTCCATCTCTTTTCCACAGTCCAGACTTTGGGCAGACTTTCCTTATTTGGTGGTATTTAGATATAATGTCTATAAATTCTGCTGCTTTTTTTCAGCACACCTATCCTGAATTGCTGTATGAATGATCTTGTGTCTTGATCAAAAGAGAAACTGTATTCCTTCAGTTTTGTTCCTCTGTAAGGAAAGGCAATCTATACACTGTGTATGAGGTGCTTTGTACAGCAGGTTCCTTGGAGAATACATACAAACAGACTTTAAAATCTTTTATAGCTGCTGATGGTGTATCTATGTATGAAATAGGGTTCAGGTATGGAGGAAAAGATAAGAAGGCAAGAGATGAACAAATGTGTCTCTTGCTTTGGCTAAATCTTGGCACGTATGTCAGTCAGCAGAACCCAGCAAAGTGAGCATGCTTTTAAAGTGCCTTCAGTTGTGGCTTAGTTCTAATTCCCTTATTCACATGTGAGGATTTTTTTACTTCTGAGAATGCAGTAGAGGATCTCTAGCACAAAACAGAGAAATAGGTTCTTTCATGTGACTGCTTGACTTCAAACCCACAAGTAAAGCTGTCTTTCAGTGAGCTCTCAGTGAACAAATTATCTTGGGCTTGTACAAATATACACAGAGTTCAGAGTAGTTCTGGTGTTAATATGAAACATTTGGGGAAGTTCTTATCAAAACAAAGCTGAAAATTATCTCCTCAGCAAAAGCTGACTAAGGTAGAATGCTATCTCTTTGTAATTGCTTGTTTTCTAGACAGGGGTAGGGGTTAGGATGGATTGTTGTGTTGGACAGTCAGACCTTAGGCTGAAGATCAGTTTTTCAGCTTAAAATTTTATATTTTATATTTTATGATTTTAATACACCCCAGCCAGGTTCAACATGGTTTGTAATATTTGATTTATGTAAAGAAAAATACTTTTAACATTTTAAGCTAAAGAGTACTAGAAAATTAATGCTTATCATGGTTTTAAAATCCTTTCTGGGAACTGGTAATAGAATATTTTATTCCTCAAATTTAACAAAAGATGTGGAGCCCTTTTTTAATTCAGCATATAAAACGTCATAAGTAGGACAAATCAATCCAAATAAGGCTCTTCGCATTCTTTTGAGTAAAGATGCACTGACGTGTGGAACTGCTAATTAGTACATGATGTAATTCCAAGAGACTGAGAGACTGGCTGACCTTGAATTTGGAGTGTCCTTTCTACATGCAATGTGGATGGCAGGAGGGGGAGGGGGGATGGACACACACAGACAAATTTTTTAGGTTTTAGTTAATTAAGTGGTCAAATTGTTTTTAAATGGCCATGGAAGTGAATTGAACAATGAAACCCTTTCCGACCCTCTTCCCTCTTCCAAACACTCAAAAAGGCATTCTGGAAGGGATAAATCCCCTGCATTCTCTTTACTCCCATTACCTCTGGGGAAAAAGGTTGTGAAGAAGGACTCCTTGCTTTCTCTCACCTGTTCTGGATTCTAAGCACTAGATAGCAGCTGTTGTTCAGCATTAATTTATGATACCATGTTACTAACTTGAGTATGCAAATGCAATATATATAAAAGATTATCATTGTATCGCAATGACAATTAATAATTTTAATATATATATGTTGAAAAAGAACAGATAATTCACAAATATAATAAAGTAAAAAATAGTTTAACTTCACTGGCTATGAAGCAATGACAGGACCTTTGTATTATTGCTAGAAAGGATATTCTAGTAACACTGCAAACATGAGACTTTTTTAATATTAATTTTTGCAAGAAGTAAGAGACACTCATGTTCTTCCAGACTACCTTTTCACTGGAGCTGGTAGAGAGCAAACTAGTTTGCAAGTGATGGCTTCTGAGAGTGTTTAGAAACTTGATAATGTATATAGAGACACAAATACAGATAGAAGGTCAAATCATCTATGCTCCTATAAATTAGGACATAGGTGGATTAAAAAGTACAGGGTGTTAAATATACAACAGAATAAAACTTATAAATTTAGACTTGCTGACATTACCTCTCTGTCTGTAACATGCAATCCAAACAGTAGGACCAACTTGTCTCCCAGAAATTTTTGCAAAGACCCTGGTGGTCTTTTTGATGCTGGAAATGATAAGTTAACCATCTATGAAGGTTTTGTTACAACTCTAATGTAATTGTTGTTCAAATGACAGCAGGTTCTGACAACAGAGTTATCTAGGCCAGGAATATGAATTCCACTTTATACACATCAATGATGAAAAGTAAACTACCAGAAATGTAATCTTCTTGTAAGTCATTATAAGCGGTGGTTAAGGCAGAGAAATCACAAAAAAAATATTGGTCATGACTTTGTGGGTTTACTGTGTGTCTCTGTGTCAGAGTTTACCTAAAGCTTACCTAAAGACCTAAAGCTCACAAGATGCTTTACCACAAGTCCGACATCACAAGCCCATCTAGACTCAGTAAAAAATAAATATGAAAATGATGATACAGTCCCTAAGGATATATACCACAAATATTGCAAAATTCTCTCTCAAGGGGGAAATTTTTGAAATATCTCAATTATATTTGGACTTTGTTGTCACAAGACCCTCACACAATGAAGGTGTCCTGTGGACATTAATATATTCTGTCACTCTTAGCTTTGCAGGGGTGTATTTTGAGTCTGTTGTGATGCTGTTCATTTTCATTAAAGTGAGCTGGAAATTAATAATGCACAAGGCTAACTAAGGATAACTATAAATGCTCATGATACTAAATTTTATAAATTTTACAAAATTACATTTTATAAAACTTATACATTTTAACTTGTTCTGACAGTAGCCTTTCAAAATTCCAGGGGAAAAAAAAATCATGTTAAAACCTTTGGAGAATGAGCAAATTCTTAAGTCTAATCTTCACCTCTCTCACTACTCTTGCTTTGCAAGAATTTTACCCATTGATAGACTTTGCTTTCTTAAATGAAAAAGCACAACCTTTTCAAAACCTCTTCCAATCATCTCCCTTCAAAATATAGGAGTCACCAAACACATCTGGTCTGACATACCAGATTCCAATTTGATATCATTCAAATGGAGATAGTGCTGAAGACAGAAATGTTTAGAGCAAGAATACAAATTCAGCTTTCCTATATATACATCTGCTTCTGTCTATAAAACCTGGAACAAATCATTAATTATACTGCTTGACTATTCAGAACTGCCACCTTTATTTGAAATAGACATAACTTTGCTGAGAATAAACTCTTTTGAAGTAAGAGTTTAATTTAGAGCTTACTCCTCCATCCTATTTATACATCCATTTAAAGTGACATTGCTGCTGAAGCACTCTTAATCAGGCAGGAGTTGACTATGACATCGTTTCTGGCATTTTCTAATACTTCAGCTTTGGATGAGGTACTAAAGATATTAACAGAGAAAAAACCCATCACATCTGGCATGGAATTTTATAGCAAAAATGTGTAACTCCTCTTGGTTTGACAATTGGGAAATTATTTAAATATGCTCAGGAGCATCAAAAACTTCCACAACTTCAATGTTTTCCTTGGAAATTTATGGATTATTCCTTACAGATCAATGATCTTGTTGGGGTGTCTTTTTAGGTTTCTGTAGAAAAGTACTAAATGCAAGTGTTATAGAGTCTCTAGTTTCTTTCCCTTCAGTCAATGAAAAATGTGTATGAAGTTCTATTTGGTCTGACTGACATACTTTCTTCACTAATGATTAGTGGTAGCTAATTATCTTAAGTCAATTGGAAAGGAGTATGGTTGGGAATTTAATAGATTGTATAATACATGGCATGTTGTTTCTCTTGTTTTCTGGGATCAGTTTACCTTACATTCATAATAAAGGGAAATACACAATTGCAAGAGATATTCGACCTCAAGGCTTTAGGTTTCACTTCTTCCTGAGGTTTAGTGCAGGTCAGTGTGACACGGTGTTACCTGGTATGACAGTCCTGGTTTCCCTGACTCATAGTCTGGCTCAGGCTACAAATAACCTGACCTTACACAGTGCATGTGTGCATGTTTGTGTGGAAGGGAGCAATCTATGAAGAACTCAGCTAGTATTTATAATTTTATTATTGTCAAGTAAGACTTTCCAGACACAGACTTTTCAAATTACCACAAACAGGCATTTTAAAGACGATGTTGACACCATTGTTTTGGTTCTTACCTCGCATCTGCTTCTTCACAGAGTCTAATAATGGTAGAGTTTGATTCAGCTTTTTTGTGGCTGTTTAACTGTACATGTATGATTATCTTTGAGAGATGATTGGTGTCTTGAAAAAAAAAAAAAGAGACCATTGAAGTGAATGAGTTTTTCATTTTTAATTTAGTGAATGAACTTTCCTGGTTTTTTTCCAGGTTTAGAGAAAAAAACACGCTAATTTTGATCAGAAACACAGAAGTATTCCTTGTTTAGAGAAAAAAAAGTGATCTCACAAATTCTAACATCTTGTCTAGACCTATGTTTAGATTTCACAGCATGCCCATTTAAATATTGCACCTCCATATAATGTCTGAAATTACTAAATTTGAACCAGGATTTTGGAAGAAACATATGTGAAAAAAGGAAATGAACAAAAATGCTTGAAAATATATACCGCTTTAAAAAATTTCTTATGTTCCACATTTGTTAAATATCCACCATCAGAATTTTGTCTCTAAAGCAGCTTCATGTAAGTGATCACATTGGAAAGTCTTTTTGATTTTTAACAGTCTGCAAGGCATTAAGCCTTTTTTTTCTTTAGGAAAAAGATGAAGTTGTGTTACTAAGATACCTTCAAACATTTCAAGGAGTGGCGCTGAGAGCTGCAATGCTAGCTCAGTCAAACCTCTGATATTTGCGGTTATCTCCATGCATGTTTACAGCAGCTGACATATGAAAAGCCTGGGAATAATTTGAGTTTGCAGGCTATGAAACAAGCCCATTTTGGATCTGAATCTGGCTGTCAAATCACTTTGTTGGGTTAATCTGACACAAAATGAATGCACACAAATGAAAGCAACTTTTGGCAAGCCTGAAAAGATGGGCACACATCTGCAAGGCGAGTGATTAGCTTACTGGTGTCCTTTCAAAAATCACCTAGGAACCCCTTCCCCCATCCATACAGAAAGTAGTCCTTTTTGTTCTTCAAATGTTTATTTATAGGATTATAATAGGGAAATGGAGGAGAGAGGGCTTGGGACTTTGATGATAGTGAAAGTCT
Organism: Oenanthe melanoleuca; assembly: GCF_029582105.1. NCBI lineage: Eukaryota > Metazoa > Chordata > Aves > Passeriformes > Muscicapidae > Oenanthe > Oenanthe melanoleuca. The sequence goes on along the minus strand of NC_079362.1, from coordinate 20,152,818 downwards.
GTACACCCCAAAGGTGGTAAAGCAGATAAGCATTATAGGATTAAATGGGCATGACAAATTTGTGCTTCAATTGGGGACACCATTTCAGGCAGAGATTTTCCTTTGGCTGCAAAGTACAAGATTTAACTAATATATTCTGCAAAGGAAAAAAAATCAGCAAAGGTGGGAGGTTTTTCACTGACAAATGATTGATTGCCTTTGGAAAACAAAGGAAGGACTGGTGTGCCTGGGGGTGCTCCTCTGTGAATGCCTGGCAGTCTTATGTCTCACACTTTTATTTACTTTTGCACAGAGCCTCTCAGGCCAGGATGTGCAGAACACTGTATATCAATCAGATGAGCATGTATTTGGGGGGTTAGAAGCAGATTCTGCACAAAATTCCTTTCTAGCAGTAAAATGTTCTTTCTCAATATCTTGCTTAGTGTTTGAAAAAAGCAGAGAAGGCAGAACAGGAGGAGGAAGGGCAGGTGCAAACACATAAAGAAGACCATGAAATTCAAAAAATGAGGGCTGAAAAGATCATATTGGTAACCTCAGTTATTCTCAAAGATTAGTTTTTCATTCTGTGGCTATGAATTGCCACAGGAGTGATAAATGTTTTGCCCTAAGTAAAAACCAGTGTCCTAGTCCTGAGTTACGTGCATCAAGCAGCAGCCTCACTGAGACACTGAGTCCTATCGCACCGAAGCTGTGGTCAGCTTTTGGAAAAGCAGGACATACCAGAACCACCCTGTGCTCTGTGTCCCCCATTTCCAGTGCCTGATGAGAAATAGTGCAGTTATGAAATAGTTATGGGCTGCAGCAATTGAAAATTAATTCAGCGGACAGTATACACTGAGTGGGGACTTACATTGCCTACCTTACTGTTGAATTGAGTTTGGCTGGCTGTCCTTCCATATAACAGGCAGACAAAACAGGAAAAAGCAGAACAGAAGCGTAGATGTTCTGTACACCCTGAGGATGTCTGTTCAGCTTGCTTGGAAATATGGGCAGAAAATTTCCCATATTTACTCTCCCAAGTGCTGGTTTTACAGCAGAAGAAAACTTTTTTTTTAACTCCCTAAACAAATATGCTGTTATCAACAACAACAACAACAACAACAACAACAAAAAAAAAAAAAAAAAAAAAAAAAAAAACCACAAACAAACAAACAAACAAAACCAAACAAAACAAACAAACAAACAAAAAAAAAGCAAAAAACCAAACCAAGAAAACAAAAAAACCCAAAACAAACAAACAAACAAAAAAAACCCAAAAAAAACCCAAAAAAAACAAAAAAAAACACCAAAAAACCCACAAAAAAACCAAAACCAAAACCAAAACCAAAACCAAAACAAAAAAAAAAAAACCAAGGGGGAAAATAACTTGTGAAAAAACGCTTAAACAAAAAAGAAATCACTGAATCAATTTGTTAATTTTAGTAATATTTAGTGATATTAATTTTTTTCTGACTTGTGGCAGGTCCCTGTCAAACAAAAGTTAAAAATTACGGAGTATGCAGGCTTTTCCGTCTTACCCATAAATAAACCTCATTATATTTTGCTCCATGTTGAACAAAACATTTCATGTTAATATTAAATTCTACAATTATTTTCTAGACTTTCAGTTAATAGAGATAGTGGGAAAAGGAAATAGGTTTAGCAGGGCTTCTTTTGACTGCTCACCAACTGTACATAAGAATCAGATGAACTTTTGTTTCAACAGATTTAGTTATTACAGCACATTACCCCACCACACTGTAACCACTGTAAACCTTCCCCATTCTCTGGTTTATGTGTCATTTTGCTCACAAAGACATACTGCAGCTCCAGTCTCACTTGAAGATGAATTCCTGGTACACTGGATATGGTGCAGCTGAAACCATGCCCAGTACAAGAAAATAACAATGTGTCCATTGTCACACCGGTTACAGCACAAAAACATACCTAAAGCATTAAACAGGAAAAGAATATACCTCCCCGAACACACTAGATAATAGAAAACACTAGAAATAATTGGGCAGGGGTGTTTCAGGAGAGACATACTATTTTTTTAATCAGCTTTTCCTTCAGATGTTTTTCTGCTTGCTTTCCTTTGTTCACTTCACTGGGTGTCTTGCTCTTGCTGTCTCCTGTTTCATTTCACTTGCTTTTACTGGGTGAAATGGGGCAGGCAAAGACATGAGGATAAAATAAGTGGTTTTACTTTCCATGAGCATTGCTTTAGGTCTTGGCAGGAGGTCTTACTAGCCTTCTGAAGAGTTTTTAAGCTTCTCCTAACATTGTCTTTTAAAGAGGAAGTGTGTGCAAAAACTAATATAGACAACAACAAGGGAGAGTAAAAATTCAAAACAATGTATTCTGATTTTTGAATGTTCTGTTTGCAGCCTTCCTGAGGAGATATATTAGTGGTTGTTTGAAATTTCTTTGTTTTTCAGGAGCAGATTAAAATATCTGAACTGTGAGCCATAAAACATGGTCAATATAATCTAAAATTTAAATGCCTATATGTCAAACCGGATTGCTCACATTTCTGAGAATTTTATCATTAACTTATAAAAAATATCAGACAATGCTCTGAGCATATAATTGGAAGAGAAATGGAGTCAACAAATGGTTAAATAAGTTTATCACAAAAGGTAAACTAGTTACATCGAGGACCCTGAGAGATCTTAATTCCATCTTATGGTTTTAAAGATAGAAAAGCACACACTCTGCTTTCTCTGCTTTTAATGGAAAGATTGATATCCTGTTTTGTGGTCAGTGATGATATTAATAAGAAATAAGTGTTTTAAATTCTATAACTATAACTTTTCTTAGAAAAGCTGTTATCTTGGCTAATTTTAGAAAGGCTTTATAAAATTATTTTTGAGCAGCTTCATACACTTCAAGCAAGTCAATTTGCTTTTTCATCAAAACTAGTGTTTCAGGGTGTGTTCTGAAACTCCATTTTGCAAGAAACAGGGTTTATTGAAAACCTACTTTTGGAAAAATAGTCTGCAAATCACATGCCCTATTCCCTTGGAGACCCTGATCTGTAAGCTGAGTTGACATGGGCAGCTCCATGTCAAAATTCAGTATCTAACTGGCTGTAGTGTGCTTTCAGTTCTCAACCTGAGACAGCACTAAGAAGCTGTGTGCAGCTTTGCATGTGAATAGGATAAATAAATTAGTGCACTAAGGCATACCTGTCAGCTCTTGAAAGCTCTGCTGTAAACAGAAGCACTTGTCGAGGAAGAATACATTTTAAAATGCCCTTAGAAGTTGCTGGACTGGAAAGGCTTCACAAAGCAAGAGAATGGGAAGCCTGGGAGGGGTGTAACACAAACAGGTGTCACTTTCATATGTCTTCAAACTCACACTTCAGTAACCTTGTTTTTCTGATAAGCCTGTGACCCTAATGCAAATAAAAAGCCTAGGCTCAGAGTCATATTGTTGACTAATGTCTCAGATACAACAGTGAATTTTAGTTTCTTCAATAATAAAGAAATTGAGTATCTTTGAAACCAGTGCATAGTCAATCTTGCAATTTATTCTTTTGACTGACTTTTGAAGCTAAACCTGTCAACATATATCACCTTACTGTCAGGAAAAGGAGGTATGAAAAAATAATAATGTAAGGAAGACACACAAAATAAGAAAACAAAATTGCAGCAACAGACACCGATGGTTATTAACCCATAACACCCCCCAAGGTTAGAGTGATGTCTGCAACTTTACACAGTCAAGAAATTTCCACAAATCAGTCATGGCCAGTAGAGAGCTGACAATCTTTCTGTCAAAAATCCTCTCAGACCTTGCTTTCACGTCAAAGCTGTTATGCTTTGACCTGCACAAAGGAAGCATGAATATTTGTACACAGGGCTTCTGTGCTGATAACACAGATTGTGCCAGCAGCATTTGATTCAGGACAAAGGATTCCTGTGAGGTCTCTGTCCTCTGGAGAGGGTCTCCACTGGATGCCTTCAGAAGCAAAACCATACTTTCTTCTGGATGCCAGAGCAAAATATAGCAGTGAAAGGATGGATTCTAGAGAAATCAGTATAGTATTAGGGTTTTAATGGACTAAGAATCTGTCATTTATGTACAATTTTTATTTTCTGCAGAGCCTAGCAGTTGTTATTTTGGCTTACAATCTTATACTAGATATATCAGGAATGAATGAATGGAAAAAGGTGGTGTATGCCTCAGGGCAATATTTAGGGTATGTTGGAGAATGCAGATTTGTCTTGGACACCTTCCACTTCACTGGCACACAGTCAAATCACCAAAGATTTCTATCCACAAAGCTATGAGGAGAGAACAAAATTGTTTCAGATTTACTGTGTAATCAATTTATTAAATGTCTCTTCTCATAAGGACTGTATGAACAAGGCTAGAAGCAGAGCATTCATACTATGAGAGAAAAGACTGTGTGGGTTTCATATCTGCAGAAACTGAGTGATTAAAAGACATTTATTCTTGTTTTGATGATCTTGTACTCTTCCCACACCTCCAGTAGATGAACTTTTAAGTGTGTTAGAGCACTTAAATTTACACTTACTGTCATGGTTGCCTCAGGGCTAAATCCTTCTGAAACATATTCTCCTTCTTTTACCATGACAACATTCCAAATTCAACCAGCAATGATGTGATACAAGTTTTAAATTCATAGAATAAGTGACAAAATATTTTAATTTTAAAATTATTTTTTACCCTGCAAGCATGAGTTTCTTATGTGACACTAATATGATAACAGCAAGCATCTTTCTTTTTTTTTAATGGGGCAAAGAAAGAATTCCACTAGAATGAAGGCCTGGATTATAAAAAAAAAATAAAAATTGCTATTGACTTTATTTGTGTTGAATATTATGTAATAAGCTTAAAAACAAAACTTGACATGTGTAATGCTAGAAATACAGATTGAAGAGAGCAAAATGTACTGTTTGAGATTTTCTTCTTGATGTATATCTGGTTTGTATTGAAGCAAACATGAGACAATGTTTGCAGATGCCAGACCAGTGAACAACATTGTATGAAAATCTAAGACTATGTAATGCAAATTAATAAGATGGGAACTTGCATTGTGTTAGACTTTCTCCCCGGGAAAGTCACATCACATCTTGTTAATGTCTAAAAGAATGCTGCACAACCATGAGCTGCACACTTTTCTATGATCAGGCCACATTTTGCAACCCAGAAAAATGTTTCTTCTCACCAATCTGTTTGCATGATGTGTGCTGCTTAGCACCAAATCAATCACCACATAAGAAACCCAAAGTATAGGCAATTTTCTGTGTGCAGGCTCCAAAGAAACGAGTCAGGCAAATTACACAAAAATAGAGTGTGGAGAAAATCTGCTCCAGAGGAAATCTGCTGGCCCAGACAGGACATTTCCAGCAGGAAAACTTTCCCTACCATAATTATTTTTGTTCTCTGTACATTAAGGCTTATTCATTGTACTTGTGGAAACATTGTAGGAAACATTTTAGTTTGCTAAGCATTCCTTGATAGTGCAAAGTGTTTGGTGCTACTTGCCATGTATATCTCAGAGAGATCATAAATATCATTAAAAGTGAAAAATGTCATGTTTGCAAAGCTAACATCTGCATCTAGACTTATGGCAAAAGCCTATTTTTCTCACAAAATATCTAAATAAATATACACAGAATACAGCAAGATCTTCTAAATTTTCTTTTCAGAGGAAACTGTATTTCAGGTTGAACTTCTGGAACAGTAGACTTTTTTGTAGTCAAGGTAACTTTGACTTGATGTTACAGGAGCATGTCCTGACTCTCTTCTCTTTATGTCATCCAGATGAGGAATGTGGTGGAAAAAACTGACATTTGTCCTATGGGCCTGGAGTTGAGCAGCACCAAGGAGGAGGAAGGGAAGTGAATGGTGCAGCTCATATGAGGATTCAGAGACCTTAGCACAGCACTACATATGGATGTGGGATATTGGATTAGGTAGTGCATTTTGTGCCTTGTCTTCATATCAACATTATTTTCTCTTTCCAGTCTAGTTCTGTTGTGTGGTCCATTTATCCAAAGTTTTCTGGTTTTTTACACTTAGGCAAGTAACGAGCAGAAAGTTTTCAAACCTGATAAATTACTTATAGCACAATAAATGTCGGAATTGTCAGCATGAAAATGTTACAATTTTTATGCTAAAACTGTGATGCTAGAGCGGTTTCCCTGGGAATTGGAGTTTTTACATATATATAAAGATTTTTTACCACTACTTCAGAAAGGAGTTAGTTCTGGAGCTACTGTGTTTTCAGGGACATGTGTCCTCATGTGAGTGCAGAATACAGCTATGCTCACTGAGCCTTTACTCAGATTTCTCTGTGGAAAGACTTCTCATCAGATTCTTGATGTGACCTGGTGGGAAACAGTACACTGGGTGTGCAGGACTTCACTCTGAGAGAAACAGAGTTTGGCAAGTCTCATATCACTGCTCCATGAAGAACATCAATATCTGCTTAACGTATTGCAATTTAAGGTTTTAATACTTTTAACATTAAAAAAAAATCCCTTTTGACTGACCAATTTTTCTATAAGAAATTCTTTCTCAGGGGAAATCCTGAATGCAGACTTTGTTTGGAGAAAATTTATATCTCGTGGTTGCACAATTCTCAAAACAAAATCTTGTAACAGTAAGCCTGACAGGCCTTTAACTACAGCACAGTGGTGCTGCCAAATGCAACACACATTGCTGCTTTCTTCTGGCAGTAAAACTGATGTTTTAAATGAGACTTACAACAGGATTTCTCTACTAATTGCAGAAATAGATAACATGTGCCTTGAGCAGCCATTATTCACTTGACAGTAATTTTTCTTCCACTGTAAGTGGCATTCTGCTTCAATAGTGCTCAAGTGCATGATATTCCCAAAAGAAATGTTAAAACTCTTCCATTAAGGAAATCACTGACTTGTGGATTTGGGCTTTTAGAACTGAAATTACCTGAGGTGCTGTGTACTTGTCTTCTTTTAATCAGAAGGTCCCATATGCAAAGGCAAATACTTTCAGAGGCTTTTTTTTCTCCTTTCAGAGTATTTCCTCTCCTATTAGCATACTGTATTATTTAGCCTGGAACAATTATTTAAATATAAAGGTCCATATTAATTTTTTTAAAAGTTTAATTTTTTCAAAGATTGAAAAATGATTCTTTGATGGGAAATGAATAAAAATATGCCCTGCAGATGAGAAAATTTGATCCTGTTGGATCCCAGGAGTAGCAAGATCAACTACCTTGGCTTCTGAAGGTAGCCTCAGAGGTAGAACTCTGTCTGGTGTGTGCTGCATCAGCTCTTAAGAAGCAGATGATGTTTTCTGCCCTTGAATTTCAGGCCTCTGAGTTGCTACGGCCCAAATGTGATCTGCAAGACCAAAGTGTTGCAGATCAATTTTTTATCTCCATCTTTTCAATGCTTGTTGCTTCATTGCTTGTGTGACTTGAGCTGTTATATATGTTAAGAATATGAAATTTGGGTTCACTTGCTTACTCAGCTAAGAGTTTGAATTTTTAAGCAAGCAGATAGAACATAAAAAGCTTAATGTGCATTAAAATCCAGTTAACAGAGAACCTTTTTAAATTTTGTCTCCCCATTTAAAGAGAAGAAGATTCAATTTGAGGGAGACATAGATCTGAGTATAAACTGCCAATGATTCTGTGAAACACTGTACTGCTCTTCTATCAAGGGTATGAGATGCATGTAATAAAATTAATTTAAAATTAATCATAAATGACAGTTCAGTAGATTAGAAATAGAAAACTTGCATAAGAAAGTGCTACAGAGGAATTAAAAATTACATAAAATAAAGGCATCTGAGTCAGAAACCACCATCTCTTCATAAAAAAAAATCTTTTTTGGTTGATCTCCTAGCCAATTCAAAAGATACATTTATATTAACACTTGAATCGTTGCTTAAGAATGTAATAGGGAAGAAATGTTATGTATGATAATTAATATAATTTACATGAGGAATGATTAAATTATCTTCACTACAGCTCTAGAGAGAGACTGAAACACTTCAGAGTTTTACATTGTGAATAGTGAAATCTGCATTTCAGGGCTTCTGAATGTTATTAATTGGAAATGTATGCATAGGATTCCACATGATAACATCCCTATTTGAAATCAGCACCAAATAAATTATGATTACTTACAAGAACAATAGGTGACTAAAAGTAGATTTAATTTTTTTTGCTACATCACTTCAAATAAAGCTTCATGTTGGAATGATTCTAGCAATATCAGTTAGTCTTTAGCATAAGAAGCTTGAAAAATGAATACAGCACGAAATCTCTGAAATAGAGTTTGTCTTAAAGTAGTATTATAATGAAATAAAACTAGCTGAAAAAGCAAGTAACCACATGGAAACCAGGGGAAAACACTACGACGCTATAAACTTTCAGCTAACTAGAAACACATTTCAAATATGTATCTCAGAAATCCCAACACAATTAAGAAAGGATGCAAAAACATGTTTTAAAGCACGACTTGGCAGATAGGTGCCTCGATGAGTCCTGTGTCTGTTTAACCTGCATTTCGCCTTGGCAGCTGAAGCCCTCAGTGCAGAGTGCCATCCAACATGCACAGAAGGATGGTCCTTGTCCTAGAAAGCTCACAACTGGAGCAGAAAAGAGATGCTCCAGGTTAACCACTGAAGTGTATTGTGCTAGACTGAGAGAAAGATTGGGGTTGATTTAGTGTGAAGTCTTACAGGGTTGGCCACCACAATGTCTGCTGGAATCAGCAGCCATCAAAGCCAACAACAACTAGTATGGGAAAGGGTAAAACCCAGAAATATGTCTCTGTGGCAATACATCAAGGAAGTCTTTTAAATTAGCACTGCAGCTGCTGAATGGACAAAAACAACTTTAGATTCACACGCTTCTGGAAGCCATGCCTCTTTCTCTACTCAACAGAGGAAGTCCCTGCTTGAATTTGTAGAGAGAAAATCCCCTTCTGGACTGTCCTTTGTCCCCACAAGGCATAAGAGAGCCTGACAAAGAAAAGCAAATAAACAGGGAGTACACACCTATTACTGAATATTGTGTGGAAAACTCTGAGACAGGTCCAAGTATTGCATTTATGAGAGGTGTGAGTGAAATCTTTTCTTATTTAGAAAGGATAAAATTATTAATTTACCTAGAAATTTAACCCACATTTTCTGACGATGATTGTCACTCTGAAATTTATGAAGTTGGAAAAGCCAACTCTTTCATTAAAGAGTTCATGTCAGAAAAAAGAGTTCCTGTAAACCCTCCAAACCTGGCTATTTTGACCCTTTCTCAACGTTTCTTCAATTTCTAGCTTCTGACATGAAGTGTGAGGGTACTGTGATAAGTAATCTGTATGAGGCCAGGCTAATATTGTGCCAACAATATATTAGTGAGATTTGCTCATATGAAATCTCTGAAGGATACTGTGTCTATCACATCTCTTTAATTTAACTCTGGGGCTAGGGGTGGATGTGAGGACAGTCTGGGATGCTGGATGGAGAAAATCCCCAATTCATCACATAACGAGTGAATGCTGCTATCAATTCTGAAATACTTGGTATAGGCATTTACAATCTGATTACCTTTTTCAGACCTCTTCAACTTTCCTGGGATTGCTTAGGTGTTTTGAGTGGAGTTAGCAAAGCAGGATATAATTTGCATAGTTCCATGAAACTATTAGAAAAAATAACCACAAAATCAGGACTCTGCATCATTCCTAACGCTCCAGGATTACAATCAAAAATAGATTTGCAGCTTTAACACTGTAGACGCCCACAAGCAAGATCTGCAAGGAGAAATTGTACAGCAGCACAGAGCGAAAACTGCAAAAAGAAATGAGGAGCACTCCTGGGTGAGTCTTCTAAGGGTCACCAAGGCACTCACACCTGTGGGCTGACAGGGAGTCATGAGAGGTATCCTGCCTCCTGGGAGCTGAGGTCCAAGGTGCTGCTGGGGAAGCTGCCACAACTTATTCAGAGCACAGCCTTCTATAATTTGCTACTTTTCCACAAATGATACTGCAAGCTGGAATTTGGGCGGATGAGGGAAAGCTTCAGGCTCCAGGGAGTGCAAGTGAGAAGTGTTGGTGTCCAAGCTACCTTTTCTTCTGTTTCATGAGTCAGAGAAGAGGGTGTAGCCAAAAATAGATATACAATGCACACAAACTTCTGGCTTTGTGGCTGGTGCTTTTTTGAGGTTTTTTGCCTTTTGTAGATTGTCAGGGAGGGTGGCATCCACCTGTCTAGAAGATGCAAAGGAATCTTTAACAACACACTGACCAGCTTGGTGAGGCAGGCTTTAAATTGAAGGACTTGGGGTACAGGATCCGGAGTGTCAAAACTCATGATATTGCAACAAACTGGGGAACAGACTAGGCCAGCCAGAGCTGCAAAAAATGCTGCTTAACTGCCTCCCAGGATGAGAATCAGAAGAGCAACCACCTCAAGTGTATAAATAGTGAAACACTCAGAGTACATTAGACACAGTAAGAGAGTATTGTAGAAATAACAATTTGTTGTATTTGTATTTCAGAAATAACTGAAAAATGGTGGGACAGCTCACATCACTGGCAGTTCATGGTGGATGGTTATAAGTTGATTTGCAAAGCTAGGCAGGAAGAATTGGCATTGGAGTAGCGCTTTGTCTTAAGGGAAATCTTTGATGTTGTAATAGGTTGACCTTGGCTAGATACCAGCTGCCTGCAAACTCATCTCTCACTCTCTTCTGGGAGAGAAAATACAACAAAAGGTTCATGAGTTAAGACAAGGACTGGGAGAGATCACTCACCAAATACTGTCACAGGCAAAACCAGCTAGAATCAGTATTAGGGATATTAATTCAATTTATTATGAAAAACATCAGAGAAGGATAACAAGAAGTAAAATAAGACCTTAAAAACATCTTTTCCCCACTCCTTCCTCTCTTCCGGCTCTTTCTCCTACCCCAGAGGTGCAGGGAGACAGCAAATGGGGGTTATGGTCATTTAATCACCTGTGGCTTCTCTGGCTGCTGAGGGAGAAGAGTCCTTCCCCTGCTCACCATGGAGCCCCTCCTATGGGACATGCATGGCTCCATCTCATGGTCCTTGCCAAACTGCTGCAACATGGGTCACTCTTCCACAGGGTGCAGTCCTTCAAGGACAGGGTGCTCCATTGTGGGCTTCTCTCTCCACAGGCCTCCCACAGGATCACAGGCTCCCCCAGGCATCCATCTGCTCCAGTGTGGAGCTCTGCATCCCTGGGATCCTCCATGGGCTGCAGGGGCACAGCTGCCTCACTGTGGTCTGCACCATGGGCTGCAGAGGGACTCAGCTCTTGCGCCTGGAGCACCTCCTGCTCCTTCCTTCTCCACTGACCTTGGCATCTCCACAGTTGTTCCTCTCACATATTCTCACCGTGATCTTCTCTGGCTGCAATTACACGTGCACAATAGTTTCTTCTTCTTCAGTATCTTATCATGGAGGTTGTGGTATATTACCACCATTTCTAATTGGCCCAGCCTTGAACTGTGGCATTCCATTTTTGGACAGGTACAAGATGGAAATAAAGACAAATACCCTTTGAGAACTACAAGATCATTGCCAGGGTGTACAGAGGTGAAGTTAGAAAAGAAAAAGCTCAGCTTGAATTGAAATTTGCCCTGTGAAAGGGTTCTTCAGGTACTCAAACAGCAAACAGAAACACAAGAAAAATATTGGCCTACTGCTAAACAGGAGCTGTGATTTATTCACCAATAATGCTGAAAAGCTTGAGATTCTTAATACTCCTTTTACCTATGTCTTTGCCAGCACTGTAAAGTCTCAGATATTGGGAGAATATTCTGGATTGATTCAAGCACAGATCTACCAGTAGAAAAGAAGAATTGGTATTTGAGCTGTTACAGAGACTTGACCCCTGCAAAAAAATGGGCCCTGACAATATGCACCTGAGGGTTTTAAGAGAGCTGTTGATGTCAGTCTGTAACCTTTGAGAAGTTATGGAGATCAGGGGACAGCCAGAAACCTGTGAGAAAGCTAAAGGCACCCCTATTTGCAGGAAGGGCTTAAATCCAGCAATTTTAGTTACATCAGTCTTACTTCTTTCCCTGGAAAAGTTATGGAACAATTTGTCCTGGGAGGTGTAACAAGTGAGGAGAAGCACATTTCTGGGAAAGGTCAGCATGGATTCACCAAAAGCTCTTTTCAGTCATATGATGCAATTGCTGTTTAATCTCTAATAGTTTGAGCTGTAGTTTTATAACACAGCAGCTGTCCTATATCAATCCAGAGGCTCATATTTTTGTGCCCTCCATCCAGGGGCATCTGTGAACAAATTACTTAGAAAGAATGAAAAGGGGCAAACCATGGTTTCTAACACAACTTGCTTAATACTTAACTATATTTTGCACAGAGGGTGCCTGAGTTATAAGTACATATATTTGGCAACCATATGTTTTTCCCAAGTCTTTAAATAAATTGCTCTTCCAAGAACTTGTCCAGCCTGCCATTTAATTCCTTCATGTGAACTTTACGATAAAACAAACTTGACAGAGAGCACAGCTTGTCTGATTAGGAGACACCTTTGGTTGCTTTGAACCAGGCTCCTGCCAGTATGTTCTGGGGGTGGTGAGAAAATAAATTTGCTTCTTGCATGACATGATTTGTGGACCTGCCTTCCAAAATTCTTCTAATCCTAGCTGGAGAGTACTAGTGTACTCAGCCAGACCTAATATAGAAGTTGCTTGGTACCTTTGATCCTTGTTGTCCCCTTCTGAAGTTTCTCATTTTCCACTAGATTTTCTACTGTTTGTTTTTGAGATAGGAAGATCATAACTACGTGGACAACTGAAGAGAGAACTGGGAGAATCAAGTCCTCTTCTTCCACTCAATTATTTTCTAACAGTTTTCAACTTTATACTTGTTTTGATCTGAAAATACTTTGGATCATGACTTTGACTTTTCATGGAACTGTATGGCAAGTCCTCCTTTTGAAAATAACCCCCGTGCTTCAGTAAAATGTAAAAAACTATGAGATGATTGCAGAGGGGGAAAACAGCCAAAGTGTTTGATTCCAGTAAGGTTGAAAAAACTTTATTTCACTGAATTGTTTTGGTTTTGAGGTTTTTTTTGATTCCTCTATAATATACTTAGTCTGAATAATCCAGGCAGTAGAAAGCTTTTCTTCTGACAGAAAGGTACAATCTGATGGGAAAATACTTAAAATTGGTGTCCAACTGAAACACGTTGTAAATAAATATAAACACCTTAAACATAATATGCAGTAAAAATTATGTGACAATACACTAATCTAATCTAGCCAAAGTAGAGATGCTATGGGGAGCTTGCACTACATAAGGTGTTGGACACAGTCAATACTCCAAATTTCTACTCCAGAAATCAAGACTAAAGCACGTCTGTGTTTGGGATCTTACTCCCTTTCTTTGATCTGTACGTTATTCCTCATTACAAGATAGATGGGAAATATGGTTTTTCTTCCCCAATTACTGCAGGGAGAAATCTTAATTTAGTTGGACTACAACACAGAATTCAGATTTATCAGAATGTTCTTTTGTTATTAAAATTATGGGGTTTGATAATATATTTTGTGCAGCCTGTCATGCAGGAATTCGTTTGTAAGAGAGGACATGCATGTAGAATCTTCTCCTATTTTTGTCATTAATGTATTGCATTTAAGTTTGGCAGTAAAAGCTTAGCTGACCCACATGAATGACTTGCAAAATGAAATAATATAAGAAATTAAAGTGCATCAAAAAACTTGTTTAGTTATAATTATATCATTTTCTCTGGAATAATTTTTCTCACCTAATTGAGGTGAGGTGTCCCATTGTCTTCCACTCAGTTACTTTTTGTACTAATGGAAATACAGTTTGATTTAACACTAAATCAGAAACACCAGCAATTAAAATGAAGCAATTTCAGAACAATTAGTGCCAAATCATGTAACCTGAAACCAAAGAAATAATATGATTAGACATACTGAGTCAAAGCAGCCAACAAGCTGGCTCAGCTTATGCTTAGACTAAAATCATTATTACGTGCTGATGAACAATTTTTCAGACTAGCAGATGAGGGAGTTTTATACAATGTTAGCAATTGAGTACATCAAGAATGCAAGATTTCTTATGTAAGAGTTTGGCGAGTGTTTCTGTAGAGCAAATGTCCTCCAAACACCTGTTATCTAACGAGGCATGTAACAGCAAGATATAATTTATATTCTTAAAGGATGAAGGGATCCTTCAATTAGCAAGTTATCAAAATGCAAAGTATTAGCTTTATAAGCAATTTGCTTTGCAATGAGCAGATGTACCACAGATGAGGGCTTCCTGCAAACCTCTTTAGGAACCATCAACGTAATGGTTTTTAAGCCCTTTTGTAACATTGTTGGAAAAAAAATTATCTTTTTCTTCCATCTATTTATCGTTATAATTTGCTTTAGTGAATCTTGTTTAAACCTCACTGAGCTAGGTCCTGTTTCTAGATCTGATTTATGGTTGCACTCAACCAAACCAATCAGCAGCTCACAAAGTCAGTGCTTATCAGGTTTTGCACTGAGAGATCAGGAGATCCACCTCTGCTACCAAAAAAAAAGTAATCTGCAGGGACTCCCCAGTAACATTTCCAGTTAGGGAGATTGTCCTCATGATAGTGCCATCTGAACTTTATTAGAACTGTTTTTGTGCCCTGAAAGTCACCCTGTAAAAGCTCAGGAAGTATGCTCGGATTTGTCACCACACTGCATCATCAGAAAGAAATTAGGGATGCAGTGTTGCCATCAGCTTCAAGTCTTCTTAGCTTTGTGGGGGAGGAGGCAAAAAACGACAAATATCAAACCTATTTTCTTGTTGATTTTTTAAGCCTCATTACAGTTGTTTTGTGTAGATGGAAGATATTCTCAGAGATTTCAAGTGGGTTTCTCTGCTGTCAATATACATATATGTGCACATAACCTTCTCTTAAACTGAAAGAATTGTTCTTATTTTTTTCAACTGTCTTGGTGTCCTGTTGATTACTTTCCTTTCTGCTAAGAGTCAGATAACTGCCCTGGCCAGTGACAGAAGGCCCAGTAACAAAAAAAAACAAAACAAAAAAAAACAAAAAAAAAAAACAAACAAAAAAAAAAAAAACAAAAAAAAAAAAAAAACAAAAAAAAAAAAATTGTTGAGACTGCCAGCAGTACTAACTATTCAGAAAAAAAGTTTTAGGTATTCAAAGTTTTCAAACATTTCACAAGAACCAGGAAAAATATGAAACATTCTTACAGGAGCAATTCTTTAAATAAAGAGAAAGTCAGAGAAATATATCTAGGACAATTCTCAGGAAGGCAAAATTGAAGAAAAAGAAACCTAAGCCAACACAAATATCTTTCATTGGTGTTAGGAAACACAGTCTTTCAGGTACAGAATGAAACTCAATATTGGTCTGTTACTTCCAGGTGATACACAGTTAACTTACACATAAATGCTCATTTTTGTCAATCTAAAGATCTTTTGGAATGAAAAAATGTGTGATTGTTTTTTTTGTAGTGCTGACTTTTCACTTGTGTAATCCTGTTACTTTGCAAGTGTGCCCTTAACAGCACTTAAGAAATCTCAGCTTTTAATAGTTTGGAAGCTTTGCAGTGTTAACTTTCTTACTTTTATCTGGCATTTTTTCCAGTGATAATAAGAAAAATAAATAAATTTACTAGTCAACAGATTTAAACCCAAAAAGAAAAACAGAAAAAACAAGGGAACTGGTAGTATTTTATTTAATGTCACTTTTCATGGACAAATTGCACCAATTAGAACAGAATTTTATTACCTGGCTAGCACAAAAAGACATGAAAAATCTGTTTGACATTAACAGCAATGCTTAAACTCTGGGCTAGGACTAGATTCACACAGTCTTATGGATCCCACTGTCTTTAGGAGCTACAGATAGACCATTTCTCATAAGGTTCACTTCACTTTCCCTTTTGTCTCCGAGGCATAATGCTGCCTTGTCAGAGAGAAATGTCCTGTTTCTGTACAGACTCCAGCAGGGCTGTGCCATGCTGGTGCCACATGCATAGGAGGCAGTCAATGAAAATGTCAGGGCATGGATGAACCCTGAATTCACACAAAGAATGGAGGTGCAATGTTGGGAAACCTGCAGCATTAACTCCAGATGCCCCTATAAGCACAGAAAGCAATTTTCTCAAAGAGATGGAACTGAAAATAGCACCAGGTCTCTACATTCTCACTGGAAAATTGCTTTATCTATCTAATAATTCAGATTAATCGATTAATAGTTTCATGAGTGTTGAAATACTTGGTTAAAGAGAATTGCATAAATACTAATTCATCTTTTCCTAGTGCTGAAACATCACAAATGAAGGGGAAAGTAAGTTTAAAAAATTCCTTTTAAGAAAATTTCCTTCCCTCGTAGACTTAAGGTCAAATCACTTAAAAAATCATGTTTGTTATCTTCGTAATTGGAGTTCTATATCATTGTCAGATCACAGTAATAAAGTCTCTTCTATTTCAAGATGTTTAAAATTGGGATATAGCTCCTGGTTTTCAACTCTGCTTGAGTTCATGTGGAACATGAAGACAGAGCAGAGCAAAAATTGAATAAGGATGCTTGCTGCATTACATCAGAGAAATTTATTTCTTGAATGCTTTCTTCTTTAAGGGCCCATTTAAAAAGGTTGAAGTAGCTGGCAAACGACAGCCTATATTTACTATCTTGATATATTTACAGGGCCTGATGTTCTGTGAACTTTTTTTTTTGTGTAGGCTTAAAACATATTGTCTGTAATGTGAGACTGGAAATGCCATTGCCTATTGATTATAATGTGATTTCTGTATAAAAAGAGAAGAAGATCAAGCTGGAGAAAAGTAAACTAGTGAGAAACAGGAAACATTTAAATTTGATGGCATGTAAATTGGCAAGATTTCATGTAAATTACAAGTTATCTTTCTTGGAGATTACTTTCTCACTGCATGCACATATGGCTGAAAAGTTAATAAAGTTTTTGCATCACAGACATGCCCCATAAAATATTCACCTGCATTTGACTTCCAGACATATACTCATTTTTCTTTTTTGGAATCCAAAATGGGTAAGTAGCTGCAATTCTGTTTGATAGCAAGAGGGAAAATCTGTTGTAAAGCGAAGTCAGTTGTTTCTCTACGGTGTATCTCTGACTATTGCTAGAAATATTTTATGTCTTAAAAGAGTGGATAACATAAAGAAAAACATTGGCTACCTGACTTTGTTCTGTGCTTCATAGAACAGTTCTATATTTTAGGTAATTATATCTACTTATCTGCCTTGCAAATGGACAATCAAGGTTCACTGGCATAAATCTTGCAAAACACAGAGAGCATTTTTAAATTTAATGTTATTGTTTTAGCTATTCATAAAAGGAAAACGGAGATGCTATAAAGTCCCTTTAAAAGTGTTTAATTTTTTAGCTTTGTACTCAATTCTGAATCATTCAAAGAAAAGATATTTGTAGCGTCAAGTGTTAGCTTGAATAAAAAAATCTGTCTGCTTAACTTGTGTAGTGAGAACACTACATAATGTCAAGAACTCTCACCTTTTTGCATCATCCCTGTTTATGTAATAATTAGATCAAAATTAGGCTAACTCAAGCCCTGGATGTGCAGAGGAGATAGAACAGAATCTGGTTTACATGAGATAAATGTGTATGTTTATTCTGTGATTTGAAAATCTATTCTCATGGGCATAATAAACCCAAGTCTTTCTATGCTTGATATGGAGAGCATATCTACTATCATTACTGCCTTACAGAATTAAAAATACCATATTTAAAAAAAAAAGTACCACCAGCAAGGAGTAAGTCTGTCTAACTAAGCTAACTATCTGCCCTTGAGAATGTCTGTTTCCATACATATTGCATAAAACAGCTGAAAGCATCAAAAGTTGGATAATGGGGCAGATTAGCGAGTCAGCAAAAGGATGTTGTTACACAGGGGACCTAAATGTTCTGTGTAGGATACTAAAGACTGCTTGCTTGAAGCCACTATTGCATATGTTTCTCCACTCTGCAGCAGAAAAGTGGTAAAATGTTTTATTATGTGGAACATGAAATTATCCCTAAATACAGAGGTTCTGTTAAAGATATTTCAGGGTTCATTTATCTGAAAGTGGTCATGTAAAACAAAGTAGGTATTTTCCTGAGGGTTACATTCACAAGAAGCAAATTACTAAGTCAGATGTATCCTTATGATTATCCAGGTATTCCATTATTTTGAAGAAATGGAGCCAAATAATCTTGGATTATTTTCTGTATTCTGCTTATGTGTTGTTGATTTGCTTTCTCTTTGCCTAGGTGTGTAGTTACTATGAGGAATCGGCATTAAGCTTTATTTTGTGTGTTACTCTTATTTTTGGCGTTTTTTGTTTGTTAGTTTGTTAACATGGATTTGAAGCAGCTAGGTAATTGTTTACCTTGTTCAGAAAGTTTTGCCACTTTGTTGTTTTTTTGCTGTAACATGCTGGAATTCAAAATTTTGCATAACTGTTTAATTGAATATTTGATTTTATATTGTCACTTTGAATTACTCCAACTGAATGTGGGCACTTTAAGTAATTATGCATTGTTATGTTCTTTATGTTATAGCTTTAATCTGATTTAGTATTCATGATGACTAAAAGTAAAGTTTTCTGGCAGGCAGAAAGATGCAAAATTAAATTGAATCTATTATGACTAAAAAGAGTGACTGGATTACTAAAAAGTTAGCAATGCCTAAAAGGTTTTGGAGTTTTCTTTGAACTCTACTCTCATAACCATATGAAAGTTTAAGTCACAATGTAATTCTGAGAGAGGGAATGTTCTTGTTAATATACTGAATATGAATAAATATACTCTATGACAGCAAGGCCTCGTTTGAGTAGCTGAAATTGCTTCCCTAGATTCCTGATAATTTTATGTATGAGAAAAAGTATGATTACTTGACCAGATTAAGTAAGATGACATACACAAAAATGATTGCCTAGGTCTGACTCCAAATTTTTGAAATACGGGGAAACCTACAGCCTATCTTACCTAAGTCCCAGAAGAGAAAAAACAGAATTGATACAGAATTTAGATACAGGCACATCTGCCCCAGCAGAACCAATGCAGGCATCTTTCTACCTGCAAGCTGTGTCTGAGATAGTGATCTCAGTAGTGGGTCTGCACAGCAGTGAAAATTAACTAGGCCTTCTCTCTTTTCTATATACTTGGTAAACCCAGGTTTTCTATTTCAATAATTCTTCTAGGATGTCTGAAAAACAACAATATATTTAAGTTTGTAAAAAAAGATCTCCAAAATATTTTTTTGCCTGATGCAAATTTCAGCAAAGTCACTGGTGATATTTGTCCAAGACTTCAGATGGAATGCAGAAGACCTCCCAGGAGAGTGGTTAGTACTGACAAAAAAAGGCAATGGAGATCCTTTATTTATGCAGAAGTGCTCAACTTTGTACTACTGGCCTAATTGAAATATAGCCATCTGCCTGTCTGCTCCTGAATTGGAATTGGATGCTTGTTTTTGATGTGCAGCTCGTGGTATCCTTACCAGACCCCCTTTACTTTCAGCTCAAGGGAACAGGGACACTCGTGTGTCCAGTAACAGTCTGTCACTATGGGGCAGACATAAAATATAGCTAAGGCAACTTTGACTTGATGTTAATGCTGACAGTCAGCACCTAAAGGCTTCTCTACCTCAAAGATATCACAAGAGTAAGAGGATAGTTAAGAAGAAAGGAAGAGAATAAATGATAGGAAAAAAGAGACAAAGGAATAATGAGGTTTACAATTGTCCATCCAAAAGAATTTCAGTCAAGGTTGATGGATTCAGTAAAGGAGAAACTTGGAAAAGAAGTGGGTAATCCATTTCCTTTCCTTTCTTTTCCTCCTTCCTTTCTTCTTTTTAGTTAAGGATGCTCCATATCCACTTATGTAAGTCTAGACAAAAACAGAGGCAGCGCCTTTTTTCCCTCAATTTCTAATAATCCTGATAGACCATGGACTACCCAATCCTCTGAGCCAGAGGACTGTGAGGGTGGGAGCAGGGACTTCTCACTTGTTTTGACACTAAGTTTGTCAGAGACCAGCTATATCAGGCGAAGTTTCACATGTCCATGGGGCCTGATCAGATTCAACCCAGAGAACTGAAGGAGCCAGGTGATCTTATGGAATTCTCTCCATCAGCTGCCAAAGCTGGGGAATCTGGGGCACTCCCTGCTGTCTGAATGGTGGCCCATGTTATTCCAATTTATAAGCATGGCATAAGGGAAGACTCAGAAACACACAGACCTGTGGGTCTGATCTCAACACCTAGAAAAATTATGGAGGAGATGTATAGAGGCTGGGTGCCATCAAGAGCTGTTTAAAGGACAACACAGCCATCAGGCACAGCCAACTTGCCCACAGAGAGGAAGTCCTGTTTAACCAATCTTACAGGTCATCTGCCCAGTGAATTGAGAGGTCTAGGGTTTTTTTTTGATTTAGTGATGCTTTTTTCACTGTGCCTCACAGCTCCGTTCTGCAGCAGTGGCCCAGCTGTGGGCCAGTGGAGCCCTGGGTGCAGAGACACTGAGGGCTTGGCCAGCAGGCTGGCTGGTGGCCACCAGCTGCTCTCAACCCACCCTCCAGGGCTGGGTAATATTTGGGTCCTTGATCTGGATGCAAGAGTTTAATAATGCATTAGTGGCTCTAGAGGAGTCAGCAGTGTGCTGTTCCACACAGGAGAGAGAAGTCTGATCTGTATATACTGGGCTCCACCAGGATTTTTCCTTTTCTCTTTTGCCACTGCCTTTCCCTCCTCTTTTTTTTTTTTTTTTTTTTTTTTCCCTAATGTAAGAATGATGCAGATTCAGCAAATTGCAAGAAATTGCTAGAATTAGCTTTGATCTTGGCAAACAGGTTTTTAACCAAGCAAAGATGGCTCAGTATAGTTTAGATTTCAGTTCTCTCTATATCTCAACAATAATTGTTTGATAATACTGCACTACTGACCCCATGGGAACATATTTCTTTTTACTAAGTGCCTTGAGTAATTGATCTTTACAGGCTACTTTCACCCGGTGTGAAAGCAATTCCTTTGTGCTGAACATTTCCTATGCTTTTGTGACTTTTTTTTACTCTCCTCTGTAATCAAAATTGGTAGAGGGTGAGCAGTAATGTAGAGCTAAGGTGCTACAACTTGTCCTTAATGACCAACAGATCCATTCTCACGTCTCTGAAAAAAAGAAAATATTGCTGCACATTCCTAAGCTTGGTTATTCTGACATTTATCACACTTACACCATTTTGTGTGCATCTACACCTAATAAAAGGAAGTAAAGGTATGTCCAAAATCACTCAATTAAGCCAAAGGAGGGAAGGCTTATTTTGACATCCTTTTTGACATCCAGAGGAATACTACCCTTCTAACCAAAGACAGCCAAGAAGACAGGGTTATACAGCTTTGTGGCACTTATTTGCAAGGCCAGCAACAGATTCATGGTTTCTATTAAGGCAGTGTAGAGGTAATCCTTGTACTCTCATCTACCCTTGCAAGATAGCTCCCATTTCAGCTCTCTTTGATGCACTGTGTGGCCTTGCCCCAGTCCTTGCCTGGTAACAACCCAGTAGCTCCAGGGCCAGCAGGTCCTGCTAAGAGACTCAGTGTTTTGCCACCACAACTGTATTATGCTGACAGAGCCTGGTCACTGCAGGCCAGAGCTGGCTAACATCCATCTGAGAGCATGTGCAGGGGAAATACATCTCTTCTTGTAACCTTGTGTGTAGATGTAACCTTATCAGCAATCTTATCCTTCCCATATGTCTCTCTTAAAATAGAATGCTTTATGCTGCACATAAATTGTATTTAGAAGGTTATTCTATGAACATTTATTTTAGACTCTAATGACTTCAGGGAGGGGAATGTCATTTACTATCAGTTTAAATAGTGCTTAGCAGAATGGGGCTTTGACCTGCTCTGCTCCTTACAGCTGCCATATATAGATAAATAAACGTCTCCTGGTTTAATAAATGTCTATAAATCATCATTTCCAAGAATAAACAGAAGTAAAAAACCTCAAAAACATAAATATGCTCTTTCAATGAAATTAACTGAACAGTCCCTTTTCCCCCTTTAAACCTCCTTTTGGATTTTGGGAAAGGACAATGCTTCTGTTGCTGGTTCTGCCAAAAGGATTAACTCTTCTTCTGAACACGTTGTTTTCTTTTTCCTAGTTATAATTCATGGTGTAACAAGAAAAACTCATTGAATTCAGCTTTAGAGGGGAATAGGAAACTTTTACTTCCTCAATGATACGCCCTCATTTCATAAAACAGCATACTAATATTGTTCTCTGGCCGAGATCTCTATACCTCAATAGGGCTAATTAAACAGAAAACAAGGGGTGAAAGGCAGTATCTGCAGAAAATTTTATTCTGGGTAACATTTCAGCCTCTTGGAAAGATTTTAATAATTGTTTTTTTACAGGTCCAGCTGTTTACCATGGAGCCTGAGGGGAAGTCCTTATTTATGAGAAGAACTCTTCACCACTGATTGTAATCATGTGCAAAATGGTCTTTTCATCTCATGCTCATGAATACATCTTTGTTAAAATAAACAAGACCTGCTGACTCGACATCTGCCCTTAATGCAGGCAACTCACCTTTTGATCTCAGCATCTATTTGGATGGCTAAAGGGAATTGGTGCTTTGAGGGGACATTTCCAGTAATTATGAGGTCTATTCTTTATTTTTTTTTTTTTGAAACAGGAAGACAATTTTTAAGCAAAAATGCTTTCCTTTGATATCCTTGTAAGGCACAACACTTAATATATTCTTTCATTGAATTACATTTTCTGTAACTTATTAGAAGCTTTGTGTTATGAGTGTTATATATTGAAGGCAATGAAGGGTGAGAAAACATCCTAAACTGTAAGGAAAGCAATAATTTATTGTATCCTGTGGGACTCAACTGCTTGTTCTAAATTCATTTTCCATGTAAATGGGCTTTAAAAAAGATTAAACTTGATGTTGGCGCTGTAATTGTTATTCACACAAACTTCAAACAAATTTCATCCTTTGGCTATTCTTTAATGCTAATGTCTAGAAAAATCAATTTTTGTTTCTTCATTCTTGTATTTGAAATAAACTCAAGCTTACTGCAGTTAGGGGATTTGGATTATTGGCATATTTTGTACACAGAGTTTTAAAAGGGTGACCTCCATTTAACTAAATGTTCAGTACTCAGTAGTCTGCTAACACACCTGACTACCTCAGGTAATTCATATCACGCAAAAATTAAGGAAGATGCATTGAACACTTGTTCTAACGTTATTTTTCTATCCATCATCTGCAAAGTTTTAGAGAAGGTCTTCAGGAAGTAGATTGATTTGACCTTGTTCTATGGTCAAACTCCTTCCTGTGATCCAAGATGCAAGTCTGGACACAAAAGTCATACCAGGCTCAATGGTCAGAGGAGATGATGGAACCTGTGCAAGGCATTTGTCTCAGCTCCTGCTGAGGTGCTGGAAAGGAGCTGGACACAAAGCACTGTGTTCTGGGCTTGCCCACTTTGGCATCCTTTACTTCCATCTCTTGCTGGATGGGCAGTCTGTGCTGTGTAGAGCCAGCAAATGGCAGTCAGCATTCTCCCTGCTGTGCACCTGTAAAGCAGGACCAGGACATTTTATCGGAGACAGCAAATAAATGCATAACCTTCACATTTAGAAACTCCTCTCTTCTTACAGGGACATGATATTCATGCAGGGTAAAGGTAGATTATCTTGACTAAAAGCAGTTTTCCAGAGCTGCTCTTTTCAACATAATGAATTCATAAAATCATCTTAGTTGTCAGCAAAAGTAGCAACACATTAACTTTGATTATTTAGAGGGCAATAACAGGGTCAGTTGTAGCAAGATTTAGAAAGTCAGATTTGCCAGCAAAGAAGCACTGAGAACTCTACAGGTTTGCTCCTCAGCAGCAAACTCTGAATATTTTCACTCTCCTGTAAACTGGCTGTAGTTGATATTAGAGAAAAAGTGGTAAAAATTTGCAGCCTGCTTTTTCATGAACTTGCCAAATGTTTGAACTACATGTTTTGGCTTTTTAAAGGAAATATTAAAATTCCAAGATTTTTTCTTCTACAAATGATCAGAAAATAAGCAGTGCTCACATATGAAGTTTCTCAAATCCTTGCATATGTCTCCTCCCAAAAAAGAATCTTCTCACAGTTTCTTTTACTTTAAAACATTGTTAATAATCAAAGGACTATAATTTATAATGAGCTAGAGGCTGGTTTAGTATAGTTGTTCTTGATTAGCTATTTTTTCAGTATCTTTCAGTTCACATGCATCCTTGCTAATTGTAATGAGGCATATCAGAGGTCATGCAAAACTGGTTGAGATGATTTATCTTTGTCTTGATCTGTGTGGTTCCTTGAAAAACCCTGGGTGTTCCATTCCACGCTTTTGTTATTCTTAATTTATGAACTATCAGCTATATGTTCTCAATTTCCAGATGTTAGAACAGGCAGCCCATTTCAAACTACTGCCATGCAACAGTAAGAAGGCTAATTATATACACAAAATAAAGTTTTTTCAGGTGTCAGAGCAGAAGCCATTAAAAAACGAGTCATGCACCTCCACAAACACTTCTAAGGGTATATTCCACAAAGGAATTTTGCAAAGTAATGTAGGATATGGCCAGATGGTTAAGGTCACTTGTGCTATCCTTATATGTTTCACTGTCTAGACTTCATTGGTTTTTTTGAACAGTAAACTCTTAAGATGTATACTGAAGATAATTTGCAGGGCTTACCAGATGTTGGTAATCTGTACCAGTGTACACTCCAAAATCTAACAGTTAAAATGCTGTGAATGGAGAAGACATTCCTACAAAATATGTTGAGGTTTACACACAGAGTAGACACTTCCTGTTTATAATTTACTAATAAGAGAGCTTTGTTACATAGTAGACCCTTCTCAAGAAGGGAATGATTTAGCAAGGAATCCTCTCTGTCTTTCAGCACAAAAAACCCCTTAAATCTGAGATTCAAAATCATCCTCAACCTTTAACAGAGGATCATGTCGTATTTGTGGTGGTCATTTTTCACAGGATTTAAACAGCAGTCTTAACAGGATGAGGTGTCATGACATTGCTAGATTAAAGCCTTTCAGGTTAGGTCAAAGATATTCCCAGGGGTTCTTATTTTCTAGAGAAGACTTGGTAGACTTTTACAGTAGTTATAAATACTATAGGTATACTCTGGGTTCAAAAGTCCCTAAACATTCACAATTTAATGCAAATCCCTTTGCATCCCAGTCAGCATGAGAAGAGGTCCTTGACACCAAATGCTTGGTGTATTCTTGTAGGTCTGCAGACCATTAGTTTCTATATTTTAACTGGGATTCTTGTCCTGAGTGTATACACATGGATGATTTTTTTTTTCCACCTGGAAAAGAGACTTTTGATATATACGAGGTCAGATTTGAAATGTGCAGCCACTCTTCCTCCTGTGCCTCCTCTAGGCTCATGTATCATTGAGTAACCAGCTGGAAATAGCTGTGTAAGCACAGAACTAGCTGAACCATTCAGTCGGGATTCAAGGATACAGGCAAGGGCAGGAATGCTTCTGATTAGGTCACAAATGATGACAGCCAAGGTCAGCAGCTCTCACATTTCTGGCCTTCATCATTAGATTACTATTGCCCCATTACTAATATATATTAAAATTGTGTGAAATATTTGTCTCAGAAATCAATCTAGCCCTTTTGATCTGGTCTTTCCACAGCAAGGCAGTTTATCTAAAAGGAAACATTATTTGCTGTCTTTAGGATCTTTTTACAGTAATTTTCATTGAATTGCTTAATGAGCACAGTAATAACTAGTTTATCAACTTATATATGCAGGAATAAGAGCAATTTCTTTCTGTGAGGTGGGAGGTAGCCCTGGTATACTACTACTTTCAAAATGAGTTCAGGTTTAATTGAAATTACAAAATTACCTCAAAACTGAAAATAACAGAAGGCAAAATAATAACCAAATTTATGTGAATTGAAAGTTAGGAAAAAGATTTCAAGTATTGTTCAATCACTTTCATCTATCTTTAGGAGTTTACAGCACTTCTCACATTACAATATTTTTCTCTCACACCTGATGAAAAAATAAACTTCACATTTTTCAGATAAGGCAGAGTCTTTTTTGCCTTGCAAGTCTTCTGACCCATACCCGTCATGGTGGTGAAAATAACTCACAGGGAATGACTTGGCAGGTTTTTAACAATGCCTTCTGAGATCCAGATACTAGGAAAATAGTTGATATTTAAGTTGTTAACCTAAGGTAATATGGTTCTGCAAAATATGATTCTCAGAGAAATATAAACTACACAAATGGAATTGTAATCTTTACTGGTATTTTCCTTTGTTTTAAAACTATATATTTTTTAAAACACTAAAATGTTCTATATGGTAGATGCTTTCTTTTGTAAAACATGTATTTTGATAACAGGGAATCAATATGATGCAGAATTCAGACATAGAAACCCAAATCATGTAAAAATAATGTTATCTCTTTCTGGATTAGATATCTCTTGTCTCATATCTAGCTATATGTATTATTTAATAGAACAACAATGTACACAAAATTCTGTCGGGTTTAATAAGATTGGGTTTTGTTTTAGCACTATTTTTTTTTTTAATTTTAATTTTTGCATTAAGAAGTGCTTTCTTTTAGGATTTAGTCAGCAAGAGACAGAAATATTGTTCTCCATAAATTAAATTTTAATTCTACCAATGGCTGTAAAATCTTTAGGCAAGCTGATGGTCATACAATTTTTCCTTTCTTTTTTTTTTTTCCCTTTGTTTAATGCCACAAGTTAAAATGCTGGCATTTGCAAACTGTATTCACTGAAGCCATTTTTTAGGTAGAGAAGCCCTCAATGTTTCTTCTTGCATACATTTAGAGGTTTTGGCACTTCTGAGATTCAATTAACTTCAGTTCTGGGGAAACTACATTATAAGCAAAATTTTCGCTTATAAACCTTTTTTATGCAAATAATATTTTTGAACAACTGTTTCAGGAAGGATAGAGCACTCCAACACAAATCCATGACACAGGTCTTTATTTTTTAAGCAATGTTTTTCTAGCATGTTGTTTCTTTTTATTTTTCCTTGTGATACAAAATGACTGTAAAGGCTAAATAAATCTGTAAGAGACAGTAACCTTACAGATTGTTCTTCTCAGTTAATTCACATTTCCCAGCATAATGACAGATATTTTTTAAAAGATGGTAAAACCAGAAATTCTTGGGTAATTCTTGTTCTTATGACTTATATCTATTCTATTAATCCTGTAGAGTTTTTCTAGACATAAATAATAAAAGTCAGAAACAGGTGAATTTTAACTTGCTTGCTTTATCCCAATTCATCATGGGTCAATTTTGTTGTCATGTATAACTACCAATTGCATAATTCTATTGTGTCTTGCAATTAAAAATGAGAAAAAATGCACTATTAGGAAATAAACAACTATAACTAAAACTCAAGTTTCTTTAAATTTTTCTCTAAAGATGAACTGTAAGAAACAACCCTTTTAAAAGCTTTAACTTCTAAATTTTCATTGAAACATTAACACTACTTCCTGAGATTCTGAAGTAAAAGCTGAAATTACAAGTCTGAACAAAAGCAAACAGGACTGGGCTTGGTCCTACCTGTTTCTTTTATTTTCCACTTAAAATAGTAGTGCAGTTGTTGCCCTAGACACAGGATGCTCATAAAAAACACAAAGTGAGGAATGGAAAAATCTCCCACCTCTTCTCCACTTTCCTAATTTTCTTCAAATATAAAAAAAAAAATGGGAACATGTTGATGAAGGCACAGGGAAGTGTAAAATACAGGACCCTTCCATCAGATGTGGTAAAAGAACAAGAGAGGTCAATGCTTCAATTGGAGCTGAAGCAGGTGAACAGAATAATAAAGCTAGTACACTATTACCATGACACAGGCAAGAGCAAATGTTATCAAGAAGGAAAAATATCTGCAGATATTGCTGTTGCAATAAATAGAAGAACAGTCGTTGCCATCATGATCAGGGTGAAAGAGCAAAAGAATCTGGGAGAAAGCATCAGTCTTGCTAAAAACTGCAGCAAACAGGATCTTCTCTCTCACATCTGTAAGTCCTTCTGCTACTGAGAGAACCAAACAACTCATGGGAAATGTGTCATCTAAGTGCTACCTACAAGAATGTGTGGCATCATGAGAAACCAGCTGATCACAAGAAGGTGTCTTTGTATAATCCAAAATCCTCTGAAATTAAACTGATTTTTTTTTTGGGTGTGTATGGATTAATAGATTTTGAAGAACAGAAGATCCAACCATAACAAAACCCTTTAAGTTCAGTGCTGCAATAAGCCTTCCCTATCTTAACCTTGGGTTAGACATCCCTCACTTTTACATTCAGAGACTTCAGGAAAACTCAAAATCTGGAGACGTTCAGGGAGAAGAAAAATCTATTTTGAATCTATACTGGATCTACCCTAGGCTGTTTTACAAGGTCTGGTGGTTGTGTGGTACCCTGGAAGCTCAGGGCAGGCATAGGATTGTCTATTCTGATGACTAATATTGATTGTATTTATGCAAGGAAGGAAAATGCAGTTGTCAGGAACTTATTTTTCACAAGTCCTGTGCCCTAACCCTAGACATGGGGAGCAGTCTGAGCTTCACCTGGACCTTTGCTACAGAGTCGATTACAGGCTGACTGAGTCCTTTGACATCAGAGATTACTCAGCTGTAGGTTTGAGATGATACCACAATCCTCCAAGTTGCAATTCAGATAAGTATTTTGAAGCATCTCTGATCTCTGTGAAGGGGTCCTCTAGAATTGCTAGTCCCATGAAGTGCCCATTTATCATTGAAATTATGTATTATTTGAGGTTATCTATATAATAGAATGATAATTCTACTGTGCATTGGGACTAATTTTTGGGCTTTCTGGTTAAAGAATAAATGTATGAAATATAAACTTTAATATTGAGCTATAACAACTTTGAAATGTCCTTTCCTCTCCTTGAGCTCATTAAGCCTCCAGAGAAACTTTCAAAGCCCATTAGTTAATTTCAGCTTGGGTTTCTCATCTCAATCTTAAACAGCAAGAAATAAGATTTAATGACTTTAGAGGTCATGACTTCTTTGTCATATAGTGTCTTGGTTTGGTGACCTGCTTCATTAGGACCACAACTGTACTACTTGTTTATTCCCCAAGCACTGAAACTTAAAATGTTCTCTTTCTCACTCTCAACCTTTTAAACACAGCATTTTTTATTAATCATTATGAAATGAAGATGTAAGCTATTTAAATACTTTGTTGAAGTTCAGAGTATCAAAGGCATTTTATACTGTGTGATCCAGTTTATAATTTAGAGCTACAATCAAAAATGTACTCACTTTGCTCACAGTCGTTTCTGTTGGAAATGTGCACCGAGGTAATGTATAATCTGACAGTCAGGTATCTCCATTAGAAAAGAAGGAAACTGTAACAAAGTGCCTATTTGTTGATGTAGTTAGACAAAAAAATCCATCTAGAAACTTCTTATTCTATTGGGAGGCAACCTTCTGTCAGAATTTTGTGCAGATACATTGTTTAATTTCCCCTGTCTTACACAGTCATTAGTAAAGTGCATGTCTGTACAAGACTGGTGTTCAAAAGTCCTTGTTATTACTTGTTACAGTAATAGGAAGAAAAAGGTGGTTTGCCTAATTCTGAGTGTTTTGGAGAGAACTGTAGCTGACAACATCCCACGACTCACAGAGGCTCCACTTTAGCCTCCTAGGCGGTGTGAACAAGTAAGTTCAAATCTATTTTATTGATTGCCCAGACTTATGTGTACATTAGATTCATCAGTATGTTCTTGCCCCATCTCTGGATGCATCCTACCTGCACTGATCAGCTGCCTTTGATCCTGATCATCAGGAGAAAATAATTGCTCACTCCTCATAGCTAGAGTACTAGTTGGTATTGCCATTGATTCAATAGGACCACAGAAAAATTTAGGTTGAAAGAGGCCACTGGAATTCAGCTAACCAGTCTCCAAAGCAAGTTTAATGTGACAGGTACACCAAGCTGCCCGGGGCTGTGTCATTTCAAGTTTAAAAGGTCTCCATGGATTGAGGTGCTTTAGCCTCTCTGGACAACCTGTGCTTAACTGCCTTCATTGTCCATGGATTTCCTTAAAACCAGCCAGAGCATTCCTGCTGTAAACTGTTTGTGATGCCTCTGGTCCTTTAGCTTTGTAGATCTGAGTACAGTCTGGCTCTACCTTAACCCAGCTTTGTGCAGAGCAGGGCTGTAATTAGCTGGCTTCTGGGCCAAACAAACCCGGTTTCCCCGTCCTGTCCTCAGATGTCATCTGTCCCAGACTCCTATGGCCCATTTCTCTGCACCAGGAAGTCTAAAATTGGATTCAAATATTTCAGAGGTAACCTCATTAATGTAAAATAGAGGGAAACAATCACTTCCCCAACCTGTCCCAACCCATCCAGGGTTTGCTCCATCTTAGATCCATAATTCCACCATGATCACAAACTTCACACAGCTCCTTTTAGGCCATTCCTCCAATTTATTGCAGATAAGTTGCTTTAATGTCTTCTGTTATTAGTTCTTCCCTAAAATCTGTCATCCAACTTGATAACATTCCACCAATGCTCATTGAAGAAGATGTTCACATTTTGAAACTTTGAGCAATTTCACAACAAAATGCCAGCTATACTACTCTCTAGACTCAAAATTCACTTGTTTTTCTCACTTTGTATCTCTTTGAAATAAGTAACTTATTACTCTACTGAAACCCTTGGTAACATCAAAGTAAAAAAAATAAACATTTTTTGCTCTCCATATTTTTTCATAAAACTGTAGCTAATTTGTCTCTAAACCAGGTTGACCAAGCACTATCGACCCAGCTATTGGATCTGTTTTTGGTATTGGAAAATCCAGTCCAGTTGTTTCTAATTGCCTCCTTGTCCTTCTGTGTTTAGAGATGGCTTCTGTGAGGACTTATTTCTTGAATTTCCAGGGGACAGAGTTTAAACTGAAGCTGCTGGGCCTGTGTTTTCCAAGATCCTTTTCTTACATTTTCTTTCTCTACTCATATGGGATTTTTGCTGATGAAATTACTCTTCAAAGTCAATAGGAAATAGCCTTTCAGTGACTAGGGGAGCTGTATCAACAGGTGCATATATTAATTTAAAAAGCAATACAATGGATGTTCTCTTTACTGCCATCCAAAAGGCAAAAAAAATGAGCATGATTCATGTAAAAGTTTAGTGAATGTAGCAATAGACATAGAAAAGAGCATCTTCCAATAGTGTTTTCCATCTGTGGGGGGCAAACAAGCTTCTTCCCTGCCAGCCCTTACTCTATTTACATAATTTTATGTACATTCAAAGGGACAGATGTAAAAAAAAAAAAAAAAAAAACCCTCAGTCTAATCCTTTCCTTACTTTTTTAATTCAGTGATAATTTAAGTTTCAATTTCTTGTTACTTTTAATTTGGAATTATTCTTGGTAAGGTATTAATTTCTCCTGTTTTTTTCAGTGAAGCAACCCTCACAAGACTGTGAAACTTGTCCATGCCCAATTACACGGGCTTGTACAGAAGCAGCAGTTAACAAAACCACTTGTGTTTGGGACCCCAAATCCCACAAATCCCTTTGTCTAGTGAGAAGAGCTGTTCAGGCTTTACACCTTTTTATACAAGAGAATGAAAATAGTCTTTCAGACTGCCAGGAATAACTCCTGAAGGAGAAAAAATACAACTGTCTGAGTTCATTACAATTGACTAGTCCCCTTATAACCGAGATATTTTTGATTTACTTGAACTGTGGTTGAAAGTCTCAAGAGAAAGCAAGGTCATAACAAGGGTTGCATTTTATTTTAAAATTAGCTAATTAATGCAATAGCTTCCTGGACTTTTCAGTACAGGAAAATGACATTTTAAAAACAATGTGATCTCTAAAATGATAAATGCTTTTAAGAAAAACTTATTGGTAATAGAGTCTTCCAGGGACTTTATTAATATATGGATAAACCTCCATCTGGGTCTTCAGCCATAGAAAATTGATGGAAACATTATTTATTAAAATATACAAGGTATTGAAGGATACTGTTTTAAATAAAGTTCAAAAATTGAGAGTTTTGGAATTTTAAACTGAGCTTCAGGCAGAGATAAATATTATGATGAAGTGCTTTGTAAATGGCTTTGTATGTCTGCTGGATGTTTTTGTTTTAAATTAAGAGATTGAATTATATATCCTTAAAAAGTGTATATGTTGTCTAGAGTCGGACATCGTTGCTTTGTCTGGATCATTATTATTAGTAATCTCTCCTGTATAACTCTCAG
Organism: Oenanthe melanoleuca; assembly: GCF_029582105.1. NCBI lineage: Eukaryota > Metazoa > Chordata > Aves > Passeriformes > Muscicapidae > Oenanthe > Oenanthe melanoleuca. The sequence goes on along the minus strand of NC_079362.1, from coordinate 20,120,485 downwards.
TAGAACAGACTGACAGCCCCAAATATTTCACATATTGAACTAACTGTCTGCTACCAGTTTCACGTCCTTGCATTTCATCATATTTAGTATTTGAAAGTTGATGTCAATTTGCTTGCAACCATGGATAAACAGCAAGGCTGTTGTAGTTTAGAATGGTACTCTACAATTTAGTGTTCCCACTGAAACCACTCCAAACTATGTGCTATTCGATCCCTGACCTCCTCTGGGACAGGCTGGAGAGGAGAATTAGACACACAAAAGGTAAAGATCGTGGGTTAAGATAAGAACAATTTACAAGAAAATGCAGTGAGATGACAAAAGAAACAGCAGCAATAGCAATACTAATACTAATACTAATACTAATACTAATACTAATACTAATACTAATACTAATACTAATACTAATACTAATACTAATTTACATTGACATTTACAAATTATTTACCTCTGATCATACCCAACTGCTCTCTGCTGCCATGCTGATCCCACCTGGAAGACAGTCTTCACCCCATCCCCAGAAAATTATGTGCAGTGGTATAGAATAACTTTGGGGTTATTCCTGGGCATACCCCCTCCTGCCTACTGCGAAAAATTCTCCCTATCCTGGCTGGATACACTATCTTTGTTTTTCTAACACATAATGAAAAACTTGGTCTTTCTGCTAACTCTGTCATCAGACTTGACTACCCTCCAGCATCACTGAAGTGTAAAGCTCATGCTAGAAAACAGGTTATCAAATTTGATTTCACTTCCTTGAAAGAAACTTCCATACTTTTGTATCAAAACATAAAGCTAACTTTTTCAAGAAAGAGCTACATCTACCTTAATGTTATTTCACATCAGAGTAGTGGTATTATAATCTGAGATCTCTGAAGTCAACAGTGGTGACAGATAAGTGGTATATTTCTTTAGAAAGGAGACACAAAAAAAATTTCAAAAAAAACCCAAAACATGTCTCCCAAAAGTTGGTTGGCTAAGTAATGTTCTAAACTACAGATGCTTCATCAGAAACAATTTCAATCAAAAAGACCCTGAAATCAAATACATGTCCATAAGTGACTGGGATTTGCAACAGCTAGTGCAATTCAGGATATTTGGTCATGTCAAAGTTAGGAGAATAATTTGGAATAAAATCCACCATCCTCACAATCTGAAACTATTACACAAATCAATGGCCTTATATCTTATGATAAATATATTTATGAAAAACATTTATGAAATACATATATATGGAGTGTAGAGTGTTTAGAGGCAGCTACCACAACTCTTTTTCCCCTTACTTTTCTGCCTTATATTTAGTTTTTTCAACAGTCATCATGATTGTGTTTGGCTGATGGGTGGTTTGTCCCAAGACTGAGGTCAATAAAATGCAAGCCCAGCAGAGACTTTGTTCCTCTCTCCATGTGAGGCCCTTTCCCTTCCCTGCTCTTTCCTGCATGGTTGCAATTCCTACAAAATCTTCTGTGCCATGCAGAGATTGGCAGTCCTTGCAAGAACATTGCAGGAGTAGCTGGGGGGTGTAGCCTTTTCTTCCACTAGATTAAGGTCTGTAGCACAGTGAAAGTGGATCTGATGTCTGATGTCTGTTTGACCTGGGGGCAGCATCAGGCTAAAGCTCCTCAAAATCGTTTGAGGCTTTATCACTTGGCCACTGCAACAGTTATTAGCCTTGAAATTTCAAATCTGAATTTATAACTGACTTGCAAATCATCACAAACCATCAACCCAAATGGAATTGAAAGGTATAATCCCTAGGCAAATAGGACTGATAAGACTGTCAGGATCTACTTTTCCCTTAACTGTAAGATTTCTTCACTAAGAGATTATGTGTTTTTATTTCAAAACAGCCAATGCCTTGAGCTGGTTGTTGCTTGATATGTAAACTACAGAGAATTCTAAAAAATCATCCTTCCTTATCAGTGTGCCTATTTATTGCTAATAAAATACAAATGCAAATAATAGGGAAGAGACTAAAGTTTCAGGAATTCATTCAGGAATTAAATGCTCTAAAAAGTGAGTGACCTTCAAAGCTTTTAATGCAGGAAAGCAACTCTGATTTTGTACACATATATCAAGAGAAAATGGGTTTCTAATCTGGACTTCCTAGCATAATCATCCACATAAAATGTCTAGTTATGCTTTTTGGGTGATATCTCTTCTACTTCCATTATTGAATGGCCAAATAATGTGACTTGCATTAAAACAGAGAAAGAAGGACTGTCTCCTCAAGGGCTGGAAATTGGTTTGAATCTAGGAAAACTGATGCACATGTACTCAAATACACTGATCTAAATGGGTCACTAGTACCAAGAGAAGGAGAGAATAATATGATTTCACAGATATGTTGGGTTTTTTTTGTAGGACAGAAGTTATCCAAAGTAGTGGAGATGAATAAGACATTTTAAGAACACAGAATTTGCTTATTGGAAGCAAGATACACTGTATTATCAAGAAAACATTGAAAAAAAAATCAACTGTACTTTCTCTAAAGGTAAACATTCTAAAAAACATGCAAGTATATTTTCACTGATTTTCTTGCATCTTGGAAATTTTTCAGTTGTGCAAATATTTTACTTTTAAAGATATTTCTCGTCTGTTTGCATAGAATTAATTTAGTCAAGTGAGTGGATATTAATAATCCTTTGTGTTTCTTGCAGAAGCAGACACAGCAAACATAGATTAAGGGGAGTACCTGCAGCTCCTTTCTCTCTTCACCCTGTTTCCTTTTCACGGGTGGTACAATTCTTGGCAAAGCCATAGTGAAAGAGGATATTATGGGCTGGCTAGAAGGTCTGCTTGCTATCCAGAGCACCCACACGATTCTCACAACTAGGACAGGACAATAGCAACTCTGTAACCAAACCACTGAGGAATTTCTTGTCCTCTTTCTGTGTTTTTTCACATCCTGATCATGTATGGTTTTCATGAAAATGTCCATATGGTGATGACAGGCTTAGCTCTATAAAGCAAGATTTGCACCCTTTTTTACTGCTTGCTGAAAGCTCTCACTGGGCTTTGAAGAGAAAGAATGGCTTTGAACCTTAGCAGGTCAGTCAAGATTTACAAATTATATGTGCTTTGCTCTTAAATTTACTTCTTGGGGAAATCATGTTTTTGACATACATTATGTCCATGCATATCTTGATGTAAATATGAGAAATAAGTTTATAAATTAAACTATCTTATTGAATAAAACAAGTAATTATGAAGGAGTAATTGTTTCCATTTATATTTTATTTATTTAGAATTTCTGTTAAATTGTTCGTATTTACTGTTAAATTTGTATTTTTAAAAAATCAAACCCATGATACTGCAGATGCCAATTCTATTAATTTCTGAGTCAAGTGCCAGAACTAAATATATGCCTTAGTCTTAGACTTGGGTTCATCATAACCCCTCCTTAAGATTAAGTTAATTGTGATGATAATTATCCATGCAGTACCTTTTCTTGAAAATCTGATAAACTTTTCTCCACATCCTCTGTGGTTACAGAAATGTTAAGCCTCCTCAGAAGTCCTCTTTTGATTAATTTTCATTGCATGCATGTGTCTTTATTTTTGTGGTTAAAAATGGAACAGAATAAGATGAATGTGATAAATACCCAGCTACCAGTCTTGAGGAAGCTGGCAGAAAAGTTTTCAAAAAAATTTTCTATCATTTACCTGCAGTCCTGGTCAACCAGGAAGGACTGGAAGTGACTGGGATTTAGCAAATGTGATGTCCACTGACAAGAAGGACAGGAAAGAAGATCCAGAAAACTGCAGATTTCCAGCCTGACCTCAGTGCCAGGGAAGGCAATGGAGCAGATCTTGAGATCTTGAGTGTCATCATGTAGCAGCATGACCATGAGTTCAGACTCGGACAACGTGGTATTATCCAAGGCAGGCCCTGCTTGACCAACCTGGTCTCCTCCTGTTACCTGCTTGTTGGAAGAGGGAAAGGCTATAGATGTGTCTGCCTGCCTTCATCAAAGCTTTTGACACTCTCTCACTCTCATTTTCCCTCAGAAACTGGCTGCCCATGGTTTGGATGGGTGCACTACTGGCTCAGTTAAAGACCTGCTGGATGACCAGGTCCAGAGTGTGTGGTGAACAGAGTTAAATCTGACTTGTGTCCAGCCACTGCTGGTGCTCCCCAGGGCTCAGGGTGGGGACAGTCCTGTTCAATATCTCTAACAATTATTTGGTGAGAGGATTGAGTGTCCTCTCCTTTGCAGAGCTGGGTGAGATTGTTGATCTGCTGGAAGGCTAGAAGGCTCTGCAGAGGGGTCTGGACAGAGGGAGCTGGATTCCTGGACCAAGGCCAGTTGGATGAGGTTCAACCTGGTGAAATCCTGGGTCTGAAGTTCCCATCACAACAACTCCAGACAGTGCTAAAGGCTTGGGAAAGAGGGACATTGATGGGAAAGAAACTGGAGGTGCTGGTCAGCAGCAGCTTAACATGAGCCAGCACGTGCCTACGTGGCCAGGAAGGCAAAAATCATCTTACCTTGTGTCAGCAACAGTGTGGCCAGGAGGACCAGGGCAGTGACATCTTCTCCAAGTAAAAATTTATATAAGTGGAAATGGCCCCAAGTTGTGCTGTGGGAGGTTAGATATTAGGAAAATTTTCTTCACTGAAAGAATTGTAAAGCCCTGGAACAGGATGCTGGGAAAGTGGTTTAATCACCATCCCTGGAAGAGTTCAAAAGGCACATAGTTTTGGAAACTGGGGACATGTAGTGAGCATAGTGGTGCTAGCTTAATGATTGAACTTGATGTTCTTGGAGGTCTTTTCAAACCTTAATGATTCTAGGTTTCCATAATTCCATGAAACAGAAAATCATTTCCACTTCAGGTTTCCAGAAAGCAAAAGGCAGAGGGCAAATAAAAATTTCATTAGCAGTACAAATTTATTTGAAACAAGCAAGAGAGATAATAGAACACCAGCTCTTCAATATTCCACATTAGACCAAGGAAAACTGAATGTTTGGATGCCATGCAAAGCGAGCAATAATAGTTTTATACATGCAAACTGCTTATTATAAAGTAAGAAGCTATTGTGTCTTGGTTGATCTACAGAAATTGCACATCCACTACTTTAAATTTTCAGTAAACACTAAATAATTCAAGTCAGATTAAGCCCAAAAGAAGAACTAGTATTTTTTCTTAGTCAGTTGTTACTCTTGCTGACTTTCAGGATTCTGCAGATGAGCTCTGGAAAATTCTTTACATTAAAATCAGAAAGGTGCCTTTTTCCAATAAAAGGATATCAAGGCAGAGACAACTTGGAAAATTATGGTACATTTCAATAGAATGTTACAACAATTGCTGTAACAACCAGTTCTGTTTCAAAGCATATTTCATCCAAAACTAAAAAACACAGGAAGGTGAACAGGCTTGTTTGAGACATGACCTTTCAGTAAATTTTGCGGAGAAGTTGATAAGAAAACATCTAAGATGTCCTGTAAATTCAAATATTTTCAGCAGATAGAGACACCATTATATTGTATTACATTAAGTGTGTTGGGTTGATGTGGCCAGGAATGTGTATTCTATCACCACCTGTTGAAGCTGGGTGGGGCAGTGATTCCTTATCCCTGTGGCACATATTATCTCTAATGGGCCATCTGTTAAAACCAGGTGAGGCAATCATCTTTATCTTTTCCACAGCCCATACTCCCTCCAGGATGATATCATCTGCTGCTGGGCCATCAAGTCCCACTGTATGACTGATAAAATTACATCATCCCACTGGGAGATGCTCCAGCCAGGGGGAGGAGCCAAGCCTTTCCTACCTAGATAAAAACTGAGATTTTGGACAACAAGATACCTTCTTTCCATTGGATTCCAGAGGAAAGCCAGACCTTTCCACATCATCCCTGGACCTTCAGAGGAAAACTGCACCTTCTACAGGAGCACTGCTTCACCCGAACCACATCTGCCACTGCAGGAGGATGCAGCCACCATTTAATGGGACTGCTACCAACACCCTGACTGACTGACGGGGTGTCAGGTTGTATTCTGACTCTGTCAGTGTTTTTGGGATTAATTTTTGTAATACTGCATTTCTATTTTAATTTTTCTAGTAAAGAATTGTTATTCCTAATTGCCATATCTTTGCCTATAATTTCAAAATTATAATAATAATTTGGAGGAAGGGGGGTTTACATTCTCCATTTCAAAGAGAAGCATCTGCCTTTCTTGGCAGACACCTGTCCTTCAAACCAAGACACTGACACAGTAGGTAAATGACATCAGCACCTAAATCTCTTTCATTTATCATGACAATCTGCTATCAGATTATTGGGTTTTTTAATTATACTTTCTGCAGGGTGTTTCCGTGTAATTTTGGATGACTGTGCAGAACACAGGTGTGCAGGAGAACTGTGTAGGTGGGGTGTAAATGATAGGTTAGATTCAAGTTTTTTATGAAGCCAGCTTAGAGGACTAGATTGACAAAAAGTCTGGGAAGAGTTTTCCTCTGTGTTTGATGCCCATTTGCAAAGCAGACTGTGGACAGGCTGCTGAACAGACTGCTGACCTGACTGCTGATCTGACTCCTGACTGTCAGAAACTGCCTGGTGGGAGCTAATTCATAACTGCAATACATCTGCAGCATACACTGGAGTAACTCCTATTTTTCACACCATTTTGTTTTCCCCTGCCTTTGCTTCCTGGACACTCATATTACTGTTTCCTCATTGTCTATTTCTCCATATTAACAAAAATTCTGTCTTGGCCAAATGAGTGGAAAAAAGCATTTGAAAGCTACTCTGTTAATTGCAAATCCTGGGGTGCAGATAAAAAACTTTTTGGGGAGGGTCTTAATTTTTCATTCTTTGGCTGCATTTGAACTTGCATAAGTGTCATGAGTCCTTTTAGACTGTGTCCTAATTAGATATAATTTTAAAATAGCGATGTGGTTTTGGTATAGAATTCCCAGTATTTCAACCAACCATATGTTGCCTTAGCACAGACAGACTAAACTCCTTCCACAGGAAATTTTTTAGAGAGGTAAGTGTCCTTGTGTTTTTCCTATCTAAACGGGGTGTTAAGACATCTCTGAAAAATTAACAGCTGTCACTTTCTCTCCTATGTTTGTCAAAGTGCTGCCAAACAGAAGAAAGTTGTGGTGGACACAGCAGCCTGTATTCACAGCCTGAAGACTATTAATGAAATAGCTGGCAATAAACTCTACAAGCAGACAAAACATGCATGAGGTAGATGTGCATGACAGAAGGCAACCTCATAACTTCTCATATTGTGTGATCTTGATACCTTTTGCTTCAACTAGAATGGTTCTAAATGGCATCTACTGATGTTATCTATCAAATCTTAGCCCATTTAAAGAGGATCTGATTTTAACTTCTTAGAGAAGGCAACTCAAGCTGTGACCACATATAACTTTATTTCCTTTCCAAAGGGCAAATGAGCAGGTCAACATAGTGGCTGTTTAGAAGGCAGTGTCTTACATATTTTTTTTTGTCATAACAACATTGTTTTGCCCTAGAAAGGAAGTCTAGGACATATTTTATCAAGTTTAAAAGTGGTTTTATGTATATTATGGTGACAGCACATACCAGCATTATAATTGCTCCAGGGCTTTTCTAAACTGCTGAAGAAAATAATACTTCACTGAATGAATATTTTGGTGAAAATGTCCCTTCCAATAAGATAGGTCCACTGACACAACACAGATACAGATATTCTATAGAGGTAGGCATGAGGTACACAGGAACAAGCAGAGGGGAACTTTCACTTGCTATCAGTATCTTGTCAACTTCTTGGAATAACAAGACACTGTTACATGGTGATTTCCATTTCCAAATTATAAAATCATAGACTATCATTTTTCCTTGATAACACATAAGCTGTACAAGAGAGATAAAAATTAACTGAAAAGAACTCACAGGCAATATGTAAAAAGGTAGCAAATATCTGTTTTCTACATCAGCAGAAACAGACCAAATATTCATCACAAAGCTATTTCAAAATACAGCAATTTCAGCACCCAGGATTTATTTTTTTTTAAAAAATTGGGAATAAATGCCAAGAACCGGAGTAAAAAATAAGGTGATTTCTTTGGTTTTGGAGGGAACTCCACTGAAATGCTTTTACTTTTTACTATTTGTTATTGATTACAAAAAGAGTCCTTTTAGAGGCAATGTGGAGACAAAAAAATTACAGGCAGGCTAGTAGATTGCTTTTGCAGTAAACTGTTTGATGTACTCCTGGTTTTAAATGAGAAATTATCTTCTAATTCAAATATAAACCCAGGTTTATCCCTTTACATGTGCCCTTTTGAGGACTTGCATATTTGTATAAATCACCCATGGCAGCAGTACCAATTTTACAGAGAAAAATAAAATATTAATAACACAGTTGATGAAATCCTGATGCTCCCTTAGGAGTCTCACTGTATCCAAGGAAGACTTTCAGGATCCAAATAAGTTACCAACCATAAAGGCTGCCTATTGAGAGACTATTTAAGTAATTACATTATTTAAAAAAAGCAAAGCAAATGTGTTTTTTTTTTCTTCACAAATAATGGAAAACATTAAGATCTGCAGGGTGTACAGGTCTGCTTAGCCCTCAGACAGATTCTCACCTGTTTGTGGTAATTAGAATATCTTATTAAAACTAATTTCTCTCCAGTTCTCTCACAGAAATTTTCCAAGCAATAACTATAGTCTTGCCAAAGCAAATTCCTAAATTATATCATTTTCTGTTGGGCAATCCCCTACAGATATTATTTGATCAGTACCAAAGAATCCTACAAATGGAAGGGAAATGTATTAATATTTTAAAGCTCATCAGGTTCAGAAATCAGTCAAATTAGTTTCTCACTTTTTTCTGAAAAACCCCCTTCAGACTTTGGCATATTCACCCAATGTTACTTATCTCCCATGGGATCTTGAGTTTTACAGATTTCCTTTTTTTTTTAATTGCCAGCTTTTCAGTACTTATTTTATCATTCTTTCTTACATGTAGACCTTTCATTTTGGCTCATTTTACTAGTCTGTAATAGATATTTTCCTGCTGCTCCATCTGTCATCTCCAGAGGTCATGGATGTAACTGTCCCTATTACCATACTTTCCAAGCCAAAATCTATTAACACAATTTAAATGAATGATATAGATAAGACCCATGCTCGGAAAACAGGATGAGCCAGCAGTGCTCTCCTGAGGACTATTCCATGGCCAGAGGATATCTCCCAAACTTTGTTGAGTATCTTTATTCCCTATTCTTCCTAGAAGTGCAGTCTTAAAAGAGGAAGGAGACAAAAAAAGTTTTAAAGCTCCAAATGAATATTTTCCTTCTATTACACCCATTTTTTCTGGTTTTCTAACATAATTTTTGCATGCATTTAATTGTCTTCTTCTTAGCTTTTTCCACGCCATGCCTTTCACTCTAATACCAATAACTGTCACTGATTTGTCTCCAGCTAAGAATCAATACACACCCTATTTTTTTTCAGGCTGCCTGTCTGATTTTCTTTGCTTGTAATCTTGTCTGGTAGTCCACAGAGAGCTCGTCCCACCTTGCTACTGGCCACCTACTGCCTCCCTCTCTGTGCTGTGTTGCCTTCAGCAAAAGCTTGCAAATTGCCCTAATCCCTTAGAATGCCTGTTTTTTCCTTTGTCTAGGGAGATGGAAATTATTTTCAAGTGCCCTGTTGAATATCTTTTTTTCTGTATGTAAAGTTCAAACTCAAACTCAATCTGTCTGCTCTCTATGGTGAGTTGTCTTCTTGCAGCAGTTTGGTATGTCACCCTCATCAATGCTTTCTTCCAGAATCTTCTGAGTGTGCTGAGTGACTTTCCACCAGGAATTTAATTTCTTTGTTGAGGTTTAGTTCTGCATCTTGCAGAACTAAGTATTTCAAACCATCACTTCATTATTAAGACTGTAATGAAATCAGATCTGGCACAAGGAGCTGTTTCCCTCCTGCCTTTTCACGCCCTCTGCACACTCCAGCTTGCTATTTCCTTTTCTTTAAGGAGCCAGCCTCAAGCTTTGTATTTGTGCTAGTGATTGAACACAATCATGGTGTTGAATATTTCTATATGTTCGTGGAGGCACTGTGAATGTTTTGGTCAGATATTCTGTTAGATATTATTGTGAATATTCTATTCACACTCAAAACAATATAAGCTACATGTAATTTCAGTTGTTCATCATAGTGTCTGTGGCACAAACTGGAGAAGAATATTTGCAACCCAACCTGTAGCTACTTGCAGTTTGCTGAAAAAAGTTGTGTGATGAGTATCCTTTTTGTGTGTTTTTGTTTTGAGACCACAGAAGATCAACAGCTATACTAGCAAATACTGCTCTTGTCTTGGGGTTATATCAATACAATTTCAGTGGATTAATTTGTTTAATAATAATTAATTGTTTACATCATGCTTTAAGACAGAGAATAGAAATTATATTAATGGGACAGAAACCTGTCTTGTCTAGGCACTGTGAATAATGAAAAAACACTGTTAACAAAATCATGATCATACGAGGCAATAACGTGATACAGACAAGGAGAAGCACTGCTCTCAGTGAACAGTCAACTTTTATTTCAGTTCTAAAAGCACACATCAATTCAGGCAAACACTTTGAAACCAAACAAAGTGGGCTGGGAAATTTCATAGGATTCATTTTTTTCAATAGGTCTGATTTTCTGGAACTTGAAGTGGAATGCAAAGAACAGTTATTCACCCAACATGCTGTGACATTTTCAGTTTTGTTCTCTCAAAATAAAAAAAAAAAAAAAAAAAAGACAAAATAAAGCATTGCATGTCACTGGCTAGGATGATACCTAGGGCTAAGGTTCCTGCTAGTAGGAGCAAGCTGGCTTCCCATTCTTATCATCTTTAGCAATATCTTATCATTTTCTGTAAACTCTCTCTACCGATCTTTTTTCTCCTCTTCTGATTCTGACTTCAGTCATGTTATTTGCCAGCTCCCTGTTGACAAATTTTACATGAACAGTCAGAAAAGATCAAGTCACAGTGGGGAAAGGCAAAGGCAGCATCACCTGAGTACCGCTCACCTCTTGCCTTTTTCAGTGATAAAACTGAAATCATTGACTGCCCTACTTGCTTGCAGTACAACAGGATACAGTTCACAGTGAAGTCCCTTAATGGGTCAGACCATTAGAGTGCACAATTCAGTGCATTCAGGCATGTATCTCTCATACTAATTGCATCCAATCAAATAACAAGATCACTACAGACTCTAAATCATTTAGGCTTGTTAAAATGCCACTGCTAAGGCTCTTTGTGCCATTTTCAGGGTGGAGCTGCTTCATGATGTGATGTGCTCTAGAAATAAAACATAGAAGAAGGAGGATAAATATAAAATTTCCTTTGTATGTTTGTAAATAAATGGAGTCTGATTTCTTAGCAGTTGTTATATTTCATCTGTATCAAATGTCTTTTCTTAAAAAGTGAATGGTGCTGGTCTAGGGGCTTTTTTTGGTTGGTTTGGTTTTTTTTTTTGTTGTTGTTGTTGTTTTGTTTTGTTTTTTTTCTTGTTTGTTTGTTTGATTTTTGGGGGTGTTGTTTTGGATTTTTGGGGGTTTTTGTTTGGCATTTGTTTGTTGGATTGTTTCTCCTGTCTGTTATGGTTCTGCTGAGAGAGCTGCAGCTCTGACTAGCTGCAAAGGGAGATGCTGACATACATTTGAAACACACAATGCATTCTCTGCAGGTGCATGACTCTGACCTACTCTCTTCCTCTAAACCCCTCCAGCTACCTCTAAGGATCAGAAGATTTACACTCTCCATATCCCCAAAGCAGTTCAATTTGTTTCAATCTTTTTGTGATTAAATTAAAATGCAAGCTATTGTATTCATAACTGAGCTTTTCAGCAATAAGTACTCCCCCAGTGAATACATCCAGCTCATCCTCATCTTGCCTTCTGCAGCCATGGACTGCACCTCTGAAAGACCAGATCATGTCAGGTGGCACCAGTGCTGGGCACTGACCTGGAGCAGAGATAAACCCCATTACCCTCTCAGCACCTTCCTGCACTTTCTGTGGGCAAGGATTCAAGTGCATTAGCAGAGAATAGAGGGAAGCTAACAGATGAATGGCAAAATGCTTCTAGTACTTTTCCTGTTTTCTCCTGCTAATTCAGAGGGCTGAAGGGACAGACATGGTTGCACCTCCGTTACACAACCTGAAGTTGATTGAAATGTTGCATATTCTGGTTATTGCACACAAGATTGGTTTAAAAGGTGCTATCTACGTAACCTTTTTTGAATAATCATTATCAAACAACAGGCAAAAATTCAAATACTCAAAAGGTAGAAATGCGAGTCCAAATTTCTTAAAATTGCAAAGGTGGCTTACCTCCCAGATTCTTTTTATTTAGCCAAAGTGATAAAGTCACTCTGCTGATAGTGAAAGAGTCAACTCTAAATTTTGTAAATTTGCATTAGTAATAATATTCTGAAAAACAGAAATCAAAGAGGAAAATAACAGTGTCTCTACTGTTTAAAATGTGGTGTTTATAGTTTTGTTTTTTTGGGTTTTTTTAGGTTTTTGGTTTTTTTATTGCATGTTTGTTTTCCAGTATTTCTTCTGACTAAAGTCTTCTCTTAGGTAATGTATGTCAAATTTTGCTGGTAGAAGAAAATATATATGTCCAGTTCTATGTATAATGAGGAGCTATGTACCTGTTCATGTGTTCATATTAAATATATTTTTTGTTGGCATATTTCAGCCCACAAAAGAGAAATTTAAATGCCACAGACACAAAATGCTTCATAATATATGAAAATATCCACCCATCAAGTGTGTAAAGTGAAAGATCAAAGGTTAGAAACAGGCAGTATTGACGGGGAGGGACTGACTCTCTCAGCCAGAATGAATTTTAGTTTTGTGCACAAACTATAAATCAAGCAGAGGTCTTCAATGTGGCCATATCCATCTCTCCAAAGCTGTGAGAACACCAGGCACCGTCCTGTCTGTTCAATGCTGCTGTGAGGGCTATTTGCAGTGAATAATGTCAGAACACAGGCGTGGGGGTGGCAGCAGGAAAGTATTCCAAAGAACAAAAATTACCTCTCTTTGAAACAGTCACAGTAGAAAGGAAATTAATGTATTCAGGAGAAGGCAAAGCCATCAATATATCAGCTGCGGGGAGGGCACCTGGGGCCTCCTCCTGCCTGTTACACTCTGATTTAGTGGGGGCTGAACATGATTTTATATCCCTGTTACTGTTACTTTTTGCCTCCACTCCTTAGCTTTTTTTATCACAGCCCTTTTTATTTGTTAAATTGCAAGGAAGTTCATGTGAATTGGTAGAGGCCTCAGATTGTTAAACTAGAGCAAACAATATTCAATGATGACAAGTTGTCTTAGAGTTCTCAGATTAATATGTGTAATCCATGAAGACTCTTTCTCCTGACAGGTTTTGTGTCATGACCTTCTGATTGCAAGTTTTATCTGCCAGACCCTCAAGGCAGAGGGAGGTGACAACACTCCCTGCATGGTCAGTGTCTTGGTTTGAAGGACAGATGTCTGCCAAGAAAGGCAGGAGCCTTTCTTTGAAATGGAGAATGCAAATCTTCTTCCAAATTATTATGATTTTGAAATTAAGGCAAAGATGTGGGAATTAGGAATAACAGTTCTTTACTAGGAAAAATTAAAATAGAAATGCAGCATTACAAAAATTAATCCCAAAAACACTGACAGAGTCAGAATACAACCTGAAACCCCGTCAGTCAGTCAGGGTGTTGGTAGCAGTCCCATTCAATGGTGGCTACAGTTCTCCTGCAGTGGCAGATGTGGTTCGGGTGAAGCAGTGCTCCTGTAGAAAGGTGCAGTTTTCCTCTGAAGGTCCAGGGATGATGTGGAAAGGTCCAGCTTTCCTCTGGAATCCAGTGGAAAGCAGGTATCTTGCTGCCCAAAAACTCAATTTTTATCTAGGTAGGAAAGGCTTGGCTCCTCCCCCTGGCTGGAACATCTCCCAGTGGGATGATGCAATTTTATCAGTCATACAGTGGGACTTGATGGGCCAGCAGCAGATGATATCTTCCTGGAGAGAGGATGGGTTGTGGAAAAGATAAAGATGATTGCCTCATCTGATTTTAACAGATGGCCCATTAGCAGAGAATATCTCCCATGGAGATAAAGATCACTGCTCCACCTGGTTTCAACAGACGGTGATAGAATACATACTTTTGGTCACATGTTTTATTGCAGCCTAAGACAAGGCTGACACAATGTGCATCTGCAGCTGTCAGGGATGTCTGGGGGCAGCCAGACTCCTTGGGCTGTGTGCTTGTGGTGTCTCCTCCTTGCAGAGATTTCACGTGAGCCTGCCTTGAAAATGGTGCCACAGAAAAGGTGATTTTCAGGATACACAGACAAAAACCCACTGTGACTTCATGTTATCATCCAAGATTTGTTTTGACATAGATTCTTCACTTGTAATAAATATGACAATTATGGCTCAGACTATGTCTAAGATTCTGAGATCAGACTTGGAAATCATCAAATAAATTGTGTTCATGTAATTAGGCATAACATACAGCTGGGTACCCTAAAGCATAGAATAAATAGAATTTTTGCTTTTTTCAAATTCAGAAGTTTTAAGACCAGAAAGGATCATTATTTCCCAGATGAAATATTCCACTCAACAGAATTCATTGCAGGCTTTCTTAACTAAGAGCATGCTCACATAGTTAGAAATGTGTGACTTACCTCGTTTGTAAAAGCCATCATACTCCACAACACATTGATCCCAGTCCACTGCAAGGCCTTGTATTTGCCACTTTGTAGCACATTTGCAACAAATTGGTCTGAAGTCAGGATTAGTTTGTACGCCATTACACCTTCCAGCTGAAGGTTTGTTATTTCTCTGAATGTCCTATGTCTCATACCTGCAATCACATGCAAAAGCCGAACAAAACATTTTCCAGAAAGGAATAACTCCTCACTCAAATATTGAGATTTCCTCACTTTTATTGGTAGACCATTTTACTGGATAATCAGCATCATTTCAAAAAGTGCTGTATTAGTCATTTGAATGTGACTGGCTCTAACTTGCAGCAATTTGCTCTCGTTATGTACTTCACAGGTAGTTTAAAAGGCTCTTTAGTTTCAGGTAGTTTGTCCCTCTAAAGCTCTTGCACACCATAATCAAGCTGCCTCTTCACTGATATGATGATGTAAATTGATTAAGCTCTGTATGTTTCTCACTAAAAAAAATAACTTCTTTTGCTCAAGATTGTGATTATTTGCTTTCTCAGATTTTCCACCTATTTTAAAGATATGGGGAAAAAGTCCTCTACATGATATTTGTGGACAGTGATGCCATATTTCACGCCTAGTGCTTTATGTGCCTTCTTCTTCTCTCCTGACTCTTTATTTCTCTGCTTATACATGTAAATATCATGTCAGAACTTAAGTGATAGATGTCCACACAAAATTTTTGTCTCCTATGACCTTTAATCCTTCCAGATCACTGCTTTCAAGAATATACATGACCATTCTGTATAACATAGTGGTATGTTTTTTCCCCCTAAATATTGTCTCAGGGATTGCTGAAATTGTTTTGTTCTAGTAACCTAAGTGTCCCTCTGCTGATGTGGCTTGATTTTATTAATCTCTTTCTGGTGTTAGGGGTCATAAACTATGTGAAGTATCTTGGTGTAGACTAGTGAGTGCCAAACCAGTGGGGAAAATCCTGTCCCTTAACTGACTGTCTAGTTCATATAGTCCAGTTGGCCTTCACAGCTGCCAGAACACACTGCTGGCTTCTGCTCAGCTTCCTGACCACTCAGATATACCCAGTCCTTCTGCCAGAGCTCCTCCCAACCAAGCAGTCTGCTGGAGGGGTCATCCCTCTCAGGGGCAGAATTTCCATTTTTCCTCGTTGAATTCTTTGTTTTAAACTTCCCCTAATTCAGCATCAGCTTCAGGCTTGACATGAGTACAGAGCCTCCTCTCCTCCAGGTTACTTAATCATGATGAGGACATATCCCAGTACAGATCTCTGCAGTAATCCCCTTGACACTGGCATAACCAAAATCCCCTGAGCCCAACATCCAGCCAGGGTTTCCTCCATCTGGTAGTGCACACATGCAGACAGTAAAATTCTTCCTTGGATTTGAGAGTACTGTATGAAAGGCAGTCAAAAGCTTTGCAAAAACTGAGGAAAATACCAACTACTCTCCTCTCCTCTCATCCACAAATCATCCTGTCACATTATCATATGAGTAATTATATTGGAGAGGCATGGTTGACCCTCAGCAGATTTATGCCAGTGATTCTTCAACAGTTCTCCTTATTAGTGTGACTAAATTTCTGTTTGAACTAATATAAGGCTAATCATAACATCTGCCTAAATGACTTTCTTATTTTAATATCTACATTGAGGAAAAATGGAGCCAAATATACCCTCAACACATTTTGAGACAAAAAGTCTGGAATGAGTGGATGAAAAATGAGAAGGTTTTGTTGCCATTCAGATAGAACTGAAGAAACCTGCCAGAAAATTTGGAAGGACAGGAACCACATGAAATTAAACAAAGAGACATGAAAATTTCTGCATCCTGGGAAGAATAACCTGGCCACCAGTAAATTCAAGGAACAGATGGCCCAGTAAGGACCACGGGAAGGCTCAGCAGGGAAGGACCTGGGTTCTGGTGGACAACAAGCTGACCATGAGAAATCAGTGTAAAGAAAGCCAGCAGCCTCCAAGGCCAGGGAGATCTAACTTTTCCCTATCCAGCTCCTGACATACTGACTACGGTTCTGGCTGCCCAGTGTAAGAAAGACATGAACTTTCTGGAGAAAGACACACACAGGGCCACAAAGAAGTTTAAGAGACAGGATCACCTTTTCCATAAGCAAAGAAGGCCATTACTCTTTACCCTGCAGAAGAGAAGGCTCTTAGGAATCTTGTCCACATGTATGTATACTAGACAAGAAGGAAAGGAGAGGAGGAGGCCAGACTCTTTCCAGAAGCACTCACTAACAGGACAGTTAAAACATGTTAAACTATATGTGAGCATGAGAAGATACCTTTTTCACTGGCACAGATTTTCTAGAGAGGCTGTGGAGTGCTTTTCTTGAAGATACTCAAAACCCAGCTTGACATGATGCTGCACCACCTACTCTGGCTGATTCTGCTTGTGCAGAGAGATTGTACTGGGAAAATTCAAGAAGACCCTTTAATTTTAAATCATTTTGTGATTCATCAATTTCAGCTTAAATTTCTATCTTCTAACCTAAATAATTATGTATTCTTTGATTTATAAGTATTTTCTTATCAGGATTATCATATAGTGTCTGCCTATAACTTTTAAATTGACATTACCCAAAGGTAATGGGACTTTGTTGGTAGTTTATTCGTGTTGAGAAGCTCATGGTCAGAGCTGAGGTGCACAAAGGCATGTGGTTAAGCACTTTCAGGTTATGAAGACTGGCTATGGTGTTTCTTTCACATGATTTTTATGATCTTTTCAAAACAATACTAACATCTTCTTCAGCATATCTAATCTATGGTTTCTTTTCCAAACTAGTTTTTATTCATGTAAAATGCAATGGGCACTTCTTCGTGGGATGGTTTTTGTGTATGTGTGTGTTGGAAAGGTTTTTTTCTGATGTGGTTTTAAACCCAGGATTAATTTTTCAGGAATAGAGTTGTTAATTTGCAGTTTTTATTAGATATAGGCATTACTACCTGAACACATCGCTGCTCCACAGGGGAACAGTCAGACACAAGGCATTCGACCAAAAATACATTATCTCCCTATGGGGCAGTTATGAACACAGAGGATCATGGCTATTCAGTTGTATTTATTTAGTTATTTAGAATTGTTTCTGCTCCCCACTGTATCCTGTAGATCCATTTTGAAAGATAAAAGGAGGACTATAAACACTAAGGCTGAAACTCTTGAAGCTGGTGAGTCAA
The DNA here is from genome assembly GCF_029582105.1 of Oenanthe melanoleuca. Taxonomy (NCBI): domain Eukaryota; kingdom Metazoa; phylum Chordata; class Aves; order Passeriformes; family Muscicapidae; genus Oenanthe; species Oenanthe melanoleuca. Next base: position 20,102,580 of record NC_079362.1, on the reverse strand, counting down.
GATATTTACCAGATTATGACAGAATCTGAGTATAAAGGGAGTATTTTCTGATTACTTAAAAAAAAAAAAAATCCAAACTAGCACATCTACTTTCAGAGAACCTCCAGGTACATTTTCGTGACTCATCTTCCTTGCAGCATCAATCTACTCTCTGTAAACATCAAGGTAACATCTGACTTTACAATCCTGTCCCTAATTGCTCTAACAGACACTGTTTCTAGATCTATTTGATAACCCAAGGTAATACACCATGTGAAACCCCCAGCAAATCCAACTGACCTCCTCTCCTTTGCTTTCCATGTGGGAGCAAGGCAGTTCATGTGATTTACAGCGCTGACTTCCCTGTTCTGGCTGCTGAAAAACCCCACATCCTTTCCCTCCTCCTCCTCTATTCCCATTCCTGGTGCCAGCGCTCAGCTTTTCCCCCACCTGGAAAGTCCTCCACACACTTAATTGGCTCTGTGGGTCTCTAAATTTCCCGTCAGAGCAGCTATCTGTTCTCCTTGTCTTATAACCCCCCCAGCCTTCTCTCTAATAAAACAATCAAATCCTACTTTCAGCTTTCCAAGTGCTCAATCAGGCTCCCTTGCCCTTTGCTATCCTCTTCACCCTTGCTCCGTAGCCTGCAGAGGCCATTCCTTTTATATATCTAATGAATGGCTGAGAAATTGTAAAATTTATATAAGAGGTACTAGCTAAGGCCTGACTTTCTGCCTGCTGTAAAAGAGAAATTTGATAAATCTGTTTTGTCTACTTTCAGAATGAAAGACTCAAAAAAATATTTGGTAAAACTGACCATATATTGCCTATATATTATTAAGTGTGCAGATATATATATCTTTCCACTTGTATCTGCTTTTTCTGTCTTATTGATGGGCATAGAGATGATCCAGGTTCAGAATAGCCACAGGAAATACTAATCTTTTTGAAAGTGTTCATCCTGTCTTTGCTCTTCTACAGTGCAATGGCAGTGCAGAAATATTTTGTTTGATGCATGTTATTTCAGCCTTTACAAGGCCTAATGCATTCTCTTGTGCCCAAACCACATACCCTTTAGAGCAGGAATTATGTTGAGCCATGCCTTTGTTTGAAACTGGATCTACAGGCTTGGTAAGGGTTTGATGGGGCTTTACCCACTATGTACAATCATAAGAAAAAACATTTACTGTACAACTGAAGCATTTCTACCCTTTAATTTTGAGGGAAGTTTGATAAAATTAATTTCATTTTCTAACTTTCCATTTGTATTTCTCTCAAAACATCTTGTTGTCAAAAGAATTAAATGTTTTGCAGACAATTGTTGGTTTGTTGACCACAGACTGAGAGCCACCAGCGGGGTGGATCGATCAGACATCTATACACAAATATTTTTGTTTCCATTACAATTAATTTTCAGATGCTTTCTGACATAAACAATACAAAAATTTTAATTTTATATATTTATTTATTTATTATTCCAATGAGTTTTTTAAAGATACAATATTTTAATATTTCCGAAAAGGAAAATGGAAATTATCCCTTTGGCTAAACCATTTCCTGTTCCAATTACTCCATTTACTTATGACAGCCAAGGAGCAGGAAGAGTGCTGAGCAATAAGGAATACACACATGAAACCCTCATGGAATATTTTTGAAGAAATTCTCTAATGAAAACGATACCTCCAGAAAAGGATATTTGTTCCTTAAAGTCCAACTTTTGAGCGCCTGATTCCAGAAATGCCATCACAGCCCAAGAGGAAGAGCCCAGAGGAGTGAACTTCCCGAGGAGTTTGTGCAGTGGAGCTCACCATGCAGATGATGGCTCCTTGCCTTGGCTCCCCAGGAGAGCTGCAATGCCTTCTGTGGAAGCAGAGCACCTTCATCTATCCCAAAACTAATCCCTTGTCCTTTTTGTGGAAAGAGGAAAACATTTCCTTGGGAGAGCCTGGCACTGCCCAGTCTTCCCTCAAAAGAAAATCACTATCTGTATGGCTGCTGATGATAACAATCCTCTCTGCCACTGAACAGGTGGGTTTAAAGTGAGTTAGAAATTCTTACAAATTACTCTGCTCCAAACAAAGCAATAAATGGAACAGATTTTGGATTAAATAATAAATGTATGATTATGACAGCTTGGAAGAATATAAAATTTGTGGTGTTGCAAGAACATCTCTTACACTTGTCTTTCAAATAAAACATAAACTCAGCTGCTTTAACACACTTATTAATAAAAGTATAGCTCTAAAATTGAAAGAAAGAAGTATCAATATTCTTAAAATAAAAAACAGATTTAGACTTCTAAGATTCTCATTTGCAACTCAGAAGATTGCTCCCTTTTTCCCCTATATATCTGAAAATCCTTCTCTAAAGAAAGTGTTTTATACAATCTTCATTCATTTCCTTCTCTGCCTATAGTCATAATCCCTTTTCTAAAAGTCATAATCCCATTTCTTTAAGTAACTTAATTAGCAGCTCACTCAAACAAACAAGCAAACAAAAAGAAACTCCAACTTTTTTTTTCTTTTGCTTTGAAAGTTTTCTGGAGTGCAGTGAATATCACTGTAATTGTTTTTCTCTTTCAGTTCACTCTGATTGCTGAAAGAAGTGGAAATCTCCTATCACAGAAATATCTGGACACAGTGATGCTGTAATCTGTAAAGCAAGATTAATTCTGCAGTGACAGAGGGAAGAAATTAGTAAACAAATAACTTTGACAATGTATATGAAAAATGTGTTCCCCTTTACTGCAGCACAGAATGAAAAAAAAGCGACAGCTCCCAAGTTGTAATATGACAGAGAGAAGGGGGAAAGTGTTCGCCATGCAGGCTGTAGCTGGTCAAACAGATGGAAGACTCCACTGAGTCCTTTACCAGCCACATGCCAGCCTCTAAATGACAGCACTAAGTCTGGACTGCCCCTTAATGGGACATCTGTGTCTCTGAATTTATAGCTGCCACACCACAAGATCACACACTGGAATAGCCTGACACGCTGCCTGGATGCATACCTGATCATCATTGCAGTATTGTTCTCACATGCCAGAGCTTTAGAGGGAAATGATTAAATGATATTATACACCCACCACTAACTAACTGCTCATGGCAGAATGGGGATTTTTGAGTGGCTGGCAGAACATGGTTGTAGTCTAAGTGAAACAGATTTGGTAGAATAGTTTCAATTACGTACCTAAAGAAAGGTTCTGGGCTGAATACAGCCCTATCAAGTGCAGTTCACTGAGTCTGAAAGCAGCTGTAAATTCAGTGGTACTAGGAACTGCAAACCATGTAATTTGAAAATGTTCATCATCCAGTATGCCCTACAGAGTATAGACAAGGCCATTTTAGTGAAACAAGCAACTCGGAAATGTCTCAAAGTGATGGCTATTCAAAAGGGGGTGAAACAATTGTTGTTACCTACTGCTTTAAAAGCCCCACAGTTTAGTTCAAACACTTGCAGTGATGTGAGGCTGAAAGTTGAACAGTTCTCATTGTATTTACTCCCGGGCTCCATAAATTTTTGTCATTGTAAGTGGTGGAAAGGCTGAAATGGACGTGATGAAAAACAAAAATATGTAAAACCTGCCAAGCCCTCTCGCTTGCACACAGTTTTTCATGGCTTATTCTGAAACATATGCCATTGTAAAACTGTTAGGAGTCTCTTAAGATCCCTGAGTCCAGCAAATTAACAGCCTGCACCACCCCTTGAATATAGGAATATGCAAGAGAGTCCTATAAGAAACAGTAGAGGAATGAGCACTAGGAGTGCAGGAGTTCAGGGGGAGTTCACAAGGAGAAAAAAATCTCCTGCTGAGGTTTCCAAATACAAAGTTTTCCACTAAAATCACTGTATTCACCTAGTGGATAAAAAGGGCTCTAGAAAACTCCCACAGATGTCTCCTAAATACTCTCTTTGTTTTAATTCCAGTTGGGAAGCTAATTTACAGTGATGCTTAGGGCACAGGTGAACAAAGATTTTCTGGCTTACTAAATTGAGGGAAGCTCAAAAAGACTGCATACCTAGACAGACCCTTCTTTGAGGCCTTAAATGAGGATAGAAAGTTTTCAAAGCTAGCTGTTCAAGTGACATGCTGGGAAACACATATGTGTTGCATTTAGAAATACAGTCAACCCATTCAGCTCCTCAACTTCAATTAAGCTCGAGTCACTGTAAATCGGTGTTTTATGGTGACAAAGAATTGATTTCTTCATAGATGTACTTTCAAGTTTGTTAGGTATTAAGAAATTCTATGACTAAAGAAGAGAAATCTGTGTAAGGAATTTACTGCCATAATTTTTTTACATCTAAGCTGGCCTTGCAGTTTAAAAGGAGCAGAAAAGGGAAAAAAAAGAAAAGTATCTTTCACCTTTCCTCTCGAGAGTACAACCTTGAGTTCCCTGTATTTCGTCAGGTCTGACAGGTCAGTACAGGATAAAGGCATAATGTCCCCTTGCCTTCCCCTATATATTTGCCTTTATTATTCCAATCCCTAAACACTTTCATTAATGTTTTGCAGGAAGACACAGGAATATTAACAGTCTACAGCCAATTACCCAGACGTGCTTCACTTCATTGTATTTAACAGGTGCATAAATTCTTGGGTTATTTTTCCCCAAATGAAAAATTAGACAGTGCTTGATTTAATATCAGTACCTTTTGCTAGTCCTAGCTCTTCTCCCAAGATTTTTAATTAATTTTTATGCGATATATTCAACGCAAATCTCAAAGCATAATAAAACTCATTTTTCATGATTACATGTAATAAAAGGGAAGGCTTACAGACCTTTTGAATCTTTATACCACAGCTTTATACTCCTGCCATTGCTGCTTCACAAGTCTTTGCTTCCAGATGTGACAATCCCAAAGACAGCTCCACTGGGAACAGAAAAACAGAGAATTCAGAAGAAGCTGCCTGACTCTGTACTGGAGTCATCTTTAGTCAGTGCTTATGTAAAACAAAAACATGCACCTCCTGCTCATAGAATGTAATCAGAGGAAATTAGAGATAATTAGATGTCCATAGTAATAAAAAAAAGGAACTTCTCTGTTCTTGATAATACTGTAAATTATGGACAATTCATGCACTATTATATTTTACTGTCAGCATGCTATTTTTAATTTTTTTTTTTTGAGAAAGTGCAAATCAGAATTGTTATGCACTCATTAAAAAAAACCCAAAAAACAACCAACCAACCAACCAACAAAACAAAACCCAGAAAAAATATAAAACCCCAGAAAACTTGGTGCCTATGTTTCTCATTATAGCACTTCCTGCTAGAGTAATCCATATATTGGCTTGTGAACTAGTTGCAAGACAGACTTGCACAGGTTCAGAGTACATAAAAAAGTCCGTTTAAAAGTGAAGGGTTTTAAGCTTTGGGACATTTTTCATGGGCCTTTAGGGAACTGGTTCAGAAAAAAAGTTGCAGAATATCTAAGTGTGAAAGTAATCTGAGAACTGCCTGAATGGTTTAGAAATCCCTGTTTCTGGAGATATTATTTGCTTTGTACTTGTCTCTTCAGAGTCAGGAGTCCAAAAGATCTTATCAGAGACTTCTCAGAGTTGGCATGAAATATTTCAGCAAGTGAAGTGTGAAACCTTGTGGTGAAGAAAGCTTGGTGGTCCTGCCAGGGAGAAGGTCATGGGTACGTGCAGCATACAATTCCTTTTTTTAGGTTTTTGTACATATTCTTGACCTCCAAGTGGCAGATACCCCTGTAGCTCACTGTATGGCACTAAATGAGGCACTGGCTGGTCTGATTTTAATTTGGGCATTCTGTCAAGAGAATATTCTCACACCAAGCTCAGATCACTTGTTTAGTGGAAATACACTGCAGTGAAGCAAAATGGCTTTTTTAAAAAAAGGAAGAGTGTTTCAGAATTGCTGTAGCTCACAAATAATCATATAACTATTTGTGTGCAAAACTAAAATGTTTGTAAGGGGTCTGGAGAACAGGAGTCAGGAGTTTCAATTATAATTCAAGTGGCTTTCCTATTACAAACTGCGTGTCTGACCCTGACGAATTTTCCATTGCTTGAAATTTTGTAACAGGGTAGGATTGCAGCAATTTAAAAATCTTCAAGAAAACAGATATGAGGAACAATAGAATGGCAGTTAAAGAAATTAAGATAACAGACAAAGATAGAGAAAAGTTAATTTTGCCAAAAGAAGGTTATAAATTCTGATACTAACATCAAATCAATAGAGAGTACTAAAATGCAGAGTGCTTTTGATTTAGACAATAGATTTGCAGAAGTTCTTCCTTTAATTCTTTGAATGCTGTGTGCATTGAGGTCAGAACTCTTATAGTGCAGACCCTTCAATCCACCAGAAGCTTTCAGAAGTCATCTTTATAGAGAGCTCTGTTACAGATCTCTTTGTCAATTATGTACATAGTGGCTAAGATGCATTTTTGCATCATCCTCGTCATCAACATCCTCCTCCTCCTCCTCATGATACTAAACAAAACCAAGTGAGTTGAGTTCTGCTAACAGTTTGGTTTTTTGTGACATGAAGGACTATAGAAAAACTCAGAGCAGTGTTTCACATTACACACTAAGTCAATATGATAAATCTGCTTAGTAGAGTGAGGCAGCTCAGACGAATCTCTATACCCAAAAGAGATGGTATTCTCCCTTATCTCTCCAAGTAGATCAGTTTTCAAATCAGTTCATTTTATCTGATAAAAATATGTTAAAATTTCAAATTTCAGTCCAATGTGCCCATAGGTTCAGAAGGGGTTAAAAAAATATTTGATATAAAAAAACTTGGATTAGAATGCTAGTTTACCACAAAGGCACCAGATATTGAAGAAAATGGAGATTTTAACATTAGTCAGACTTGAGACAGAATTTTGGAGCAGTAGCAGGTTTTATTGACTAGGAAATATATACATACATCTGCATATATACATATCTATGTAAATATACATATACACACACATACACATACAAACACACAAATGCACACACACACACACACACACATACACACATTATTCCTCTTTTATTGCAAGGACTATATGATCCAAAGAAAGTTTCTCTGTGACAGAACTGACAAAAAAAAATACTTTAAATTTTACCCCATAAAAATCATAAATATTTTTGGATTCTGGAAAACAATGAAAGTAGATTAAATTGTTGTTTTCCTATAAAAGCCCTTACTGAGATTAGGAAGTTCCAGGTCTGGAACTGTTGTCAGTTCTCAGAGACATGGGGGATTCGAAATGTCATTTTTAAAGAGGAACGGCTAAACTACTTCACAACATGACCCTAGAAACTGCTGGAGAGGGTTAGATAATTGCCAGGGAGATCCCACTGATGGGACAATGATTACATCAGTCATCAGATTCCTAGAGGTGTGACAGCCTGAAGAACAGGGAGATATGGTTTGAATGATAAACAGAAAATGAAATGATATGTACTCAATGTATATATAATAAAGTACTCAATGAACTGATACTGGTTTAAATTTTTTTCTTTACTTTTCAACTGGAATCACAATTTATTCTCTAGTAAAAATAATAAAAACGTTCAGGTATTCTTCATGTTTGGACAAATGAATTCTGGCAGAGAAAAATAAATGGTTTTATTTTGTTTAGATTGAAACACTGTAGATACCCTAAAGCTATATAGATAAATGCAAATACTGCCTGCAGTTGCATAATTTCATGTTACCGCAAGTAGTACTCTCCCAATAAAAGTAATAGCTGATTGCATGTTTGGGAGACCTGAGGTTAGAATATAATGTTATATTGGTAATTTGTAAAACCTGATCCTTCTCTGAATGCTGCCTGCCCCCTGAGGCCCTCCACAGACAGCTGCTGTTTCTACCAGCCAAGCCAGCCACACTGTCACTCCTCTCTTTTTCTCTGTCCTTGTCTGAAATGTTTGCCAAATCATTGCCCAGCATTTGCCATTGCATAGAAGCTAAAACTTACTCACTGAGTCTCTTGGGTAACACATAAAAATCAGATGTGGAAGTAGTGAATGTTAACATAAAGACTTATTGTAAGCATATGCCACTTTCATTATTCCCAAAATCTCTATGGCTAATGCAAAATGCCTGGTATAACCATTAGCACATACCAAGTGCAGCTTTGAAGTGTAATAAAGGTTAAAAAAATCCACCACTGAGCATGCTCTAACAGAAGCTTCTAATAACTGAAAAGGTAATAAAATATTGTTACAGGATTAGGTTGTTTACAGCTACTTTAATCTCTGCAAAGGACATGGAGGGAAAAAAAGAAACACCTGTGCTTGCTGCCTGTGTTATTTCATATGGAGATGGTCACAGAGGTAAAGGAAAGGGTACAGGGTGTGTGTTTGTTTGTGGGAGATCTTACTGAGTTTTGACAACTTAGTAGAGATGAAGTAGTATGTACAGAGTTTATTTTCAAATGGAAAGTTTTATATTTAGTTTTACAAAAATATTTGGTTTCCAAAAACCACTCCTCAAAACACAAGGTAATGTGTCTTTGGATTAGTATACACAGAAGATGTTTCTGATAAGGTTCTTGCCATGTGAATCACCTGGGCATCTTGTAAACTACACAGATGGGCTCAGTGTGAACATGAGTCTTCGTTGCTTTAAAAATTTTTTCTCATTCTGACCTTAAGCTTTGCCACATAGAGAAAGTGTGACTCACCTCACAGACACCTGCATATTGTAGAATTTTAGCTTAACTCTTTCTGTCTTTAATTTTTGCAGCAAGTTTCAGTTCTGAGCTCTTTCACTGGGGCCAAAAATCTGATTCTGTAGATTAGGCTTTGTTTCTTTAGCAGCACCTACAAAGATTGTCTTGATTTTCTTGATTTTTTTTGTGTGCAGCAGATCTGTTGAACTTGTTAGAAATTTATATAGGCACTATATAACACTTCTTATGTCAACTTTTGTCTTTATAATTCTTATGAAAGAACATTAGCTCAGGTTTTAGAATTTAAAGTGCTCTTGTATCAAAAAGACAACAATAATGGGCTGAAGAGATATGGTATTTAGAGATGAAATTAAAGTGTACCTGGAAGTTATTATAATTGAATTGGTCTACTGTGACTAGTTCTGTATTCTGGTCTATTGCATCAGTCCTGGGTTAAAACCGGTTTTTTTTCCTTTTCTTTCTCTCTTGAATATCACATGTAGCAGGTTGGTAGTTTGTTGAAAAAAGTGCTTTCAAAGTGCTGGTATAGTGATTTTACTGTTTTTTTACATTTTCATAAATGAACTGTCCTCTAAGCGTTTGAGGCAGTAAGTCAAGATAGAGATGCAGATGCTGAGATCAGCTCAGTTGGTCTGATGATGGTGCTAGTAATAATGGCAAGGTTGTGGATTTTAATCCTGTTTGAGCCATTCACCTAAGAGCTGGACTCAATAAGCCTTGTGAGCTCCTCCCAATTTGGAGTATTCTAATATTTCTGGGTATATGACATGTATTTCTTCCCTTCTTTTAAAACTGGCGCTTTCCTAAACTTGTCTACTAAAGATTATGCCCATACAAGGAAAGACAAGTTTTGTGAAAATATTGGTAATAAAGCTGAGCTACATGCAGGTGGGATTTGCACAGGCAGCAGAGCCCAGGTGCCAAATCAGTCTCCTGCATGTGGATCAGGGAGCTGACAGAGAGATCAGCCTTTCTTAGTCAGCAAGTAATTCAATACGAAGCTTCAGGTCACAAATTTTTAAAAACTTGGAAAATTTAAGCATTGAAAGGGTGTACTTTAGGGACATGGTGGCCTTTTCATCACTTACAGCCTCTTAGTGAAAGCAGGATTGCTTTCAAAACTCTATCCTGTAGTCATGGTTTTGATGAAGAAATTACTTTGTGGCTTTCTACAGTCTGTGTTGTGAGCCTGGGTGATCATAATTGTCCCCTCTGGCCTTTAAATCCATTACACTATTCTTGATAACAATTTTGCCTAATGCCACAAAGGAATGAAGGAAAATTTAAAGATCCCAAATCCCTTCTGCATTCCCTGTGACAGTTTTACAGATGCATGGCTGAGCTTTAACATTGCAGAATCACAGAATCATGGAGTGAATGAAACGGGGAGGGACCTCAAGAGGTCACCTGGTCCAACCTCATTGCTCAAGCAAGGCCCAGTTGCCCAGGACTGTGTCCAGACATCTTCTGAATATTCCCTGGCTCTGAACCTGGCTCTGTCCTTTTTGCACCCTCCCTGCAAGTATTCACATTTATTAAAAAGACTCTCCCTGAATGTTCTCTTCACCACACACAACAGCCCCAGATCTTTCAGCCCTTCCTTGTATTAGATATGCTCTATTCCCTTATTTTTGTGACATTGGCAATGCTTTGTCCGTGTTTTTCTTTTTTCTTTTTTTTTTTTTTTTTTTTTTTGGCTTAGGAGCCCACTGCTGGGTACAGTACTCCAAATGTGTGCTTACCAGTGCTGAGTAGCACCTTGAGTGTTTCCAGGGTCAAGGCATCTACCATGTCCTTGAAAAACCCAGTGTTCCAGTTTTTCCAGCCCCATTGCAAAAGACTTCTTCCTTATATCTAATAGACATAAAGCTTCTTTAGTTTAAAAAGTCAGGGAAGTTCTCTATCAGCATTAAGCTGTTTGTTCTCTCCTTTTTGCTCAATCAGCATGAGCCTAGCTACTTGTTCTGCCTGCTGGCTTTATCTGCATTCCCTGAAAATCCTGGTGAATGTGGCAGCACAGGGAATAATGATATTCAGGTATTTGTACCTATATCCCTTGGGGATCTAATGACAACTGGGTATTCCAGCATGGGGAAAAATCCTGAACATCCTTAGAGTGACAGCATATTCAGCTACTCTGAAAAATGTCATTATGTTTTTAGCCTGATGCTACTTGAGAAGGTGTTTTAATTGTATTAAGTTGCTTAATATTTTACAATTATCTTAGTTTCAGATGGAGCTGAGTCTTTGGTTGTATTTTTAGTTGCAATCTACTTAACATTCTGGTACATACAGCAGGAATGTTATATCTGTCAGGTATGATATATCTTGCAGGTATGTAGGTGCTGTTCTAATGTGTATACACACAGAAATACACACAAAAATATATTAAATTATGTGTATCTGGAAGCTGTGCCAATAGTGCTTCCTTGCACATCAGGGTAAAGATAACCTCAAAGAGCTTAATAGGTTAAAAGTGCAGTTTATGACATTGCAATTTACCTTAGATGGGAAAATACACACTTGCAAGGGAGTAATTTTGTTTCACAAGTGAATGGCACCTATTTCACCAGCTGAGAGACTAAGTCATTCTGAGACAGGAAAATTTCAGAATTTATCTGAAAATGCCTCAGGCAAATGATTCTCTTTTGCTTAATATGTAGGCACTGACTTCTCTGACATATGTTAGACCCAAATGCATCTTGTTCCAAGGAAGCTAACTGGGGTTTGTCACAGCAGCAAGATGGATCAGGTCCCCCCAAAAGGAAATAGCAGGGTGTTGGTCAAGAATGGCTCTTCACTTTGCCTCTGTGCTGGTCAGTGCAGGTGGTCACTCCCCTGGCATGGAGCCCTGGGACCTGCACCCCACAGGAGAGGGCACCTGGCCATGAGGAGGCTGCCATGGCAGCATGGAACAATCTTAGTTGAATACTAAACGAGACAGAAAGGTATCTTTAACTGTGAATTTTATTTTTTTTTTTAAATATTTTCTCTTTTGCTTTCTTATTTTTATAGAACCTATTTTTTTACTGGAACTCTGTTAAATTGTGGAGTGGTTTATCAACTCTCATAATTTTTATCTTCCTGTACACCCATAGGAAAAGAAGAAGGAAAATAAGTGAAGGATCTTGTGCTCTTTTCTGGCTGAAAAGCATGTGTTTAAGCAAAGATTTACTCTTTGATTTCCCAAGTAGACCGTCCAAAATTAGTCATGTATTACACAAAATAGGACAAAGTTCTCGGTGGTAGTTGTACAGATGAAATTTCACCTAACTCATAGCAACATAATCAATTTTTAATATCTCTTACAACTTAAAATTGCTGTGTAACCTGCTGCTAAGCTGCTGCTCACAACAATACCAATATTGAATTTAGACCACATTACTCAGAGCAACTTTTCAAGGATGGAGGTTGGACAGCCTTTCTGGGTAACCCATTCTATGGGGCAATTATCATCACTGCCAAAAAAAAACCATTTTAATTTGTCAAGAACTCTAAGACTTAGGACATCTTCTATGTTCCAGTGGCACATATCCTGGAAAATCTTCACCTTAAAAGCAATTGTAGTGCTATCATATTTGATGAACACGTTTTAGTTACACAAATTCACTCTAATAATGCAGATCAGATTTATTTACAGATTCAGCCAATATTTCAAAATAAAGTGTTCAACTTTTTATCAGATATCCTGTAGATACTTCTCTTTAATTCTAGTAATTGTTAATTTAATGTCATGAGGTTAATACGAACTAGTCAGATAAATAAATGACTAGAAATCTAGACTCTTAAGAATTTTTTACTTTTGTTTATTTATTTAAATCAGCAAATTCTGGTACTCTGCTTTGGAAAAAACTCAGTTGGGTTTATTTCATATAACTTTCTTGTTTTAACATTTTCTGTAGCAAAAGGACACTCACTGGAACAGAATTTTCTTTTACACCAGTAGTCACTGCAAGAGTACAAAAAGCAGTCTGAAGAAAAGAGTCAATATTAAATAAATTCAAATAAAGAAAATGCATTGGCTGATTAAATTCTTAATTTTCAATCTCTGGATGCATATGGAATATAAACTTTCTTCAGAAATGAAAAGATGATAATATTGAAAGCCATTCATAGATTCCTTCTTTCTGACTTTAAGGCTAATCAACAAAATTCAAGATTCATGTCTAGAGTCTGTCTGCCCATTTTTCTTTGCCTCTCATTCATAACTTGATTGCTTTCCACTGAGTGTCTGTTTATTGACAGCTGAAAGAGTGCAGATAATGACACTGACAGGACATGTGTAAAGCATGCTGTAAATGGATCAGTGCTTCTCACAGGTAAAGAAACAGGCACAGTCAAATGTTAACACACTGCAACATCTTTTCTGTGCAGGTGGCACAGAGGGCCAGGTCCAAGTCCTGCATGGTTACCATTCTCTGTTGCTCACACAAAGTCACAAGTCACACCATCCCTTCCTGTTCTGGAGATCAGCAAAGCTGCAGACTGGTTACAAAATCTGTGATATTTTAAACACAAAAATCAGGTGCATGCTAACCTTGCTTCCAAGAAAAAGACTTGGCTGATTCTGTACTTAAGGCATAAAATGAATTTTTTGCAGGAACCAAAGAATTCAGGACTGTCCTAGGAACAATAAGCTAAATGAGCTGAATTTATTCTGGAATAATTGAGAGATAGGAATTCCTCTTACAACATAATGAGTTCTTTTTCTTTAGGTTGCTTCACTATGCCCTCTCTCCTATTTAGTTCATCTGGTCTATTTCCAGGAAATGCCTCTCTGATTTGATTTGAACACCACTCACATTCACACTTGGGAATCAGGACAAAAGAGGGATGGGACCTCTTGAAATGATGATATAAGCTCACATATATGTCTAGGGCATTAGGAGTGTCTCGATTACACCCAAATGGTCCCAAAACACTTTGGAAAATCAGGTGGAAAAAACATTTTGGCTTGTTTATTGGGTCCTTGATGAATTCCTGTACATTGGGATACTGACTTCTTGCAGTTGTTTTCAGCTGACAAAATCTGAAAGTGAAAATGCACACTAAATATTCTTTGAAAAATTCTGAAAAAAAAAATTTAAATGGTTCAACGTTTAAATTTTAATTTATGTTTTATTTATTTATGTTTTAAAGAAAAGATGTGATGTCCTCGACAGTGCAAAATTTCTAGAAGTATTTACTGCATACATAACTTTACAAAAGTACAGAATTATTACATGGTGGCCTCTTTTGCACAATGAAATGAGACTAAAACCTCTCAGAAAGAGCTAGACATTCTTCAGATTTTATATTGATAAAATACTCTATATTCTAGCCTGCTGAGTCCATGTTTCTGAACAACCATAAATATCTCTGTGGCTGATGCAAACATACAATGACTGCATGAAAAGTACTGGTTCAAAGAATGAGCAGAGGCTTTCAACAGGTTAAAAAAGGCAAATAATACAAAAGCTTCAGCACTAGCAAACTGTACAGACCTACCAAAAACCCCCAGAAATACTGAATAAGGATTTGTGCACACAAAAAAGCATTGAAAAGGATGTAGTTAGTACTGAGGCATCATCAGAAGCATCATTATTCAAATAAAACTCACTGATGAGATTACTTACACACTAATCAAGCTTTCTAAAATTTACCTCTAAAATATGCCAAACAGATCAGTCATCCCTGGCCAAAGGAAGTGCAAAATCTGGCTTGCTGTCATATAATAGAGCCTAAATGAATATAGGCTAAAATCTAGAGCTGGATGGGCAGCCCACACTGCAGTACTTTGCAAAGACAGCTAAAAACTCACAGTTTCATGAGAAGAGGTGCCAAGAGGATGCCATGAGAAAGAAATGAACCGTTTCTTGTTTCCCAAGTGATCCCTGTCCTGTGAATCCATTCAGTCTAGCCATGCTGCCCTGTAAACACAGTGTGAGCTTGGCTGTGGTGGGACACCTGCAGCTGCTCATGCTCACACTGTCTACACCCAGCTCCCAGTACTTTCTTTAATTTGTCTTGTATTTCATAAGGAGAGGGACACAGGTGAATTGATGCTTTCTGCACCCTTAGGAGCCCACAGGGCAAGGAGAAATGTGAGGTGGGGGTTGCTCCCACCAGCACAGCCACAGCTCCCCACTTCCAATTTCCCATGAAAGTCTCAGAGCCCCAAGACCTGCCAAGGAGGGCAAAGCAAAAGTGGAGAAACATCAAACAGCCTGGCTGGTGACTTGAAGGTCCAGTGTCCTTTTCTACTGCTTGTAACATGATGAAAAACATGTTCTAATTGCCTCTTGTGTTTTCCACACACAAAATGTGTGGACTCAGATTCATTGTAAGGGTTGATCTTCACTGGTCTGGTGCTCACTAAGTAGTTCTTATATTAGCAATACCTCTGCTATTATAGCCTGTGCCAGTCACTCCGTTTTGTTTCCATGTTTTCTATTTTAAATTCCACCAAAGGGGAAAAAAATCACATCTATTTACCTATTCTGGACAAAACATAACAGGGAAAATAAAACTATGCTGACTTTTCAGAGCAAGTAGTGCTTGGTTGATGTACTTCCCTGTCTGGTGCAGACTTCTGTGTGATGTGTGATGCAGACTCCTTGAAAATTAATTTAATTTTGTTTTGGACAGAGATTTGAGTAAATGAGGTCAAGATCTTATGGACTAGTACATATACGAATATTCTGTAGTTAAAAATCCCATTGCATTAATTTATGCAGAAGGAAACAATATATTATGAAATCTAAACTGATCTAGAAAAACAGAGTTCTCCACAAGCAACAGCTTGAAGAGAAAGGTAATTTAATTTTCTTAGTTCAGAGAATATGGATAGAAAACCAGAACAAATCTTGGGATGCAAAAGCTCTTTTTCAGGTCTGAAACAGAAGCAGAGTAAAATACTCCTATCATTTTAGGTGCTCAGAAAGTTGCCTTGCTTGTCTAACAGATGGGCTTAGCTCTGTCTGCAAATCTCTTCTGCTCGTATCAGCCCAAATTATGCTGCCACTATCACTTCACATGGGCAGATAAAAATCCAAAACAGTCAGCCAAAAACCAGCTGTCAGATATGATGCTGATAGAATAATTGTAAAGCTAAATAGGAAGGTGATACCTTCTTGATTTAGAAATATCTCTTCAAAGAACTACCTTGGTATCAATACCCCTCAACACCTAGAATTTCGCCATTTCTTTTGCAAAAACTTTCTGTAAAAGTTTTTTGTTTTATAAACATGATGATAAGTGCTTCTTTAGCACTGCCAAACATTTCAGGATTATTCTTTCTTTTAAAGAAGATGATGATTTAGTGTTTGGCCAAGCTGCATGCTCTGCTTCTACCCTACATGTTTGGCTTTGTTGTCGCATTAAAAATTAATCATACTTCACATAATCATCTTGAACTTAGATTTGGATTGTGAAGTTAATGCCATGTGTGAATATGAGTGTCTGTGAAGGAGCTAGAATAACCACTTATAGGCAGTTAGTGATTTAGAGAAGTGATCCTTCTAACTGTAAGGATAGAGGCTTAGAGGCTTGTTTTCAGTATTTGATTTTGTGTCTTAGTCTAGCAAAAATAATCTCTTCTTGCCACTAGCTAAATATCAGCAGAGAGATAAAACTTGTCAATGAAAAACAGACAGATTACTAAAACAATAAGGAATCTAAAAGCTTCTTATTAAAAGCATATTTTAAAATCAAAATGTGAAAAGTATAAAATACACTTAAAAATATAAGAAATAATTCCTCTTGACAGTTTGATAATAATTTTCTTTTTAATTAGGCTGTAGGATGATCTGACAAAAATGCCAAATATTTTTGATCAAAACTTTTTTGATCTCAAAATAATGGGTTAAGAAAATTGATATAAACCTTTTTTTATTTCAGTCAGAGCTTAAAGAAAATGAATTAAGCATATTAATGCATATAAATACAGTACACAGAAGAATGCAACTTCTCCACGGATGAACATGCTCAAAGTGGCAGGAGGGTTACAGAAAAAAATACATGGTGTTGTAATCTAATTTTATTTTTTGTGGTTTTGGGATACATAGGCTATCCTAGGATGACAGAGGGTATTGAATATCCCTTGGTCCTTCTCTCTCACATTTTTTATATATTCTGCATATTCTATAAAAATGTTTTTAAGAATGTTATCTGCTGATTGACCCTCTCTGCCTCTCTGGCATAGCTCTCCTTTGTCCATCAGGTCTGAAGCAATTTGCTTTAGAAGTTGCAACCTAGAAACTACAGCCCTTTCATGGTAAAATCGTGCTTTCAGGATGATTAAGAATTAACTTCAGCTATAGAATAAATTCTCTCCTCTGATGCCTCAAGAGCATACTCTGTAACAAAAAAACCATACAGATGGAGTACAATGATCCTGGTGCAAAAGGGCATGCAGTTGCCTTCCCTATTGTTAGAGGTGACTGTGCATGACCTAAAGGTATTTCCTACAAATTGATCCATTTACAGAAAGACATGGAGGTTTGTGTGGATTAGAAAAGAATGTTTATTGCTGTTTCCTTGTCTGGCCTGTTTATAAAGGCTGTAGTTATCTGTCAAAGGAAAGGACAACAGAGCATGAGAGAGTGGAATAAACAACAGCAGCTGAGAGATTTGAAAGCTACCCCAGAAGGTATCTTGATTATTTTTAAAGACTATTGTAAAAGATTACTGTCAAGACATTGTTTTCCAATTTTGTTTTGGCATGCATCCCCCTCAGTGCTGTGGCCATATCCCTTTTCCAAAGTTATCTGCTATTTTAGCACCTGCTCACTCCCTTGGCACAACTGAACATGGCAGGAGCAAGATTAAGGTGCTGCTGCACCTCAGGGGTCTTGCAATCATCCCATTCCAGCTCTGAGTCCAAACTTCTTTCCAGAAGGTGAGTTATAGTCCTTTTTCATCTGCCATATCCCAAAATAACCTGATAGCAATCTGTAGTGGCACTCCTCATTGAGAAACAAACCAGTGAAGGAATACTACCAGACCAAATTACTCCAAAACCAGGAAAAATGCACAGGCAATGAAGGGGTATAAGTCCTGTTCCAGGCAGCCATTCCTCTGCTGGGGGCAACAGGATATGGTCTGGAGATGGCTCTAGTAAATGCAGGTAGAGACAGAGTAAAATGTAAGAGGGGAGTCAGTTCAGTCTACCTGTATGATTGGAGCAAAGGTATAGATATTTGGCTGAAATTCCATCTTTTTCTGCTTTTGAGCATGGAAATTTTGGAACACATCTAAGGTGAGCTGCAATAAACTCTGGAATGCTTCACAGCAGCGTGTTTGTGTGTTTGTGCTCTATGTGCAGACTGCACAATCATTGCGTCTACACCAGACATGTCACAGCACAGAGCTGAGCCCAGCAGCCAAGGAACATTCCAGAAAGGTCAAAGCACACCAGCAAGTGCAGGGGAGGGGGAAAAAAGGGTGAAAAAGAGAAAATGAGGAAAAGTAGAGAGAACACCACAAGCAGATAGAGGTGCTCCACGGTGAAGGAGATACCCAACCTATGGGGAACCCTCACACTGGAGCCAGTGAATTTTTTCTGATGGAAATGGAGTCTGTGAAAAGCCCAGGCTGGAGCATGAAAATGGGTGAAGAGGAAAGGGTAACACTAAGAAACAGCCACATACTTATCATAATCCCCTATCCACCATTCACTGTGAGCCTCTGGATGTGGGTGAAGTTGGGAGTGCAGCAGAGAAGCCAGAACTGAGAAAGGAGACAGGGCGTCTTTTAATCTCTTTTTAAAAATATGAAAATTAAAAAAATATTATTAATAAAATTTTATTATGGTTTCTAATAATGTATTGCCATCTGAATGTAATTTAATTGGAAGTAAATGTAATCTAACTTCCCCCAAGATGACTGGTCTGTCCAAGACAGCAATTAGTAAGTGATCTCCCTATTTTTATCTCAGTCCACAAGACTTCTTATCCTATTTTCTCTTCCTGTCCTGCTGACAAGAGGAAGTGAGTGAGCAGATGAGTGGGCATTTGACTGCTAGCTGAGGTTAACCCATCACATGTGCCTTTTGAATACAAAACCACTGGTTGCTTGTAAAAATTCAAACAGAAACATCTTGGTTTTGTTTTAATGGCGACAAGAAAATGGATTTTACTCTTTATCTATCAAGCTCTTCCATGCTCATGATGTCAGCATACCAGGATTTTCTCACTGAATACAAATGCCATAAGCTCTCAGTGCCATTAATTTTTCAAATTAATCACATCAAGATTTAGTTTTAGCTTTACTATCCTTGTTGTCAGATTAATGCGATAGAAGAAATTATTTCTTTTACAGTCTCAGATAGCTGAATTAGGTTTTAAAGGCTAAAAATAGGAAACTACATAATGCTACATAATGCTACATAATGCATGAATAAGAAGTACCTTAGGGATAGGTTAATATTTAATATTGGTTTGAAGTTAATGTTTGGTTTCTAATTATAGTTTGAATTACTAAAAACAAGGGTTCAGCCAGGCACCAACAGCTGAACAACTTTTTTTTTTGTCTTACAACTGGTAAGAAAGTGTTTGAAAAGGGCTTTGTTTTAAGTACTTCTTACATTTGCACTGGAGAGCACTGCATAGGAGTGGTCATAATTTTACATAATTTTATTTAACTCTTTATATAATTTATTTAACTCTATGATAGCTGGAGACTAGGAACTGGTTAATTAAGGCAGTTTTCTAGTACTACATGATCACAGTCACAGCCGAAAAGGGGCAATTTATTTCAAATGAACATGATGTGTTCAGAAATGGTAGCCTTGGTCACCTCTTCAGTGGCTTTAAATCTGTATTTTATTTGGCAGAGTGTAGGGCTAGAATTGCAGTGGCAATTTCTTATGCAGAGGTGAGGCAATCATAGTATTTGGAGATCCTCCCCTTCCTGACCTGAGGGATGCAATGTTCCTCTCAATGTCCTTGTGAGATCTGAGGCTATTAACAACAGATGAAGCAGCAGCACCAAAACAGAGCCATTCCACTCTACAACTCCCTGCAGCTCAATAAGTTATTACATTTGCACAGCATCAAGCTAATGTGGACTTAGTGTTCTAAGTTAAATTAATCCTTTGTGCAGCTGATGTACAGCAACTACAAGCTGCTGTTTGTGATCAGAGGACTGAAAAACAAGCTCTGCAAGCAGGCTTCTGGTTATTTTTGGTGCATTCCAGTATGTACTTCATAGTGAAATACTATTCACAGCAACATAAAGTTATTCTGCAGTATATCTTACTCATTCTTTACAAGAATATAATTTACAGAAGTGTATTATGTAGGATTTATTCACAATTACATTAGCAATCCATGTAAAATAGGTTTTAGGCTGCAAATAAAGAAAGACTGACCAAAATGAAATTCTGTTTAAGAGAAAAATCCTTGTCTTTCACTATCTCATTTCATAAAAAATAAAACAAACTTTCCCCATCCCATTCCTTTCCTGAAGGGCTCTATCTGATGTATTATAAATGGCCTACTGCTTTTTATTAATGAATGCTGACAATTTCTTCAGATTCATATATGAACTACTGCTGCATGTTCAAGTGATCATTCTGTCATTACACTATCTCAGACATGAAGTTCTGTTGAATAACTTTCCTAAATTTGAAGGTTATTTGAAAGAAAAAAAACTTTGAAGAATGAAATAAAATCTCCATTAATAAAATAGTATCCATGTGAAACAGCACTGTCAGCTTAAAAAAAACCCCTTAGGGCTTAAAACTGTACTATCAAGTAAATCAGAACAAAAATTACTTACCTAGAAAAGTAGGACTCAAGTGATGAAGGCTGTGTATGTCTTAACACATGTACAATAATATAACTGTTGAAAGAATATAAGTAAATGATACATTTACCAGTAAACTCCAAGTTTTTGCATAGCACAAAAGGTGTTAGGAGCAAATATTAATTGGTCTTTCCCTTCAGTCTTCTGTCTTAATTTTAGTTTTTCTGCTCTATACTCATTATATACAATAAGAAATTTAAAACTCCTTCATTAAACACCATAATTGTCTTACTGCTACAGAAGGTGAGACAGTAAAGTGTAGCATTGTCAAAACTATCCTGTCTTCAAACACACTGGTGTAAAAACCTAAGCCCATCTAATTATATTGTCATACTCAGTCTCCAGAGCAAAATCCTATGACTTGTTGCTGTAGGACATCATCCCTCTGTTAGTTAGAATGACTGGCATGATTCTGCCCTTGCATGAGTGCTGCACTCAATCTTGGGGAGCAGCTCACAGAGCTGAAAAGCACTCTCTTTGTGTTGGGTGCAGGACTGGGCACACATTGCTATAAATAAAGTTGCCCTTTTATCGTAAAACAGGGCAACTGCCACGATTCAGCATGTTGGTTCAGTCCTTCAGGCCCATAGGAATCACAGACCTCTCTGCTGGAAGTGACACCAGGGGTGCCCATCAGTGCCAGGGATGGAGATGACTTGTGTGAAGTAGACATCTGCCTATTAAAAGCTGGACTAAAACAAAAACTTATTTAGCTTTTGATTCACTACTTGTTACTCCTATCCAAGCTCAAATTGTTGATGAGTTCTCCAAACTCTTGTTCTCTTTCCATGTGACTGGTTAGATTTCATGATGTATTTTCACTGCAGCACTAGTGGGCCTGCCTCCCTCTGGCTACTGACCAAAGAATACAGATTTTATTGACTTGCATCCCAGAACATTGACAGTAAAAACCAGTTATGCTTTGTTTAAAATCAAAACAATTTAATTTTCTATTCTCTGTTATGTGCCCTTTGTGTAAATTACTTTTGTGGGTATCAGGTTTTTGCACAGCATGTTAGAATTTTATATCAGATACTTTGCAATGGTACCTCAATTCCAGAGGACTGACCTGGGTACCAAGACTGACTTGCTATGAGCAAGATGGCAGATTTTATGTAAGACTTGGGCAAGCATTTACAGAAAGCCTTCAATAGGAAATTGCAGATCTGGAAATATTTTTTAATTTTTTTTTTTTTTTTAAATCTAAGAAGATTAAAAAAAAAAAGACTAAACATCATGTAAATTAGTTAAACGTTTTTACAAAAAAAACCTAACTTATGCAGGGCAAGTTAGCTTTAATGACATTTTTTAATAGAACAGGAAAGTTTTTTGTGGTTTGATTTAATTTTTATTTTAAAGTCATAAATTTTGGGAACTCTGTGTCCAATAATTCTTGTAAAGTGGCTGTGTTATATGGAGTCTGGTAATTTTTCATTCATCTCTAGCATCATTTTGGTTTATCTTAGTGGTCTCAGGTGAGGATTGAAGAAATTTATTGGCTGTGTGTTTAGTAATGCTCCACCCACTTCCTGCTTCATGGTTCATATGATCTGTAGATTAAAAATTTTTAAAAGTCATCAAAGTAGCAACCAATGAAAAATATTACTGTCAGTGAGAAAGCAACTGCAGAGTTGCATGAAAAACCCAAAGTGATTCTGCATATAAGTTTGCAGGAAATCTTCCTGGAGGTTTAATTTGGAGTCTGGTTGTAAATTCAGATTGATTTTTTTTTTTTGTCTATTTCTTTCTGTTACTAAATGGTACTTTTCAAGGATATATAATGATACCATTAGATACAGGATTTAACCTATAAAATGGGTTCTTCATTTTAAAATACCATACAGGGCTGGGAATGATGTGAGGAGTCCCAGATAAGATAAAGATTATTTGGTTTTGCTTTTTTTTTATAGCTGTAGAGAGCAACCCTCCCAAGCTGGGAGACAGAAAAGGTGACAGCCCTTGTTCCAGGTGCAGCTCTTCTGATTTTGTAAGGCAGGGGAGTGAACTGGAAAGTCTTGAAATCTCAAGTGCTAGATCCTACTTCTGGCATTCACAGGCAGCCTGAGGCATTAATTGGCATTTTCAGTGCCTGCTCTGTTAATGAGGTGTGTGCAGGGGTGAGACTGTGTACACCAAAATGTCATTCGTGGACCACAGCCAAAGTGTTGTGGGCCAAAGCTCTTGAGTTAAGTTTGTGGTCTTCATAAAAACCCTCTACTATTAACTGGCTGAGAGTACAACCACATATTGCTGTAGCTGAGTCAGAAGAAAATAATGTGTGATTTCCTTTCTGGAAATGCCAATGTGAATGAAAAGGTCCTGAAAACAACCCTTTCAACTTTATTAGGTATAAGTTAAAGGAAATACTGAGTTAAAGGAAATGCTCTGGGTGCTAACAGGATAGACAAAGAAAAAGTAGTTTGAGTTTGGAGGGAAAAATAATTAATCAAAATGTATCTATCAAGTTCCTCTACAGGTGCTCCTTGGTTTTTTCCAAAGGTCAGTCTTAGCATCTGGGATGTAGTAGCTGAGAATAAGTTGCACATGCAAGATAAGTTAAGTAGAGGGAAACATCCATGAACATTTGACAGAAGGAGGTGTCTGTCAAAAAGTTAGTATTTGCAGGAGTTTTTCTTATTTCCTTTATTTCTGTCAATTCTGTCTACAAATTACACTATAACAAAAATATTTTTTTAAATTAAGCTTTGATAATGATCAATATGAAATATACTACTGGTGCTATGACAGAACAAGTTCAGCCCCTTCTTTCAAAAAATAGATTTCAAAGAGTTATTTACATTTTATTGCACTATTTATTTTACGTTAACATCCTGAATATAGAGAGAAATCATGGATTAATGGGAAATATATGTGGGTTCTTGATCCTGAGGAGCAGCTTGGCTCTGCTCCAGCAAAGCTCTCAACTTTCAGCACTAAATTAGTGCTAGAGATTGAGTACAAAGGCCCTTGAAATGTCAGACCCCACAGATTTACAGGGCAGGGTTTTGCACGTGTGTAAACCCCTGTTGCTTCCTTCACTGCTTTGGTGGAATTGGCCTGATTTATGCAAGCTGAAGATTTGTCTGAGATTTCCCAGGTCTGCCCTCCCAAAGGCAAGTAATCATTGCCCAGGAGAGCAGGACTGCAGGGGAGGCTTGTGCAGAGAGCACTGGAGCTGAAATGTGGTCCAGCATCATGCAAGAATCAGAGGGAAGGAGAGCATTTCAGCTGGGTTTGACACATCCAAGAGCTGCTTGTGAAATAAAAGATTGTAGTAAACACTCCTCTCCATAAGCTAAGGACTTATAGAAGGAGTAAAATGAAAATCATGCTTGTAGTTTTGTCATTCACATAAATATACTGAACACTTTTACCCAGGCATGGCTGCTGCAAGCAATGTTTTGTACAACATAGACAATAAAGCTAAAAAATTCTACATTTCTCAAAGTACAAGTTTCCCTTTCTTTTGCACAAGCTTTTCCACTATTTTGCATCAATAATTGATCCCCCCCCCACCCCTTTTTTTTTGTCTTTTCCTGTGGGCAGTTATCTGTGTTTTCCTAAATAGAACAAGTAATTTAGAAAGGTCACTAAATAAGATATTAATACCAACACAACTTTACGTAGTAGAAGCAAAGAGAGACTTGTTGGCAACTTGCTACTGATTGAAACAGGAGTTACAAGTGTATGTGCATGTATAAATACATATAAAGATTCTCTCAAGGTGTAATGTGATAAAAATAGAAATAATAATGCACTATATATTGTGCTTGACTGGAGGAATAGTCAGAGGCTACCAAGATCTCCACTTAAATAGAATTGCAGTGCCAAGCAACTTATCTGCAAGTGCTAGTTTAAATTGTTTTGTGCAATATTCAAGAAGGATATAAATCTATGAACTGCTGAAGTGTTTAAAATGGGCAGCAACTGTTCCACTGACATGTTATTTCAAATCGTTCCAAAATTGAGATGTCATAGGCAGATTCAAACAGTTCATATATAAAACTGGAAATAAGACAAACCCAATTTGTTAGAAAAAAAAAAAAAAAAGCATTTCCTTTAACTAAATGAGCAGAAATTCTTGCAGTTTATTATCAGTAATGCTGAACATTAAAAAAACATTAAGGAAAAAATAAGAAGAAATTAAGAGCATTATATTTTAATAGTTTGAATTAAACATTTGGAAGAGTCTGTCAATTTTTGGAACAGTGCTGAATAGAAGTGATGCTTTCTCTACGCTTAGATTAGACACTGGAGGCAGAGTGTGTCAGACACCACTTTTGCATTACAATCCTCACTCCTTGCCCAAAGAAGTTTGTAGTTTACTGGTCTCCTGTCCTAAGAGTAAACCACTGCCTTTTCTTCTCCAGGCTACCCTGCATGTTATGGTCCAGGAACAGGCATGGAGTTACCATCTGCTCTGTTCTGCCTCTCTCATCTCCTTGGACTTCAAATTTTCCAGAAGAAAATGGAGCAAAAACCCAGACCTCCTTCCATGTGAAAACTATTTAGTAAGAACAGAGATCTAAGTCATATACCAAGTTACAATATAAT
This sequence comes from Oenanthe melanoleuca, assembly GCF_029582105.1. Classification (NCBI taxonomy): domain Eukaryota; kingdom Metazoa; phylum Chordata; class Aves; order Passeriformes; family Muscicapidae; genus Oenanthe; species Oenanthe melanoleuca. The sequence continues at coordinate 20,077,605 of NC_079362.1, read as the reverse complement.
TCTTCATAAGATTTAGCTTCTAGAAGACATCATGGGTCCTGTTATCTGAAAATATTGGTAATTTAGGGAGATGTGTTTGTGAAAGAGACTCTGATGTGATCCCCTAGGTGATTATGCAGCCAGGAAGGAGACAATAAACCCTACCATTCTGCTTCAGAATATTTTTCTAAACAGGAATCCCTTGCTCCTTCTTTACCAGCTACCACATTTTCTGTGTTGCTTTGAAAAAAAAAAATAAACCAACCATGGCTCGGTTAAGAAAAACTTAGTTGACATAATGAGCAAATTCCCAACTGCTTATCTTCTTTCTTTTTACTTTACACAACATGGTTATAAGTCATTTAATCTGATCAATAAATATGGCAAGATGATCTGATGAAAGAGTTAAAAAACATTTTGGAACATCTAAAATAAATTTCCATAAATAGAAAGTTTCATCTCAAAGACCATAAGTCCACAAAACCGTTTTAGCACATAAAACCACTATTAATCTTTTGGACAAAAAAAGACTCCAAAAAACCCCAAAGCAACCCAAAGCAATATAAGCCACCAAATCCATATGTCTCAGGGAGAAATAACAGGGAGTATGAAGGGAAATTCTAACATTTTCTGTCTCTCCAATGACAACAGCAAATTATTTCTAAGGTTTAAAGGCACAGAAGTAGTACGATTCAAAGAGGCAGTTAAATTTAGCAATCGCATGCTAAACTGATCATCAGCTTCATAATAACTGCAAAAATATCATTATGGCTCTATATTCTTAATCTAGACAATTTTGATTTTTTTTTCTGTGGGTATTTATTCAGAGTCCATTGGGCTTTCAAAACTGGAAGCAATAGAGTGCTGGAGTTTGGCTTCAATGATCACAGCCTATATCCATTTTGGAAAAATAAGCACAAATTGGAAAGACCATATTTGAATGAAGTGTAAAGGCTTAATTCTCATCTCTTGACATACTGTGAGCACAATTTCAAAGCTTTATAGCCAAGCACATTCAAAAGCAGAAGGGCCAAATATCATCAGGGGTTTTGTCCCTGGTTGGACATTGAAGTGCTAAGAGAGATGGCTGCAACAGCCAGTGCATAACACCACAAAAAGGCTTTTCAAGCACCTGAAACACTGAACATCTTCAAGGGTAAGTGCTATTGGCAGCAGTTTCATTCAGTGAAAACTATGAACCAGGGGTTTGAACATGGAGGGCATGAATTCAGTAAAATTCAGAGTCTGTGATAAACACAAAATGTCAAGGGAGAGGGGGAGGATTTTTATTTTGGAGCATTGAGCCCAGTAACTGATTCAGCAGCATCAGTTACTCAATCTATTCCTCATGTGGGGAAAATATTTATTCTGGCAAGATCCTCCCACGAGGGCTTAATGCAGAGGAAATAGTGCTTGGCAGAAAATAATTTCTTACTGTTTTTCTCCATTGAAACTATTTTATTTCATTGGCTTCTCTTTTTAGTCCACAGAGCTTTGAATAAATGTATCAATAAATTGCTTAAGCCTTATAAAGAAAATTTTTCCACTATTGATTCACTAAAATGTTAGGTAGTCTCCTGTTATAGTATCAACTTATTTGATGACTACTGAAAATAATAATTTAAACTGCAGAGAGCAAATTAAATTGGACTTTTTCATGTCTTTGATCATACTGGATTGAGAAACATCTTCATTGTAGTCTATTGTGAGATACCTCTCTGATTATCTTTAAATGAAAGGCTTGATATTAATTAGCTTTAGAATTTTCTAAAAATTTCCATACCATAGTAGAGAAAGAATTCTGTTAACTCTTTCATTTTTTAAAAATTTTCTTTTTCTTTTTTTTTTTTTTCTGAATAATAGAAAACCCTTGTTGGAATACCAGTAAGAAAGGAACTTGTTTTTCTCCTCCACATAACATTAGGCCTTTTTATAATTACTGTCTGAATCATAAAGGAAATTTGGCTTGCAGGTCATTTGAAATAGATTTCTGAGAAGTAAATAACTGCGCAAATTAATGCAAAAAACAGCTACAGACGTACTGGCACTGGAATAATAGAAGGCATGTGTGAGCAAATTTATCCAATGGGAGTATGTGTTTATACACTATTCCTTTATTCTTCAGACATAATGCTGAAGACAGAAAAGGCAGTTATTTTAGCATTCACAAATACTCTAATGGCTGCATTAACTCCATATATTGTTAGTTAGCTAACACTTTCATCTCTGTGGAGGCAACAGTTCTACTCTCAATACAGCCAAGTAGGTTTTAGAACAGGAAAGGACAAGTACAACTTTTTTTTCCTTTTTTCCCCAAAATTAGATTTCTCAGCATTAACAGAAATTACGTCTTCATGACCTTCTATCAAACTCTTTTCAGATCAAAGATAAATCACTGTGCTGGCAGGATAAGCCAGCCCCTCAAGGGAGGACTACAATCTCACCTGGTTTATTGTGCTGTTGACCTAAATGTATGACCCAATCAAGAACTCCACAGGTCTAAAATTACACAGATCCTGTAAGATCTGTTAGCAGATCCAGTTAGCAGACTTAAAATGGGAGCTTTGTTCAAATTAGAATGCAAGATTAAACTGAACAGTTCTGTTCCACATCACATGTTATTAACATATTTAGGGCCACTTGAGAGCCCAAGCATGGCAGAAAATCAGAGTGGCACCAAGCATTACCTGGCTTTAAGCAGACCTGTGGCTGCTCTTGTTAATGTTGGTGATTTAAGGAAAAAGCATTTTTTTGCAGTTGGAGGCAAAAGTACAGGTTTCTGACTTTCAAGAAGAAACTTGAACTGCATACTGATTTGTAATTTGATTTTTAAACTATGTAAGAGCTTGAAATTAATCAATATGTTGCTATCATCAGACACCTTCTCAGAAAGAAGGAAATGTCCTCTAGAACTGGAAAAACAAATATATAAATCTTTTCACTGTAGTGCTATTAATTCAGGTGACACATTACTGATCTTTTAAACTTAATGTTACAGGCTAGACAGAGATATAAGTGGAATTTGAAAAAATGTTTTCTGGAGCATTTAGACATTTTTACTAACTTAAAAGTTTGAGTCTTTCAGCTGAAATATGGTTATGACTTCCTCCATAACATGCCAACTGCCTCTGTTTTCTGTTTAATCAAATCTGAATGCTTGTGAACAGATCTTGAACAGATGCACCACCTGAAAGTGCAGCCATGTTTTTTTTAACATTGGACTTCATTGTCATCAAATATTAGGAGACTGTCATCTATTTGAAGAATATTGAAAGGAACTGGCAGGCCTGTACCAAATCAATCCAGGATTTTAAGGCTGGAGCCATGGGTAGAATTTGGGGGGTTTTGACCAGAAGATGGTCTATACACCACCTGGACTAGTGATACTTGGTGGGATGCACCTTTCTCAGAGGGGAGAAAGGGGAGCACAGGAGCTAGAAGGGCTCATTGATAGATCTTAAAACTGGATTGAAAGGGGGGAAGGCACGGAAGCAGTGCTGGCAGGGATACGCAGAGGGGTGCACACCAGATCTCCAGGACCTGGCTGACAGTGCCAGCCCTCCATCTGCTCCATGAAGTACTGGCACCAACAAACCACTCCTGAAACCAGCACGTGCAGCCTGATGAGCTCAGAGATTTGGCCCAGACAAATGGCATAAGAGGCACTAGCAAAACCTGGTGGGATGAGCGAATCCTGCGGCTGGTGTGGATGAGGGATGGTTACAGGACCCTCAGGAGGGACAGGCAGGGCAGGTGGGGCAGTGGGGTGTCACTGTGTGTGAAGGGGGGCTGCACTGTACAGAGCTCACAGCCAGCATTTACAATTCTGACTCTCAGTGGCTGAGAGGGTCTGGATAAGGGTTAAGGGACAAACCGATAATGCAGATGGAATATGATGGCACCAATGAATTTTTCTTCAAGGAACAAAGGAACACCTCCGAATCAACTTTCCTTGCTCTTATCAGGGATTTCATCTTGCCAGAGGTTAACTGGGAATATCACACAGCTGGCACAGGAGATTCTTCAGGTCCAGAGGATTCTTCAAGCACCTGGATGATCATTTCATGGTACAGATACTAAGGGAGTCAACTAGGAATGGTGTCCTCCCAAATTTGTTGCTGGTTAACAGAGTCTCCTGAGTGAAATGGTGGTTGGTGATTGTCTTGGCTGCATAAAGTGGCCATAAAGAAAGAAAAGCTCACAAATAGCTACCTATACTGAAAATATTTTTTTGAAGTCTAATTCGACCATTCCTAGCCTCACTATCTGCTTCATTTAATACATTTACCAACTTGAGCCAGCTGGCAAAATTAACAACTAAACTAAAACATCTGGAGTACTTTTGGACATGAAACTAAAATTAAGAAGTGGGGGAAAATAAAAAAAAGATGAGCAAAAAATAAGAAGGATTTAATATTTTTTAAATGCACAGGGCAGGAGTTTTGTGCTGCAGAAGGAGCTGACAGAAAAGGAAGACTCTTCAATTCTCAATGATATATGAAGTATAGGAAGTAGTTCCTTCTTAAATGCATGTCTCCTACCAGCTGCCTGTTTGTCATAAGTGTTGGGTTCTTCCATAGGAAAACACATTTCCATCGGTCCTTATACAAAAGGCAGACTCCTGTTTATTTCCATGGTCAGCTTCATGGAGGAGGAGAAAAAATAATGAACAAATGGCAGCAGTTAAGATTTTACTTGTGGGTGCACTAGCACATTTACAGCATTTTTATGTTTTTTATAAAGTAGAGATAGATTTTAGTAGGGTAAGAAAATACTCAGTGTCTGTGAAAGTTGTTTCGAAAAGAGTTTGGCTGCAAGCTATTTTTAATTTCATTTTAATAATCCAAGAAAAATGTTCCAAGACTATCTAAGAGTTTCTTTAGAAGACTGTCTTATGTTTTCAGAAAAAGGGAATTCTTTGATAAATATGAGAAACATTTTTAACATAAGACTCTTTAGCTCAACACTTCCTGTGGCATTTACTAAGAGTAGGAAAACGTTATGTGAGGGGTTGCTATCCATTTGGGGAACAGAAGTTAGAATGCTGAAACTAATTCATAAAACTTAACAGCATCTCTACATTTTTTGCAACTAAAACAAAAAGTAAAAAGCACAGATGAGAATTTCATTCACCAAAATATAATACAGAGATTCGTAGTTTCTGGTGTGGAGGGAATTCTCTCAGCGTAATTTCTGAGATGGAAAGATATATCATTGAGGCTTGCTGCCAGGAAATTACTAATGTTCACTTTACATTTTATACTATAATTTGAACACATAATGGAGAGGAAGATGTTCAAGGTGAAAGATTTTTTGCCTTGGTGAAGTATAAAAATGATGACCTAAGGCAGGCAAAGGGATATCTTGCTTTTTCTGGAATTGTCTTTTGAGTAAAAGAAAAAATAGGAGAGCTGGAAAGTTACTTTCTTTTTGTGGGCCCATTGTTTCAAGCATCTAAAATGAATCACAGAAAGATTTGGATAAAAGAGACATTGAAGACCACCTAGATATGAATACCCTGCTGTGACAGGGCCACCTCCCACTAAACCAGGCTGCTCAGCCCTTTCAGTCTGGCCGTGAAAACCTCCAGGGATGAGGCACCCTCAGCTTCTCTGGGCAAACAGTTCCACTGCCTCACCATCCTCACAACAGAGAGCTTCCTCCCAGTATCTAATCTAAAGCTATTCTCTCTTAGTTTGAATCCATTCCCCCTTACCCTTGTCAGCTCCCTTTAGGTATTGGACATTCACAGTTAGATCACACCAGGCTGAACAAACTCCATTGTCTCAGACTTCCTACATATGAGAGATGCTCTATCCCTCCAATCCTCTTGGTGTGCCTCCTCTGTACTCTCCCCAGCAGTTCCATGTCTTTCCTGTGCTGGGACCCCAGAGCTGCATGCAGGGCTCCAGGTGGGCTCTCACCAGGGCAGAGCAGAGGGGCAGAATCCCCTCCCTCCCCTGCCCACACTCATTTTGATGCATCCCAGGATATTACTAATTGGTAATCAGTTAGAAGCAAGAGAGAGAGATGGAGAATGAAAAAAGTGCTTCCAGACAAGGCATGGACAGGTCAGGCAGGACAGTATGGATTTAACACCCTTAAGCCAGAATTCATTAGAATCAAAACAGACGTGACATTGTTTTACCTTGCTAAGTTCTGCATAATTTGCTAGATTATGAAGTATAATTATTTTAATGTGTGGGGTAATACCAAATGCATTGCAGATGCTAAGATTGTAGCTACACTGCACAATGGGAAAGAACCTTTATTAGCAAAATCTGAAGAAAATACAGAAAGATTTCTTTGTCCATCTTCTCTCAAATTTAAAATTAATCTAAGTGAGGGTCTCTGATGAGTAGCTGAATTTCTGTTATGACAAATAAATGTTTCATAACGTTGTTCTCCTATGAAATTAGAAAAAACTGGAAGATAGGGCAAAGTGATTTGTTTTTCCAATTTTGCTTTTTTTTTCCTGCTCCCTTCAGAATGTGCATAAAACCTGAAGCTGTGCTACTCAGATTTGCTCCTTCAGGAAGTATCTGGCTTTGAGATTAGCTTAATCTTGTGTTTTCCTTCAGTGTTTAGGAGGAAGCTGGTAAATAGTCTTACTCCTTCAAACAACCTTCCTGGAAAAGTAAGTCACACGAGGGCAAGGGGATTTTTCTTTTGGATGGGTGGGCAGGAAGAATGGGAAGGCCAAAACTGAAGGTCAGGATCATGCTGGCAGATATTAATTTCATAAACAGCTGACTACCAGGAAGAAAAAAGAACAAAAGGAATACTTTGGAATAATTGTTTGTACTGAAAAGCAAAAAGCAAAAGTACTATAGAGATCTAGAGATGCTTAGCCATGACAAAATCACACTGAAGTGTCAGAAGCTAACATGCATGAAACCAAAAGTTTAAATATAGATAAGTCTTATTCATTTGAATGGTCTTACATGGATATGTCAGATATTTAGGAAGTTCTAACTCCTTTTCAGCAGCATAATCTAGAAAGAGGCTAACTTAATGATAAATTAACTTAATAAGTTAAGGCTGTTATTTATTTTTTGTTGTGTCAACCCAAGTTTTGTAAGGTAGAACCAGACAAGGCAGAAACTATGACAGTGAGTTGCATCCACTACCTTCACAAAACTGAAATAAGTGAAGGAAATGACACAGTTTTGAACCTGTGTTTGGCAGACTGCTCCCTCTATTTGTTCCTGAATATTCTGGGGAGGAAGAAGAGAGAAAGCTTTCCTTTGGCTAAATTTACTAAAGTAGAAATATATGGGAGAGCTTCAAAGCTTTGAGAGACAATGGTGGAGGACACTGCTAGCAGAAGGAAAGAAATGACAGCTGTTTAACTTGATTCTGCTTTCAATTCAGATTAAAAGGAGAAAAAGGCAGTATAAAGAGAAGAACATTTTATTTCATATCCAAGCAAGTAAGATTAAACTCTTACAGTGATCTGACATTTTCTCTTGAAATTACTTTTGTCGTCATGAGAGGATAAAATACTAAGAAAAGAAGTCAACGAAGAAAGACAAATAGAGTAGAAAACTTTCCCACCTTTGAGTCTTAAAAATATATTGTTAGAGCTTTCTTTCAATTAATTTTATGAGGAAAGCAAATAGACTAATTTTTAGATAAAAATAGGGAGATGAGCAGAACACAAGACACTTCAAAAGGGATAGACAGAAAAGTTGCAACGTTCATAATTTACGTATATACACAGACAAAATATACAGCATATTGCCCTTGAGGTATTTATGTACCTTGATGTGATCAAGAAGTTTTAACTGGAGAATTATCATGCAGTCAAATGAAGTATGTTATTCTCACATGATGCAAGCTTCTTTCTCTCATTTCATTTCTTGTTATTGTAACAGAAAAATGAAATTGCTGTTTAATTCTGAGTTGATGTTCATATCTTTTTCCATAAGACCAATGAAATTCAGACAATATTTTTACCAAGACTAGCAGTGTGCAGGCTGTGCTCCACTGGTTCTCACCCACACTTACTCCCTTTTATAATGGTCCTTTTTAAAAGTACTAAAAGCTTTGTACTGTGTGTTGTCTACATAGGACACAATTTCTGAATTGATCACCAAATTGATTTTTTAATGAATTCTGATTCTCAAAATCCAGAGAAATCTTTTATTCTTCCCAGTATCACTCAAAAGTTTCAATGGGTGCTATTTCTGTAAAAAAATATACCAATACTCTTTATCTATTAACATGCACAGAAGAAAAACCCTTTGCGTTCATCTTTTTCATTAAAAATATAACATAGTGTATTTTAATTCAAACTAGATGAGAATAATGTTTTCTTAAATAACTGGATTTTAGTAATGTTGGTTAAGGTAAGAGGAACAGATGTTTGTGACAAAAAAATCAGTTTGTGATTTCGCCCTCAATATGACTGTATTTCTCTTAAATAGTTATATTTATGTGGTAAGCTAAGGCTCTAATTTATCAATTTATTTATAGAACTTGTCACGTAAAGTAAGAGCATGAACTCTGTAGGAGACAATAATTGACAGTCTTCTTAAATAGTGTAGCTCTATGTAAAAATCAACAATGAACATTCATCAGGCTCAACACAGGAATCTTTAAGTGAAGGATCCATTTCAGGTACTTTCTTCCAACAGGACAGCATTATTACACTATTGCAGCTATATAGTATACATTTCATGTGATTGTACCTGTCTCTGTAATTTATTTTCTGGTCTTGGTTTTCTTTTGTTTGCTTTGGTTGGTTTGGTTTGCTTTGGTTTGGTTTAGCTTGGCTTGGTTTTTGGCGGAGTTGGGGGATTTTTATTTTTTATTGTTATTGTTTTTATTGGGATTTTTTTTGTTTTGTTTATGTGGTTTTTTTTTAAATATTACAGATAAAGTGTTTTTTTGAAATGTGCATTTTCTCTGAAACAGACAACTTGTTCACCAAGCACCCAGAATACTAAGCTTATCTTTAATGAGCAATTCAGCAGTAAAAAAACCTCTCAATTTTGCAAACACAGCAGAAAATAATGAAGATGGCATATCCTATTCAGTAATTTTGGTATGCAAGTTTGGAGAAAAATTAAGAGAAGCCTTCAGACAACATAACAGAATAGTACTAGAGCTAAATATTTTCAATATGTCTAGAAGGGAAAAAATGTTTCTTTCAAATGGTTCAGCAGAAGGAATGAAGGAAAACCTTCAAAGGAAGTTTGAATTGTTTGATAGTTGCAAAGTTTCCATGCTGCCTCTTCCAAGGGAAATGAACTTTGCCTCCATTTCTCAGGTTGCCAGCCTCTTTCCAATCCCCTTACTCTGTCCTTTCATTAATAAAAGTAAAAGCTGTTTAGATGAAAAAATAAAAAATGTTTACTTGCTCAAGAACTGCATCAGAACATGCCTGTGTGAATGCCTAACCAGTGCAGCTTTCCTTTTAGAATGGCTCTTTTGTTGCCTTTTCCATTCATCTTACAAGCTTTGTTTGAAAATGTAGATAAGTAAACTGAATGCCCAGTGTAACTTGAAAAAAAGCAGCAATTAAGCATATTGTGGAACACATGTTCTGAATTTGGTTTGCTGACCTGAACAAAAGTAGTAAATATGTTAGCAGGCATCAAACTTTCTTTTTCTGTGACTGCATTGGAGTCAGTCTGACAGATAAAATAAACATGGTAGCCCTAGTGAGGCTGATGGATTTACAGCCATTAAGGAGGTAGTTCATTATACTAAGCCAACAGCCGCTTTTGACAAGAAAAATCATTTAACCTTTTCACATATAGCCTTCCAATTAACTTCAGTATGAGACATAGCAGACCCTTCTCTGTTTTCCCCTGTCCAAAGATCTACATGGCCAAGTGAACAACGACAGTTTACAAACCAAATTGTAGAGCAATTAAGATAGAGAGTACCACTTAGTTTGTAATCAGAACACGTTTCTGTCTTTAGAATTTAAATTTTAGAACTTAGAATTTTGCCATGGCTTTGTAGGACATCACTATGAAATATGTTTCTTTTTTTTTTCTGTTGTGTCTTTGGGGACACAGGTTTGGGTAATGATACTCACCAACTCAGAACCCCACCATGACTCCAAAACCAGGCTGCTGGTCTCTGTCTCTTCCCCAGTTTTGCCCTCCCCTCATCTTTGTCAGGGGATGAAGAATGGGAGGCACAAAAAGCAAAGATCACTGGTTGAGATAAGAAAAATTTACTGGAAACTGCAAATGGCATAAGAAAATGAGCAGTAACTGAGCACACCCTCACTGACAGTACCAGCTGGCTCCTCCTGCCATGTTTTCTGAACTGGAAGTAACCCTTTCTCCCCAGAGGAGAGTCCTTTTCCTACACCCCAGCAGTGATGTGAGGTGGCACAGAATAACCTCCAGGTCTTGGCCATGCCCCATCCTGGCTACTAAAAAAAGTTAACTCTGTCCTGGCCAGAACCAGTACATGTTAGAATCATGAAAAGGACCTAAAAAAATCTGCCAACCTGACATGACCTTCAGGTCCACCTCTAAACAAGTCCTCAAATGCCATATCCACACATCAGTCTTTGAGCACTCCCCAGGATGGACTTCCTTGGACAGCCTGTTCCAATGCTTGGCCACTTTTCTGATGGAGAATCTTTTTCTAATATCTTAGGTAAACCTCCCCTGGCATAACTTGAAGCTATGTCTTCTCATCCTGTCACTTGTTCCATGGGAGAAGAGTCTGATTCCCACCTCACTACAACCTCCTCTCAGGCAGCTGCAGAAAGCAATACAGTTCTTACTCTCATCATATTGGCCACATTGTTTCTTTATATTTACAGTTTATTCCATTTACAATGGGGAAAAGTGATGATTTACTCCAAATTTCAACATTTCTTTCTTAAAATACTTTTTATGTACTCAAGCCGTTCAGTGCACATATAGTCACATACATAGTGTTTTGGAGGAAAAGTGAGTATTTCTCAGAAAGCAGTCCTGAACTCAGGAATATGGCCTATGTTTCAAAAAATTATATGCATACTGAAGAGTGAGAAGAGAACACCGGTGTCATTGTCCTTACATTTTGGTCCATACCAGCTTTTCTAGGATTCTCTAAAAAGCACATTGAATTCTGATTAACAATGAGCTATAGTAAGCTAGACAGAATACATATTTTGTGACTATAATATATTCCTTGGAAAATTTTATAATGTTTCTTTTTTGTTTAAGTGGGTCAGGAATCTCACTGTATACTTTTCATTTATGACCCGGCTATGATTTACGTCCTTAATGAAGAAAGATATTCAGTGTTTGTGCAAATTCAACACCATGTGTGAAACACAGAAAGTTATTGTTTTCCAAGTTTGCTAAAAACGAACTTATTCATATACCTTCCTTTGCCAGAGTCTGCACTCACACAGATTGGAATTTGGCTCTTTCTTCCTTACTAATGGAGTCAAACAATGTAGAGATTGTGCTTCTCAGATCTCACTCTGAAGTTCCATGTGATGTGCCAGTGGCCTACACAATACAAGGATAAAGTCAAAGACTTCAGAGATACCAGGTGAGCCCTCTACACAGCAACTAGGGAAATAGCTTAGGGAGAGGTCAGCAGCAGAGGATGCAGGAGACCCAGTCTGGCAGAAAGGTGTTCCTCCACGGATCCTCTACCCAGCAGACAAGGACTACCACTTCCCCATGCAAAAACCCAGGTTTGGCTTTTGGGATACAGAAACAGAAATCAGATTTCAACTTTCTGGCTGCTGTGGGATGCTGAGTATGAGCCTTTTCTAAGACGAGAAGAAGGTACAACAACCTCTCTGCTTCTGGCATTAACTGTCCTACCACAAAACTACAACTCTGCTGGAACACACAGCCCTACCATGCCAAGATGCATTTTTTCTAAAAATCAACACTCTCCTCTGCGAGAGGAGAGCATTCAAATTAGCTTCACCTATTGCTTTATAATTTTTGCACTCATTCACATCTGTGCACTAGATAAATCAAATGAATTTGATACCTAGCCTTCTCATCAGGAGGCTCAGGCAAGACTGGGTGTTTAATTGTTGAGGCCAGAGAGAAAGTAAGATGTCAAGATGTGAAACTGTAAATGCATAAAGATCTTTACTTTTCAATGGAAAGCATTTTCAGGATATTCTGAGCAATTCTGAGGTTGCAGGTTTCCATGAAGAGTTTTTCCATGCTGATCTTGAGCATACATGCTTCAATATTTTATAAAATAAAACCAGGTAACAATCTAAGAAAGCAGCAAAACAATTATATCACTATTAATTTTTTAGGAGTTCCTTAACACATCCATCTAGCCCATTTAGCTGTGGAGATAGGGAACTGTCTGCAGCCTCTGGAAGAATTTCCATGATGGAGAAGAGGTTGAAAAGCATGGCAATACACTATTTATAGAAAAGTGATTTCACAGTGTTTGCAGCAGCCATGCCAAATGAAAGTTAAGATAAGGCTAAAGATCATCCTGAATTTTTATTTTTCCTCCTTAGTCAATGTGTTATGTCTCGTATATGAATCTTTCTGTCTCACTGTCTGTTATCATAGTAAGCAAATAAAAAAGATATAAAGACATGTTCATACTTCTCATAGAAAGATACTACTATCTTATTACAAACTGTTATTTGCAATATAAGTTTTACTCTATCTGGTGGCTAACTACACTAGCATTTTACAATGAGGACACAACAAAATTGGGAAACTCTCAACTGAGAGATGAACTTTGCAGCCCGTATTAATGCATATTGCTTTAAAAAAATCATTCAGTTTTTACTGATGTCAGCCAGCAGAAACTCAGCAGAAACTCAGCAAATTGTCAGAGCAATTTTCAGCTATTCATAAACATGGCAGTGCACACCCACACTTGGCACAGAAAACGTGGTGTGAAACAACAGCAGATGATGGGTTATGATGATGGTAAATAACAATGATAATGGCTATTGATTTTTTTTGCAGGGACATTTCACTGTGTATTGTATGTGTAAACAGTGACACAAACAGCTGGTGTTACTAGAAATGGTGAATTCGCATAAGGAAACTGAACATTTGCAAATTTTTCCATTCATGGAGGTCAGAGTGTCAACTCTATTTCCCCTATGAATAAGAGATGGACGTATCCTGCATTGCCTGCCTTTGTTTTTTGGGATTATTTTGGGTGATGATTATTTTCTTCTTTTGTTTTGTTTCATTTTGTGTTTTTCTTGTTCATTTGTTTTTTTGTAGGGATTTTTTGGGTTTTGGTTTTTTGTGGTTTTTGTTTGTTTGATTTTTTTGAGGTTTTTGGTTTTTTGGGGAGGATTCTTCTGTTTTGTTGGGTTTTTTTGTATTTTTTGTTTGTTTTTGGATTTATGGGGTTTTGTATAATCGATATATATTATATATATTTTATATATAATATAAACTATATATATGTTAATACTGTGAAATGATCGTTAGTAAAAAGCTTGATAATATAATCACCAGAATGTGGTAAACATGTCTTAAGTATTAAAAAGTGAGAGGCTTGGCCATTTTGTACCTATTGCATACTGATAAATAAGGAGGAAAATTTCAACTAAGTTGTGGGTAAGAAATAAATGGCTTTTCTAGACAGCTCAGATTCCTTTGTTTTTAAAAATTTGCATGCAGCATGTATCTACTGTGAAGACAATAATATGCCTAATCTGAAAAGTAGCAACAGTACCTAGCACAACATTAAAATTCAACATGTGCTTGTCTAACATACTTCAGGTTGCTATGGTTAAATTGGTGAAAAATTAAAATCAACACCAGTCTCCTTGGTTAGCTCCCAGACTTTTCAAGCTGCAGCTTTAATGATTTGCCTTATCTGACTTCAGAGGGATTGATTAAAATGACGAATGTGAGCAAAAGTTTAGTATGCTAGCACTTCAGTAACAATGTAATGTATGGAATGTATCTTTTATCACTTCAAATTCACTCTGCCTATTAGTTTATTTGTATTAGGATTATGGATACTACTTCACATCCTGAGCAACAGCAGTTATTTCCATCCTACCTGTAAATCATGTCTAGAATTTCCCCGGATCTCTTTTTCAAAATACTGAGTGAGTAGTGAATTGGGAGAATCTGCTTCCTCTCTTGCTTGCACTTTTGCATGGCGTCTGAAGAGGGTTATGAAGGGGATTTTTTAGCTTTGGGAAGCCTGGAGCCTCAGGTGATGGGAGGGAATTTCTTTCTCTAGTGTGCCACACTGAAAAATATGCTCAGCATGGAATAGCAAGAATCCAGTCCACCACAGCACGCACTAGTCACCCAAGCAGCTAATGTCAACCCTGAACTTTTGAAAGTGTCCAACTCCGTGGAGTGCAGCCAGATTCTCCATGTTAAGTAGAAGGCAAATATGTTGAAATAAATGCACCATTTCCCCACCTCCATGGGAGAACAAAGATATTTGAGTACAGCTCTGCTGGTGGCCAATTGTTTATGTATTTTCCTGGATCTTTCAAAGTGGCTGGAATCTTTGATGTGTTGTGATTTCCTTTGAACTCTAGGAACACTGCAGTCTTGTTTGTATTGCTGATTTCCATCTACTGCTTCAGCTGCATTTCCTCACACTGTATACAGGGGAGGAAAGACTTTTTTATGTGACAGAAGCTCCCATTCTTCTGTTAGTGAGTACAGACCAGTTTTTAAATTACTTCTTTATGCTGGCTACAATACAAATATGGTTTTCTTTTACTGAACTACCAATTTATATTTGCTGATATGAGGAAAAAATATCTTGCTAAAAGGTAACTCTTAACTGAATATATTTCTGAGGTCCAGTTGAAATGCTTAGAGTTTTTCCATGTAACTTGGAAGACAAAAACAAGCCAGAAAGGAGAAAGCAAAGGCTAAGTGCTGCCCTGTTTCAGACTGGCTTTTAGGTGTCATCTGGAAGGAAAAGTGCAATGGGAAAGAAGAATGAGAGGGAAAGAAAAATAAAGAAATAAAAAAATCAAAAGCATAAAGAGTTGTCTAGCTTCCTGCCAAAGCCCACTGACTCCAATCTGGGAAATATGCAGGACTATGAAATGGAGATCACACACCACCCCATGCCCCCACACCCTCACTGAATTATTTTGTCATATCACAAGATACAAAGCAGCTGTTTAGCAAGAAGGCAATGTTTTGCTGTCTTGAACAGAGTAGTAAGAGTGCATGAGAAGGCAGACATCAGCCTTTGGTGTGGATGAACCTAACACAGGGCTTGCACAACTATTCTGCAGGCAATCTCATGAAACCAAAATGGCCTTGTCTTAAAAACTTTAATAATTTGTGGGTGGTGATCATAATTTCAAAAGCATAAAAAAATTTGCAAATGCTTGCTAAGCCAGTGGTTCTCTGAGTAGTCACATTTTGATTTCCAGCTTTAAAAATTATCTTTCTGGCGTGTTCCATTTAGCACATGTAGTGAGATTGTTTATGTGCCTTAGAGAACACTGTGTATTTTCTCCACATAGATGGATGAGTTCCATAATGACTGTGTCCCTCTCCTGAGAGCATACACCATCAACATGATAATCTCAGATCAGATGAGAGAGATATAAAACTGTTTGCCTCTGGACCTTAATTACTTTATTGCTTTTACGAAAAACCTGTGGTGTTCCTATATTTTCAAACAAAGACTGATATTTTGTGTCTGGTTTACCCCGGAAAGATAATAATAATAATAATAATAATAATAATAATAATAATAATAATAATAATAATAATAATAATAATAATAATAATAATAAAACAAGCTAAATGTCAGCTGACTTTGCAAGGCTTTGCAAGTAACAAAGCTCAAATTGCAAGTGCTTAGCAGAGGTTTGTCAGCTGGCAGCTAAATTTGCCAGCGATTCCTGCTGCAACAAAGCCATGTGAGAGAAGGAATGGCTCTGGGGCTTAGCAGGACAGCCTGTGAACAGAAAAAACCTCAACCTTCAGATGCTCCTCGGTAACAAGTAGGAGCATGGAGCAGGAAAACAGAAATCGGAGCAGAGAGAGGAAGACAAGCAAACAGGAATGACACTAAAGCAGACAGAAGAAACAGAGGAACTGGGAGGAGGTGTTTCAGAGGGACAAGGGCAGCAAGCTGTGAGGAGCCAGGACAGAACTTGTACTCTGACAAAATGTTTCTTTATACCCTCAAAGCTTTGGGTAATGTGCCAAAATCCCTGGATTTCTTTTAGCTTTTACTGCCCTCAAGTAGGTATGGAAAATGGGTACCAAGCCTCGTGGGGTGTTGGTTGCACTTGCTGCCAGTGTTGGTGGTAGGACATGTCAGAGAGAGCTGCAACTTGCATTTGTTTTTGTGTGCTGGCATATGAGGCAAAATTACTTTTTGTGGTAAAATTCCAATATTTCCCTCTAAGGCTGTCTTCAGAAACACAAAACAAGAATACGACGGTGCAATAAGAGGTATCAGAGCATGCATGCAAAAACAGGAAATTAAGATTGCATGGGAATAATCCTGAGAGTAAGAGTATTTAACTTTAATGTCTCTACTTTGCACCTTTAATATTTTCAATGATGATTTTGTGTACTCTGTTAGATATATATATATTTTAATCTAAAAAATTTGTAGAACTGCTTTAACTGCTGCATGAACACTTTCCTTTTTTCATCTTTACCACAGAATCAGGTGGCTGGAATGTCTAATTTTTATGAGTGTGCCTTGCAAAAATATACACAATGAATTAACAGATTTTGTTTTCTCAGTTAAATAATTAATAAAAAGCAGGGTACTGAATTTTCTTTTGATGTGTTTCAGTTGTTTCACATGGCTGTGAGTTTGAACACTTTCTTTTTTACTTTTTTTTTTTTTCCTTCCTCTTTTTTGTTATTTTTACCAGTCTGCCTGCTGCTAATTCTCAGCTTGTGGCAGAGGAACAGAGACATGAACATATGCTCTGAAAGAGGGGTTCTTTCACATTTGTATTTCAGAGAGTTTTGTTGCTCCTTGAGCCCAATAACCTCACAAATTAATTCCTTTTGCTTGCAGTGACATCTGTTGGTGAGGGCAGAGCTGATTAACTGTGGGGCTGGCTTCATTGAGGCATTTAAACACAACAGATGTTTCTTCTCTCTTCCCACCATCTTATTTCCAAGAAAGTGGAAATGTTTTTGGAGAATTGATATAAACCTTGTTCATACAGATAAATTAAATCCCTAAATCTGGATATCTACTGCAGCTGCTAACTATAGTGCCTAAATGACCACTGGGCCAGGGGTATTAATCACCAAGTCTATAAACACAAGAACAAGCTAGAAATAGATTTATAAAATCAAAGTATATTTCTGGCAAGAAATACTATTCCTCAGTTACTATATGTGCACAAAGTAATTGCTCCCCATATCCTTATACACCTCTGAGACAAAGGAAAAAAATATGAAAATAGATACTTCAAAATTTAAACCATAGACTTTATAAAACCAAAGAAAACAGTTTAATTCTTAAGAGTCTCAGCATTTTTACTCTATTTTTCCAATTTACTTGTTCTTTGATGTTTTGTTACTACACTGAGAAAAATATCATATGTTGACTTCCAAGCATTTTTACATTTATCATCCATTGCTGGTTTTAACCTTTAAAAAAAATCACTTTTCTACAAACAAATTCATGAAAAGTTTTAGAAACTTTCAAAATCGCAGGTAATGTTTTTTATATGTAATTAACTATATGACAGAAAATATCTGGTCTTTACTTTTGAGTCAAAATTTCTTGTTAATCTTTAGCCGCATCCTATATTTCCATATTTGCTCCTTTGTCTGTACCCCTTTTGACATAGTTACAGCTATGGATATAGTTTGGCAATGAATACATGACTATCTTTTCAAGGAGCAATCTTTTGAAAGGAAAATATTATCTAGGACAGTTTCTTAGTTTCAGTTTTGTGCAGTAAGAGTACCACAGCTTGAGTACATTGAAAAGCATTTCAGTTCATGCACTTTCATTTATGCAAGGACAAAGATTTAATTCTGTCATGTGTTATTCAACCCCACCAGTGAGATTTCATCATATATGTGGTCTTTTTCTTAATGTGATTTTATTATTTCTCTTATACTTTTAATAAGAAGCAATGTCTTGTTCCTGTGATTTCCAGTGATGTAGGACAAACTCTACAGAGTGGCAGTCTCACATGCTCTGCAGCAGGGTGAGCTCTCTGGGGCTGTGCTTAAGAGCCCCAGTCTATTATTAGCTTTCAGCTCACAAGGTAAAGGTGAAGCTTCTAAACACCAGTCAGGTACGTCTTATGGCCCACAGCATACAGCACTAAAAATTGGGATGGGAGGTGGGCTAAGGAATCAACATTGCCTTAAGAATTTCCCCTGTCTCATGCCTGAAATACTGAGCATGATACTTCATTGTTTTCATATCTAAACTCCAGTACACAAATAAGAGGGGCTGCACAAGGGGAGAATGTGCATGTTCTTTTCACCATGAGCATTTGGTAAACCATGCTGACCACAAAATACAGTTAGACCACTCGAAAGCAGTTGAGATCTTTGTCAGTCTTCTCCATTGTTAAACTCTGCTACAAATGACTGACATATGTTCCACTCAAAAGTCAGGAGCAGGGGGTTTGTGAGAGTCTATTCATTATTTCAAGGGTGCATAAAAAACAGGGAAGTGACAATGTAACAATCTTACCCTTTAATTTTCTATAGAGAAGTTCCAGAGAAAGCACCTTAACTAAAACAAAATACAAACCAGTAATCCTAATCCTCCAGTGTGAAAAGTGCTCATCTGTTATTGTAGAGGATTTTTCCTTAAACCAATAGCACTGATGACTGCTACAACATTGTCTAAGTCTCAGTCCACTTGCAGTTATTTGAGCTATGATCTAATTCAATTGATTTAGCCGTAAGTGCATTGACTGCAAAGGTAGTGGGTGACTTCAGGTTACTAATGAAATCAAAGCCCAGCTTCTCTTGCAGTATGGATCTGCTTAAGACATTGCACAACTATTGAAGATAAAATCTGGCAAAATATGAAATCATGATGCCAAGAGAAAGCATGTATGTCCTTTGGGATCACCTTTATAAAATAAGCTGAGATTTTGAAAATCACTTTGTCCACCTTGGCTAAATTTAACTGTGAAAATGCCTAACAGATGGTCAAACATACCAATAAGAGCTGATCCAAATTCTAGAATAAATGCTAAGGTGTTTAAGTGTCTGCTGAAATGAGATATTCACCTTTTTTAAGCAGCCATAGTTATGGAGGGGGGGGGAAATGTCTACTGACATCACATAAGAACATCAATAAAAGGAAATCAAAATGAGAGAAGGCTTAGTAACAGGCTTACCATCAACATGTATCATAATATCTTAATTCATAATGGTGCTCAGCACAAATTTCTCATACTTAGAAGAGCTGTTGATTTTATCAGTATTATCCTCTTCTCGTGAAGACAGGTGTCAGCATATTTTTATGGAGTTCCTTCTGAGCCATTTAGATATGGGGGACAAGGGGTGATTTTTGTAATTTTAAATGCCACCAGAGTTTGACCTCTGGATTTGATAACTTAATTTGCTTTTCTATAAGAAGAAACTGTATCTATTTCTTAATAACTTGAAAATATCTACTGAAAGCTTGATACTATAAATAAATTCTAAAGTTTTAAAACTATTTTGAAGTCAAGATATAGGCAATATGTGGTGGGTTTTTTTGGTATGTTTGAGTAGACTAGATCAGTAGATTCCTCTATAAGGAGTTCCAGAGTTCCTAACTCTCTCTTGTTGCAGGGGCTGTTGTCATGGGTTTGCATCTACTTGCTGCAAAAAACTTAGGGGACAGTTTGCATGAAATTTCTTTGTGAGTGTTCCAAGGCTCTGAATATTCTCCCTGAAAAAATAGAGTGGTTTGGTTATATATTTTCAGAGTAGATGTTTGAAAAAATTCAGGTATGGTAAAACAAGAAGAAACATACATAAACCACTTTGTAGCTCAATTTTGGATTTAATACATCTGAGAATTATGCTGTTACACATTATTATATTTTAATTTTTTTTTTTTTTTTTTTTACTGTGCCTGGAATGGATATCCTTTCAATATAAGGAAAAATAAAATAATAAAATAAAAATGAGACTGGAAAAAGCATACAAAGGGATATCACTCACTTCTACCTCTCTAACATTGGGAAGCCTGACTTGTATTTGCAAGGCTCCACTACCTTTCTCAGTTACCCAGCACATTCTGCAGCTGAGAGAAGTTTGGATTCAATTTTCATCCTGTGGGATCACGAGCCCCTTTTGAAGCCTAAAAATGTCTTTGCCATTTTCAAGATCTTTTGAAAGCATTTCAAATCTACAGTGCATTTTTGTCATGCTTCTTACTTACAAGTCCACAATCTCAAATTTCATTGACAAATGCAATCCCTAAAAAGGTAATAATTCCTTTTTATATTACATAGCCAAAAAAGAAAGGGTTGCTCCCATCAAGCAAGACAGATGAAGCAAGAGATAAGCATATCAGTATGTCCTGTTCCCAAAGGTCATTTTGCCACCAAAACAGACCAGAAGGTGTGAATAAGCACCCATTTTAACTTTTTTTTGCCTGATAAGATGATACAGAGATATTCCTATTGACTAAATGTCACCACTTGCTTGAAGAGAGGGAGAGAAAGGAAGCAGTCCACAGGACTCATAAACTAGTTATTATACACTTTTTAGGAAAAAGCTTAATAAACAGTGCTGTTTAAGCTTTTCAGGCTGTCAAAATTAATTTTCAAACATCACATTATAGTTTCTCTTTTAAATTATATAACTAATAATTCAGTACTCATATTAGTTTTTTCCAAAGATACATTCTTAAATATAATTGATATGATTTTACTTTTCTCATTATTTAAGTACAAAAAGTCAATCATATGTTAGTTTCAGCTGTAAAATATACAGTATAATTGTGAATGTAATTACAGCATAGTTGAGGAAACACAAGAAATTAAATATCACCTGTGCCTAAACTTCAACAATATTTTCAGCCAATCAATGTGCAGGAAGAAGGGGCTAAGGACTTATGTAGTCACCAGAATAAACCAGTGTTAGAAGAGCTTAAATCCAGCATGAAGTTTTTCTCCTGAGACATGAGACATTTGCTCTTAAAAGTGTGCATAATAATTACAATATCCTTAATTCCATAAAATTATTAAAAATTCATTGATTTATGAAAAAAAGTATATTTAACTTAAATCATGCTGCTAAATTCCACTGTGGCCCATAGGATGTGAGCATGCATTAAGTTTTATTAGTTAATAGTTCTTACTTAAGTCATTTGAGACTGTTATCTAACATTTTGTTAGTAAGGAGAGAAGGAAAGAAAAAGCAAAGCAGCTTCTAAGGTGCCCAAGACCAGTAATTTTTGGTACTTTTATTCTACATGACTTAAATGTCTTGTAAGGGAAAGGCCTGGAAAAGTGAACAACACTACACTAAGAAAGCATTGACTATATCTTCCACAATCTTTTTAGGAAGTGCTGTTTTGCAGCTGATCAAACCAAAATTAAAGTTCTATTTGCTTTATATATGAGCTAGCAGCAAGTTTTCAATACATTAGTACATTTGGGATGAACAAATATTCCAATTTACACAGATGAACCCAGCAACTCAAGGAGTACAAAGTGAGACTAAGGCTGCCATACTTTGGGTTTGCCCCTACAGCTGAGGCAATTCTAGTTCTCAGAAAAAAATCAAGGCAATAAGGGCATGAGGCCAACATAACTCCTCTCCCATTAGAGGTGCAAATACTCTCACCACCAGGATGTCTCATTTCCTAGACAGGAAATCTTGAAGAAAAAAGCCCTTGTGGTAGCTCTACCGAAATTTCACATTAAAAAAATAAAAAAAGAAATTTAAAAAAATAAAAATCAGAAAGGGTATTTGTCTCTGGAATCTTATAAGAGCAATGTTTCTCAGAAAAAGTTGTCACAACCCAATGAATGCACCCAGTGTTTATACAGGTGGGCTCCTGCTGCCTTTGGCAGGGAGAGGAGGGACACCCTCACACCAGTTCTGATGAATTCTGGTTCTTTTCAGGTTTACTGCAGGAGGAAATTTGAGAATCAGATCAGGAAACTTTTTTTTTTATCAATCAGTGTGAGACATTAAATAGATAATTTGTCAGCAGTTCAGATATTCAGAGACCTTGCTAAAGGAAAACTGCAAAACTGTGAAGTGTCTGAGCAGCATAGGAACAGTTTTACTTTGTGTTGTGATAACATTTAATTGGCATATATTCTTGAGGCACAGCAATAATTCAAATTTCACAAAAATTCATCTGTTATCTTAGCAATAAAGCATGTAGTTCTGCAAAGCTTTCCTCTCTCTCTCTCTCTCTCTCTCTCTCTTTCTCTCTCTCTCTCTGACACTCTCCTTCTTCCTAAAAATTGCCACTTGGGAACTGAACTGAGGACAGCTAGCTCTGAGCATGACATGCCAACAGAGAAACAAGAAAGCAGCATCAAACCTCTCTAACAAGGAACAATACTTTGACACTTAATCCTAGGTCTTCTACCACATCTGCACAAAGCAGAGTATGCTCACAGTGTTTTTTATAAATTCATGACCTGGTCCCATTTTACCATAACTCAGTTTGCTCATTTCCAGGACACATTACTCACAATAAAGAACTAAGATTTTGCAATATAAGTTATTTCCAGCAATCCAAATTTGAATGAGGCAAACTTGTCTTCTTTCAGTTTCCATACATGTAGGTTTGGATTCTACTTGCTTTTTCTCTCTTTGCTCTTCTGAAAAGTATTTCTGGTAAGACAAGAGGTTCTTGAACCTGTCAAGACACTTAGTCTGAGCAATTTGCTCAGAAAAGGCAGAACAGAGCAAAGATCCAGCAGCTAATGTCGTAGCCAAGGTCGATGATACTAAACTGGAAGTCTCATTAAATAATAAAGGACAATGTAAAATGCAATCAGATTCAAAATTACTAGAGTCATTTATGTACCTACATAATAGATTGCAAATGGACTTCACTGCAGATTCAAATGCATTGAAGTAATTTCTAGAATAAAGGAGTATAAGATATGAAAAAAATAATAACAAGTGTAATAAACCAACAAAGATATAGATTTCAAGTATAGGAAAAGCCGTACTAAAAAATATCAGGCTGTCAGCTTCAATGAAGGAAACAGCCAGGAATATTTCTTGGAGAAAAGTTTCATATAATAAATCCTACAAAGGGCATACAGCTCTTCTCACAAGAATGCAGTTATCTGTCTTATCATCACAGCTTCCTTGATTCGTGGTATAACAAAACACAGAAACTAGAAGTTATTCCTGCTGGAGAAGAGCAAGAAGATTTTATAAGGTCCTAATTTCATGCTTTTGGAAGTGTAAAGGGATTGATAATATTGATCCCTGCTGCACTTAGCAGTTATACTTCTGCCTTGGAGAAGTTTGCAATCTCAAGAGTAGTAAATCATTAAATTTTATCAAAGGCCCTAAGGTAAGTAGAAAGCGAGATCCAGGATGTGCTTATTGTTTATTTTTCAGGATAACATATAACCAGAGGGGTAGACTTAGTAGCTAGAAACATTTGGGACAGTTCCAAATTTACCACTAAAAATTTCCACTAGCTTTACTCTCTGCTGACACTTGGGTTGCAGTCTCTGAAGTGCTGGAGAGATTTACATGTGGAATTATGCCACACTTGTGTAACACTCTACCTCTAGTCATGGGACAGATACCACAGGAACAATTTCCAGGGAAGTTCCTATAGACTGTTCTATGCAGACCCAGGTTATAAGAATATTCTTTCCTTTATAAAAAGAGAAACTTCCAATGTCTTCATCATTTTAGATTTTTAAAATCCTACCTGATCATCATTTTAGATGATAATCAGGTAAGATTACAAAAAACGGTTTGCAATTAGAGGGCAGCAGTCAGGATGAAGTGATAACTTAAAAATAGGGGCAAGGGTTGCAGCCAAGATTACATCTTTAATGTGCCATGGGAAAATTAATAAAATTAGGGCAAAGAAGGGCAGGCTTGAAAATAGTAGACTAGGAATCATTCTGAATAAATTATTTTGGTTATTTGGGTGGACACCATGGGGCAATTATGTGTTCTAGAAGAAGCACAACAAAGGAGTCAACAAACAAATCAGTGCACATTTTGTAAAATATTCAGGAGCATTTTTGCCTTTATTTGGAAGTCAGAAGCAGTTCTTCTGTGGTTAACCCTATCAGATTGCACCCAGCTGCCTTTCCCTAGTTGTTGTCTTTCAAGTTGCTTGCAGTTTGAATGCCAAATAGCAGGATCCAGAATTTGAATTAGTTTTCAAAAAACCTAACATTTGGTAAGATTATGGCAGGTAGAATGCACTTTAGAAATTCTCAGGGGTTTGTGCCAGTTTGACAGAGGGTTGAGCTCTGCTACCAGCAGCTGGAATGAGAATAATTTCGTTTCAAGTCTAAAATGAGACTTCTAAGAGAAAGAGATCTTCTCATACATCCACTTGTTACAGCCATCCAGAATTAATTGTTTTCTTTTTTTGCTTGTTGGATATCAAGTTTCCTCTTTGCAAACCACCTAATCATCAGTGGAAATCCTCTCTGCATTGGCATGGGGCTTTGTAAGGTGGACATGGCATTTCCTGGATTAGTGATGGAGTCTCGTGCCTCCACTGATCTTATATTAGTTAGAATGAAGTCCTTGTCTAAAACTAGGCAACAAGCTTGTACTCAATAACTGAATATGATGACTTTTTTTTTTTTTTTTTTTTTCTAAAATGCTATTGTAGCAACTATTTACTAGACTGGTAGATTAGGTGGGGTCATTTTTGTTGTGTCTCTTTGAAAGGTTACTGGCCACTCCATAATCTGTACCACTCTAAAGATACTAAATATTTAGGTATATGAGTGTAATAAATCAAGAAAGGAAGTATTCACGGGGAGTTTTTTTGAAGATTCTGAATGGGAATGTATCAGCAGTAAGCTTATGTATGTATGAAAAGTACATGTGTTTGCCTGGAGTTACATTTGATCTTAATTCATGATATTATGAGACAATAAAACTATATTAGTACTTTCTTGGGATATAACAGTCTTTTTTTTTGCTGTTCATGATATTTCTTTTCCTAATTCTTATATATAATGACAAGAGATGAACAGTTATAAATGGTAAAATCCCAGTCCTTTAAAAATATTTTATTAAAGCATTTCATTCTTGGATTATGCTGGTTATATTTTGGGTAAATATTTCTTAGGCCCATAGTAAATGTTCTTTTTCTTGTAAAGGCCTTTCCCCCCTTTTTAATAATGGTAAGATTTGCTAAGACTTAACTGTCTGAACCAGTATTATAACCATATCAATTCAAGACAAAAAAGTAAAATAATGACTGTCTCAGCTTTTCAGATATAGTGTTACACCTCTGGCACCTGTTCAAGTTCAGAAGGAATAATGAAAGAAGTGGTTCAAACTTCAAACAAGAAATACACTTTGTTGTATAAAAACTATGAACAATCATTCTGCTAGCCATCAGCTCTAGGAAGTGGAAAAGAGAGTCATAATTCATAATTATAAAAAAAATTTTGGTATCTAAACACTAATTTACTTTAATTTTAACAAGTGAAGTAAGTGTTCTACTTCACAATTGCCATTAATTCTTCTTAGAATAAATGAAGCATAGAAACACATTTTTTGAAAATATTACACAGACTGCATTAACACAATTATAAGTGGCAAGTGAAGTGTCTGAGTAACTCAAAATGTGCAAGGACTGACACAGGGAACTGGGGCTGTTTAGTCTGGAGGAAGGAATGGAGGCTCAGGGGGAAGCTTACCTGTCCCTACAACTACCTGAAAGGATGTTCTAGCCAAGGGGAAGTTGGTCTGCACTCCCAGATTACAAGCTGTAGGGTGATAGGAAATGGCCACAAGTTGCACCTGGGAGGTTTAGATTGGCCTTTGGTGTGAATTTCTTCAGTGAAAGGCCTGTCAAGCATTGTAACAGTCTGCCCAGGAAAGTGGTGGAGTGACCATGCCTGGCTGTGTTTAAAAGGTGTGAAGAGGTGGCACGGAGGGATGTGGTTTAGTTCTGGACTTGGAGGTGCTGGATAATGGGTGGGATTGATGATTAGAGGTTTTTTCCAACCTGAGTCATTCTATTGTACTATGACTCCATTTTTTCTGAGTGACCACTGCTTTTAGAACTAGATTAATGGATGGAAAAAAAAACAGTGTGGATGGATGTTCTTTGTGTCAACAGAGGGTTTATGTCCATGATGCTTGAAGAAGAAAGGTCTTGCAAAGATTTTTCTTGGTAAAGGAGAAGGAAAAAAATTAAGCAAGGGGGCTCCATTTGAATGAAGAGATAATTTGATAGCTATCTAGTACTACCTCTGAAAATGGATTTCTGTATAAGTTGCTGTTGTGTATTTATTTTTATATAATAATAAAATAGCTATAGCAAAGCAGAGAACAAAAAATCAGTGGAAAAAAAATTTATTCAAAACAAAAGTAGAAAACTCTTCACTAACATTAAGATTCTGGTTTTTGGTTTATCAATTACCCTTTCCAGTTCCTCAGCTCTCAGAAAACTTTTTTCCTCTGAACTCAAATCATTAAGATGTCTTTGCATCTAAACTTCTTGAATATTGACTTGTAGGGGTCTTGTTCAGAGCTAGCTAGGAATATTATTGTGCTTTGGCTAGAATGGCAGAGTTACAGGCCTTAAGTTCTTAGAAATAGTGTTTAAAGTTTCCAGGTTTTTCCATGTTCCTGAGCTGTAAATCAGCATGATTTCACAGTAAATCATAATTATTTCTTTTTGTCTTCAGTTTTTTTGATTGTATTGTGAATTTTTTTGTTGTTGTTTAGAGCTTTTTTTTAATTTTTGTTTGTTCAAGTTTTTGAGCTATCTTGTAGCAATGAAAGACAGAGAGATCCAACCTCTGTGTACCAGGTACCAGGGATCACCACAGTACACTAAGTATGACTTCATACAAAAAAATACTATGACTGAAATAAACTTAATCATCCATCTAACCCACAGTGTTCTCTGCTAGTACAATGTACATCACTTTGTTGAAACTGATGAAACAGTGATTATTCACACCAATCAGTGACATTTACCCTGTATCTAAATGTCTATGTATATTAGAGATTAAGAGAAATCCCACATTCAGAGGCTGTAGCTTTTTTTTTTTTTTTTAATTGTTTAACTAGAATAATCTTCCAATTTGAGCTTTTTGGTGAAGGGAGATGATCAAAGTCTTAGTCTATGATCTCTTGAAGGCCTGTAACTCTCACTGCCCATGATTGCTTTTTTAAAACACTTGGAACCTATGTCAAGCACTCAAGACAACTAATTATATTTTCTTTATTTTTTTCCTGTTGATAGTAAGTAGTTGTGGGACATTTATTTTGAAATATTGACCTTTGATATGAAACCTGAGTCCCCAAAAAAAGAGTTTTTGAGAGTAAGTTGAATATTAGCTCTAAGAGACTCTTGAGATGATGAAGACCAACTGTGTATATTAGCAAGAATACAAATAGTGGGTGATAGGAATCATAGAACTGTCCCTTGAAAGGGACTTCAGGAGATCAGGTACAACTTTTCATGGGGAATGCAGCCTAGATGAGATTATCTGCCACTCTGTGCAACTGAGTCTTGTTAAACTCCAGAAGTGTGGTCAGACAGAAAATGTAACAATGACAGAGGTTTAGGAAACATGTTCTTTGAGGAGAGGTTGATGGATGCTTTTTATCATCTACTGAAAATAAAGCCTAAGAGAGAAGTCCATGATTGCAGTGGTTCTGATTTAATTATTTTGAGTTTTGGCACTAATTTATGTAGTGGGCTTAGTGCTGGTCAAATGTCAGTGCACCTACTAGAATGCAGTGTATGGAGACAGTATTCCAATACAGAAAAAATGGTCCCAGAATCCCCAGTTGTTTTCTGAGGAGAAACATAGGAGATATAGGCTTGATTTACAGAAAACACTGAGCTTAGGCTTTACAAATACCCAACTCTTAAAAGGTGAAACAGTCACAGCACACCCAGAAGTTGAGGATGTCTTCCATTGAAAAAATTTAACTAAAAGATTGGTGAAACCAAACTTTTGCAAACCTGTGCAGTGGCTTATGATCATAAAAGTGGATGATGTTCCAGGTTGTCCTGTTCTGGCCTTCACATTTCTCTCAGCCCCATGTGTTTATGATCATATCCTTCCCCATAATATGGTCTGTGGAAGCTGTCTATACTCTCAGAATAGTCATATAGCCAACAGGCACATACTATTACTATGTATTTTGATGATAAAGTTAGAAATATCAGTGCAGAATATATTAATTCCATAAAGATTTTAATAACTGCCCAGACTGTACTATGCTACTACCTAGTAAACTTAGCAATATTTCAGAACAATCTCAGTGACCACCACAAAGCAAATAGCATTTTAATTATTCAGATGTTTCACACAAAACCTAAACCATCTTATTGCAGCATTTGACAGCAAGATTGGCTACCTAAGCTCAGGAATACTGTGTGCTGATCCAGCACTGTACAAGTGAAAAAGTGAAATTTTTAAATGTTAAGATAGAATTTGAACAATTTGAACTTTGTTCACACTTGTAGCACAAGTATTAGAACGACACACAAATATTGTAATTTTAAATAATTTGTCTATCAACAAATCTTCCATGCATTTCACCCATTTTGTATAACATAAAATTATATCCATCTATTTTGAAAATATTATTTAAATCTCATAACTCTCATTAAATTACTATAATTTCGCAATTAAATGAAGTTTCAAGGTATAGTAGAATTTTTCTTAGAATATTTGCTTTTAATCAAAAGGATACACACAGTTGTGAATTCATAATTAATTTCAACACTACTTTTTCACCTAATAAATGATTGAAGTTTGTTTATACAAAGTTGAACTAATTTTCCCTACTCTCCTCATTCTTGTAAATGTCTATCAGCAACCCTATGTAAAGTGCCCATTTTAAATAACAGGATTTGTAAAAGATTGTGGAATTCCATGGAAAAATTTAATCAGTTTAGATGTGCCTTTAATAAAAATGTCATAATTTAATATAAGGTGACCATTGCCAAGAGGTAACTTATTTGCATTCACAGTGCTCCAGGCAATTTTTTATTCCCATTTCCCAGGAGTGAAACAAACATGACATTCAAAATTGCATGCCATATTGTGATTATCTGAGGAGATAATTTAAGTCATCATACAAATATTAATTCTGAGCAGAAACTAGGTTAACAAGGCCAAGCAGCACTTTTGTTTTGGAACAAAACTTCTACTGAGCATTCACAGCAGTGTTTGAGTGACAGCAGTGCAAAATGCAGTATTAAATATTACAGTTGCAGGCAAAATTATATTAAAGAATACTATGCAGGATGATCAGCCCTCCAGAACCAGAAAATGTCATCTTTTTCATCTCAGACTGCGAAATCTGAGTCATAAGCTTTTGTATCTGCTTCAAGAAAAGCAGAGATTTGAGCTGTAGGATAAGGGTGCCAAGGAGCTGTGGGTGAGTGATTCATCACAAGCCCTTTCCTCTCCAGAGGTGGGGGCACATGACTATCCTTCTGTTTCCATTGCTCCATATTTTAATGACTATCATGACAACCTTCTGTTGGCAGTCTTTCTCATTATTGTAACACCTATTATTAGATTTATTTTACCAAAACGTTTGGTTTTGGATTTAGGGGTTTTTTGGATTGGAAAACTTCCAAGGTGTGAATATCAATTAGGATTATTAATTACCATTGTTTATGTCAGAAATTACTCTAAACATTGACGTGCTTTGTACCTTAAGACGTTTCTGTGCTAGATTTTTGTCTGTGTAAAGTGCTATAATTCTGCAGAAGTAGAGTCTGGTTCTGCTATTACTTGTGTTACACATACAAAGTTTTAAAGATGACAACTTTGATAACAATATTTTATCTTTAAAATTCACTTCTCAAAGTAGTAATTTATGGTAGCAAACATATATTTTACCACTAGCTTGAGAAGAACAAGAGGTATTTAGTATGAGGATATGAAAGACTATATAAGGAGCAATGTTTGGTTTATTGAAAAGGAATTTCTTGGCATAGAGTTGTACATTTCTTTTTAGAAATCTCTGTTTTATTGAAATCAGGTATTAACCTCATACCATTGACCCCTTGGTTTCTCGTCCAAGAAAGGAGTAATTCCTAAGTCCAGTACCCTAACACAATTGTCATTATAAATCAGGGAACCAGAGCAAGCCTTTGAAAGAACAAGTGAAATTAATTTGGCAACAGAGGCACATAATTGGCACATGAGAGAAAAAGGCATAGAAAGGCATAAACTCCTAATAAATGATTCTGCATTGCCATAGATACTCAGTATAAACACCCAAAGCCAAATGACAGCACAGGACTTTACATACAGCAATAGATAAGAATAAACTTCTGATTAGATTGTTTACAAATTGGAATGCAAATAAGCAAATATCCAGGAAAAAATAACTTCCTGCTATTTTAAGGTAATTATGAGCCACATTAACAAAATCAATACACATTTTTCAGCAATGTTTCTGAGTCAGTGCCTGGAAGGATAGTGAGAGGAGAGAGCTGGGAAATAGAGAGCTCCTTTTTATTTGGAACCAGTCAGAATAAAACATCTTTCTAAAGCAACTTTTCACTCTGGATAGGTTGTACGGGACTACCCAGGCTAATGACAGTAATTTTTTTTTATCTGGTTATTGCATTGTTGCATCTTTTCTCTGCCTTTGATAGCTTATGTTTAACTTTGTTTTCTGACATGTATGTTAAAACAGCCTCTCAGTCACTGTGCTTCTTGCTTTCAGTTGCAGAAATACTGAGGCCCTATCATGAATTTTGCTCAGTGTCTTCGTAATTCCTGTGAAGGAATGACATTATCAGATTCCTACACAGCACCAGAGATATTTTTGCTCACCTTTAGTGAAGGAGCAGTGTTTTTATGAAGGAAGGTATTTTCAGGCTCTTAGAGTCTCTTGTGTGCTTAAAGGAAGCACAGCACTGGGAGGTTTGGACTGGCAGAGACTGATGTCCTCTACCATTGTGATCCCTGCACTGCTCAGCTTTGGTACCAAACAACCTTTGTGAGAAAACAGTTCTTTAGGAAAAAAAAACACAAACTGGTTCAAATGTAAGTGCAGTGTGGAGACTACTTCTGGGGATAAAAGATGAGGTCTCGTTTCTCTTTATCTTCCAACCACCAACCATTTTCTCCTCATCAAAGGTTGCCCGGCATGGTGTAGATTAGATTTTCTTTGATGTTTTCAAATACTGAAAAGAAACTCCTTTGTCTGAGAGCTACTTGGCTTGAGGTGAAGAGAAAAAGCTCCATCCTGTGTGAAAGCCAGTTAAAGCCAATTATAACCCAGATGATTTTTCTTGGCATTAAAAAACAATGACAAATTCAATACAAAATACAACTCCTCTGCCAATTTACCTCTAATTCTTTAGTGTTTCTATCTGTGTTCTTAACTTTTAATAGGCATGCCCACGTGGGAGAAGGAGGTATTTTATGTTTAAAATGGAGACATTAATTGTGAAAAACACTTTAAAATCTTGCTAAGACAGGAAGAAATATATAAGCCACTGCTCTGCCAGGTGAAAAGAATGAAATGGACTAATTATGTTTCAAGCACGGTTTGGGTTGTTACTTTAAAGTGTGCCTAAAACAACTCCCCCACAGCTTTGTTAAATGGCAGAAAATAAACTGAAACATATTGCAAATACCCTCTAGCTCTGATTTCACCAAAAGCGCAGAGCTGTGGGGCAAAAAAACCTTTCCATCACCATATAATATATATGGAAAGAAGTGACTGTCTTTGTTTATACAATCATATAGCAGAAAAATCCCAATAATCTGTAGGTGGTATTAAAAGGGGACACACTGCATGCAACTCAAAATTGTTTCCAATGGAAATTTAAGCACAAATGATCCTTTATAATTAGTTTGCTAGCAGAGAAATGAGTGGGGCCAGAAGAAAGGAAAAGATGTCCATGTGCCCTTCTGTGTGTTTCTATATATACACATATATATATGAACACACATATATACACATATATGTGCATGCACAAGTAGCACATATCCATGTATAGTTCCTAAGGCATCCTTTGCAAGCAAAGGCTTATGACAGAAAATGAAGAATGTGATATCTACTTTGTACAGAGCAAATTGTAGGAATGAAGACAGATGTTCATTAGATGACTTTGTTAAATACAAATACCGTGCTTTACTCTAGGCTGTTATTAAAGCAATTACTTTTTTCAAGTGCACAGTAAAAGCTGTGCTTTGTGGTATTCTAGTGAGCATTATTACATTAATATAGTGAGTTTACCCAATCTATCTTTCATTACCAAACCTCACAATGATATTCTGATTAATGATGAGTACTGTAGATTTTGCAGATGCCAGCCAGATGTTCAGAGAAAACCAAAGTTCTTGGCCTGGGAAGTTAAGTACAAATCATATACATATACTGACACACCTAATGGAACAAATGGAAGGCATTCCTTAGTGCATTTTCTATCTAGCTACTATTTATTCTTAGACAAGATACACAATACCACCCTTCAGCCTTCTAGATAAAGCAATAGATGGGAGGACAATGTAAATAATTAAAAACAAATTTGACCTCAGTTGGAAATCTCTCTTCCACCTCTTCCAGCTGTCTGCCTCGCAGGACAGGAGCCTAAACACACAGCTCCAGATCACAGTAAAGGAAAAAGGAAAGGAGGAGCTGCTGACAGCAAGGAGTAGGGTCAGGCAGGTATCTCATGTCCAGCATCATACCCTCTCCTCTGCCCTGTGTTTCCACTCATGTATATCTGTATCTGCTGCTATGAAGGGAAGACACCTGCTTCTTTTTCTGCAATATTATTAACTTCAAAGCATGATTTTTCAGCCTTCATAATAAGACCCTAGGATGGCATGCCTACATTAGCATGTTATTCAGGAGACAGGAGAAAGGATAAAGGAAACCTGAGTGCAGCAAATCTTAATGACATCTGTGAAAAAAAAATGTATCTGTCTCTAGGGTCAGTCTAGATACTCATAGCAGTTTCCATATCTTGTTTACCTTAGCAAAGGAAATGAAACACAGACCTCATAAATGTCAACCTGACCACTCTGTCCCTAATAACAAATGTGTTGCTTTCAAAGACAGCAGCTGAAGACCCTTTGCTTCTCTCAGGTATGGATGAATGGCCAAGAACTTAAGTTTAGGGACAAGCAGAAAATAGCAAGGGGAAAGGTACAGTGTGTTGTGTGCTCAGCAGTTCTCTGATCCCTACCACTTTTTCTGCTCACTGCTCTTCACTGCTTCTAGAGCATCACAAATGCATCAACTCAGCTACTGCTTGAAAGCTTTCTGCAGGGTACAGATTTTTAGTCACACTGCATTAAACAGTGAAAGTGAAGCAGAACTGCCCTGTGCAGAAGCAAAAGAAACTAATAATGGATTTTCCACCTTGCCAAACAATAAAGATTTGCTCAATTTACATCCAGTCTTTTACTCAGGGTCTCAAATGGTGGTCTGTTGGGTGGAGTGTAATGAAAGCAATAGTGGGGATTTGAAAGCAAACATAATTATTGTTGTCAGATCTTGGTCTTTGATTTGAATTGTATCAGTTATTTTGATTTTTACTGGAGATAAGAGAGCAAGAAGACATACAACATAGCTTATTTAATCTATTGCATCTATTTCTGTTCATTGCATTGTTCACTGAATCTGGGCAGTCTGTCCTTGATTCATTTGGACAGGGCATAAACTACTGAAGATTCCCACTTTCCAGTGCAACTGCAGTGCTAATTTTAGAGTGTCTTTCTCCAATTCAGTGCTGATGCTGGACTTAAGTATTTGAAAGTGCAAGTGTTTGCCTTTTACTCCTGTTCAGAATAACATAATAGTGGCTAAAATGTGTCAGCAGATTTATTATAACATTACAGAAATTAATCAGTGAATTTAGGTCACTTTTAATAGCTCTGCAGTGCTGTCATATGATCGTGACAATTTTGTAGCTCACATGGGATCACAGAACCACAGAAACACTTGTTGGAATTCCAAAATTCTGCTGAAAGCAAGGCTGTTACCAGCAGTGTACTTCCATTTCATTAAATCTTGAATAAGATGGAGACTTCACAATGTCTCAGGCCAACAAGTGCTGCAGTATCCTTCCCAATTAAAGGTTTTTTCCTGATGTTCAGTCTAAACCTCCATAGATGCAATTTGTTCTTTGTTACGATATCACCAATACTGAGGATTTTTTGCTGTGTAATGTCTGTAAATACTCCAAAGAAGTTGTATGGCATTAAATAACTCTGAACTCTTTCTCCATCAGGCTGCAGAAACCCCTCTCTTGTTACTAACTGCCAGATAGTGAACTTTTGGCTATTAACATTAGAGTATGTTATTCATTCCAGATGAAAATGTCACTGGAGAGAGTGTCAGAATTTTACTGAAGTCAAGGTATCTTCTATTTGCTACTGTCCCAGGTTGATCAGGTATAATTTTGTATTGACAGATAATTATTGTATCTGTCCTGTATAAAGATTCAGTTCCTGATTTCTGTATTTTGTCCTTCACGTGTATGTCAATTTACTAAAAAACAGCTTAACATACAAACTATCCAGAAAATTTAAGGAAAGTCAGCTTATTGATTGACTCAAAACATATCCTGCCTTTGCCTTAAGAAGTAAAATCAAAATGCAGCAGAGGTTGTACTGATCTTTGACCAACAGCAGAAAAGACTGTTTGTTAGGCCTCTCAAGGATGCACAGGGAAGGTTTTGTGTCCTCAAATTTGCATAAATTAAATATCAGTGCAAATTATCAACCATAGATTCACTGAGCAAGACCACTTGAGATCTTCTCCCTGGTTGACCTCTTCTCATTCTTCAGTGTTTGACATTTAGGACTTCAGGGAAGCAAGATATTCATGGTTTCATTTGTGCCAGGACGTGTTAACCTAAATGATTCATGTTTCCATGCATTTTCCTCAGGCAGATAAATACAGAAATCCATTTGCTCTAGTGGGTGAGCGGAGTGGAATAGCGTGAGAATGAAGTATTGTTGTTTTGCACAAATTGTTTTAACTAATGTGTAGGAATTAAAAGCTATTTTTGCTATAACTGTTCCCTAGCACAGGCTGATCAATTCCCATTACATGTTATAGATATGCACTGAAACTTTCAATCTATCACAGAACATGAAAGGTGTTACAATGAAATCAAACTAAGCTTCAGTGCACTGCAGATTTTCTTTTTGCTCTTTCTACTGTCTATTATCCATTCCCACATAATAACTTTGGTTGTTTTTTCAATTGCAATCTCAAAATTTGTGAGAAACAAATGTGTAAACTGAAGAACTTTATCAGCTCCTCCAAAAGATTCTCAAAAGGACAAACATTAGTGTCCCAACTGCTGTGAAACTTCCCCACTAATCTTCCAGATTTCAAAAATGGACAAATGAATATAATGAACATGTTTCATTAATCCTTTTTTTCATTATAAAAATAACCATATTGAGACATTTGCCTTTTAGCCTTGTACAGTGAATACAATAGTCCTGAACTTGTTAATATCTTTTGGAGAACAGAAAAATACACCATCTGAAAGACTGGTGCCTTGTACACCCTTAAAAGTTGTATTTATTGCTATATCCGCACTAAGACTATTTACAGAGTTATAGATGTGTGAGGCTTGTGCTCCCTGAATGATGAGCTGTGTGAATATGTCTCCTTCACAGTGGCAGGTGGAAGAAATTATGACTTCCCCTGGTCCTGTAAAAGGGCAGCCAGAGGAGATAAAATATGTTGTCAGTCTTGAAAGATGTCGGGCTGGTTCTGGCTGCAAGAGCGGCCGGTCTGAGCGAAACGCGCTGTGAGCCACTCCTGGATTTCTGCCTGAGCCCATCCCAGAACCTACTCCAAGCTAAGGTGCCCAAGTCATTAGTGCTCCCCAGCGCTCCTGAACCATCCAGAACAAATGTATGACTGCAATTCTGTCGAATTAGGCAAAGCAAGAAGCGGAGCTCATCCGGCACAAAGGAGCCCGCCCGCACGGAGTTAACGTGTCAAAATGTTTTCACCAAATTTGGATTGGGTGGGTTTGCATCAGATCTAATGTTCTGTGTGAGGCAGCTACTAGCTGCTTGATTTGGTGTCAGGGGACCTAAGGAAGAGTATTTCTGACAGAAGTTCTTAATTCACAAGTATTTTTTCAACTTATTTTTGTATAAAGAGGCAGATCTTAGATTTAAGCTCTAATTCAGTTGCCTCAATAAGCTCTGTGTAAAAAATATTTTTTATTTCATTATCTCAAGATCCATTGTTTTAAATTCAGAGAAACAGAATATTATGATTTCTTGTCTGGAAAAATCCAGTTTGTTCTCTCTTCTCCTGGCCTGACTTGGAACAGGAAAAGCTGGGCATACAAGTTTTTAATACTGTGGGGTTTTTAGATAATACTGCTGGCCTGCCTCATGGAACTGCTAGACAAAAGTCATGGTGTTTTTTGGTTGCTCAGCACCAGGTCCCTGTCCAGCTTCCCATCTAGGTCAGCACACCAGGTGGGGGTGGCAGGCATGATCCTGTCTAAAGCGTGGGAAAGGTGGCATTTATACAAGTGCTAACACACTGAGACTTCCTCCTCACAGAATTTTGGTTCTGAGGAGACATTCCCAGGGCTGTCAGAGTGCAGCTATGACTTGCCTTTATGTAGGCACAGACTCACCAGCAGAGGAGATTGGTGGCATGCCACACACACAGAAAGTGGACCTCAGGAAACTGCAGCCCCTGCGGCCAGTCTGCCTTGTACAGAGAGGCTGAGTGGGAGAAGTACTCCCTTCTGCCTCAGAAATCTGCCAGATAGATGTGTGTCTGCAGAAAACACCATCAATTGCTGTATTAATTGTGTTTCCACTGCCATTTAGAGCACTAAGGATTCAGAGAAGCATGATGCTAGAGCTCAGAGTGAGCTGGGATGCTGCAGGTGAATTTATTTGTCACTTTCTCTTACTAATGTTACAGCTTTTTCATACCCATCTTTTTTTCCTCCAAAAAGTGCCAAAAATTTTTGAGTAGAGCAGCCTTAAATGTGTTATTTAGAAATATATCCCCTAACTTACAGAAAAACGTGCATGTAAGCCCATTTTAGTATGCAGCCTAGTAATCTAAATTTTTATGGTCCTTCTTCTGTTTTGTAGTTGGTTTACTTTTTCTAATCTGCATAAACTATTTTTCATTTGTTATAGCTATCTTAGCCAACAGATGGTGCTATGTATAACATTTTTATGATATTGTATAAAATAAAAATAAATACTACAGTTAAACTGTACATGTAATTACTTTGTTAGAAAATAAATGTGGAAATGAAGTTCACAATAATAAACGCTTATCATAAAAATTAGATGCAAGGAACAATAAGTGTTGAGAGCCACTGATGAATGTTCATTTCAGCCTGCAGGTAGGGAAGGATGGAGCTGCATATGTAAAGCTGGCTGTGCAGGTGCAGAAGGATCTTTTGCAGAATCAGGACTTCAGGTTGGTGGATTGTGAGAACACGAAAATTATCAGTGTCTGTTCTGGTTTCTGTTCTCTGGGATTAATACACTTATATAAACTGAAATAGAAAGGTGTGGTATGCCATGGGTACTCATACAATTGAAGTAGGATCTTTTCAGTATGTACAAATGATGAAATGCAATTATAAGCACTGAAGTGGAGTACCAGCAGTGATTCTCACTGTGCAAATATTTCATCATCCAAACAGTGCTGTTAAGTTTTCTGGTGCTACTCATGCCTGTAAAATTAATCATGTGCATGCAAAACAGATTCAGTTTTCTCTGGGCTTGGACTTTCTGCCTGTAAAAGGGATGAGAGCTTCAATAAACAAGGCATGACCAAGTCTACTGTGGTGAATATATTCTGCTAAAGTTGCTATCAGTATCACCTTGTGCAATCTTTTCTCTTCCCAACTTTTTTCTAAATTTTTTCAAACTAGGCCATATTTAATCTTACTTATCCAATCCATCCATCACAATTAATGCAATGATAGTTTTATCTTACTTTTTAAATACTTCTGGGAAAGGCAGGTATTTTTGCAACATAAATATAAATAGATCAAGTCAATTACAAATATTGGAAAAATCAGTACTTTGTTCCTTACTGGAAAGAATTGTCAAAGACACAATCAGTGAGGAATATTTTAAGAGGGCTCATCATATGCTTCAGTGAATGCTGAAACAAGATGCCCTCAGTCTTACAAGTGCTGACACTCAGATACTTGTTCACAAGAGTAAATGTATTTTTTTTCCTAGATTTTGAAAATGCTCTATTTCATTACAAGAATGTTTAAAGTTTGAGAAAGTAGTCTTTATTTCATGAGTTCATAATACTGAATTTCTGGTGACAACTGCTAAAAATACCTCAATTAGCTATTTCCCATCTCATTTCATTCTCTTTTTGTTCACCCAGTTAGGAACAAAAACATGTATTATCAATAAAACAGTGGATCATTGCCTTTGAAGGAAGATTTAAAATTGTGAGGCACAATGTAACAAGTAGTATAATGATACTTTCATATACTCAATAAAAATACATTTTTTTAATTAAAAAACCCTTCCATTTTAGTCTGCCTCATAGATCTCATTAAATGCTATATTGATTAATGATCAGGAATTATAGAATACTGCAATAATTTGGCTGTATGTCAAGACAATTTTTAACTGAAATTGAATTGCTTTCAACTGAATTGAATTGTTTTCTAGTCTGAGGGAGGAGATCATATTTTTTTACTTTTTAACATGAAGACTAGCTTGGAGTGAAAATCATGTCAACTTCAAACCACTTTCAGGATGGCCAAAATAAAACATTCAGAATTTTTTCCAACTTTCCCAGTATCTGCACCTTCCTCTTGTGAGTGAACTATCACTAGGTTAGTACTTTTCAACATGACATGAAGCATAGAGGGAGGTTTGGGTTGAGTTTCAGGAAAAAGCTCTTTCCCCACAAGGTGTTTGGGCACTGAACAGGCTCCCAGGGAATCTGTCACAGCACAGCCTGAGAGAGCTCAAGAGGTTTCTGGACAATGCTCTCAGGCACATGGGGTGGTTTGGAGCTGTCCTGTTCAGGAGCAGGAGGTGGACCTCAGTCATCCTTGTGGATCCTTTCCAGCTCAGGACATTATAGAACTCTATTCTATTTCCAATCTTCCTTCTGCAGCTTTTAGTCCTGTTTCTGTAGAACAGGAATGCTTTCACAATGAGTTCTTAGGGCCACTTTCCTGTCAGAATTTGGAAGCAAGCAAGGAATATTCCCTGCTGGTGCATATTTCTATAATGTTTCATATAAAGGTTTTATAATGTTTCATTTCAACTGAGATCACTGAAAGAAATGTATCCTCGTTATAGCTGGCAGAGTAGTTCTCCAGCTTGTTCATCCAAATTTGCCACAAGGAGGAGGGAGACAGGGGTGGTGGGGTTGTAAATGGAAAGAAATTGGAAGAACTTGGCCCTCAGCAGAATTATATTGGGGAAGTGAATGCAGAAGCCTGGGAGTGACACCAGGAGTAAGGACGGTGACACTGAAGTGGAATTTCCTTTGATTTTGCCATCCTCAGTGGCACACTACTACCCATGATCTGAATTACCCATTGCCCTGTGAGGAAAGGGTACACAGCTTGTCCCATCCTCTGTGACTCTTCAATAGGAGGACCCTTTGTATAAATTCTTAAAGGCAATAAGAGCAGAGTGGCAGCAGTCGCCATTATTCTACCAGAGACCCATCTCCTTACTTTCCTAGGAGGAATGGTTCAGATACAGTATTTGCTACCCAGAGTTCTTTTCTTCCCTGGAGATTCTAGTTTTTAATTCATTAGTTACTTTGTACTAACTACACATCTATGATGCAGTCTTGAAGCTATTCAAGCCAGCAGTAAAATGTTAACTGTATTTGAAGAGTTAGGAGACACCAAATAAACTGAATAGTTCTAAAACACACCCTTGCAGAGCACTAGCATTGGTATCTGTGTTTCAGTCAGCTAAGCAGCCCTGAGTTAATTCCAGTATGAATGTTCCTTGCCTCTGTGTTTAAACTCAGAACATCCATTCTTCTTGTCTACTCATACTGTGGATTAAGCCAGCCGTGATCTTACTGGATATTTGCCCTGCAAAATTTTCAATCCATTCACAACAGGTTCCCACCTGATCTAGGACATCCTCTGGCTTCGCTTCTGTGGTGGATGACCTTGGCTGGATGTCAGGTGCCCACCAAATCACTCTGTCTGTCCCCTTTCTCAGCTGTGCAGGCAGGAGAAACTACTACAGAGAATAACTCTTAGGCTAAGATAAGACAATTTACTAAAGCAAAAGTGAAAACCAGCTGGAAACAGCTTCCATTTTGAGTAAGCACTGTGGCTTTGTGTCCTGCGCCTGCTACTCCCTGGGAGGAAGCTCCAAGATCAGCTGCACTTGTCTGCTGCAATAAAAGAAGGCACTTAGAGACACCTTGACTTCTGTATACCTGGCTAGTGGAATCTTGGGGACTGGATACTTACAGCTGCTCTCACTTCTCTGTGGCTTTAGCTCTCCACCCTCTAGCTTGTTGAGGTGTAGGGCAGAGGTTATTCCTTCTACACTGGAGCCAAATCATCTCTCACTCCTGAGAAGCCACAGGACAAGCATCTTCCTGACTGGATCATTGCCCATGGCAAAAAGGAATGGGGGTCACACAAGTCACTTCTTGATACAGGTACACATCCTAACAGCTCGTGAAGCATTCTCAGCCAAACAAGAAAAGCTGGGGTGTCAGATCCATCTCATTTTCTGAGAGTACTTTTGAACTCTTGGAGTTCTCATCACCATGAGAGCACTGAGTGCTCCAAGCTGAGGAGGGACCCACTTGTTCCCATGCTCAGTGAGGGACTACTGCCAGAAATTGCACAGTTATTCTGTGCCCCTCTTCCCCCACTTCTTTATTCCAGCTCTTTTGACTTGATGTTCATAGAGGTCTCAGATTCCTTCATCTGTGAAAATAGCTCCCACCAGGTTGGAATGTGCTGCTGGGTTATACAAAAGTTTGTTAAGAGCCTTTTAGCAGAAATTGTGGGAAGTCGACTTGGATTAATTTGTGTGCCTATTTGCAATTTAGCTTTTTCCTGAGAAGTGTCACATACTGCCAAGACTTGTTCACTACCTGAGTTGCTATAACTACCTTATTTCTCTGGTACATGCAGAAATCACTGCTATAAGGAAATAGAGGAAGGAATTTTCATCCTTGGAAAACATTCCATGGAAGAAAGTTTTATTTTTATTATAAGATTGTCTTATTATTTAACAGTCTACATGAATATATATTCAATTATTCTGATCATAAAGAGGATTGCCTTAGCGAGGAAAGGTCTTAGTTATGATTGTCACTCCTCATTTTATCATCACATTGGACCTTAATAGGGGCACAGATAGGGAACATCACAGAATATCTTGAATTGCCTGTAAGCTGGATAGGAGTGTCAGCAACATTAATTCACAACACCATTACTTTGTCAAAGTTAGTTACACGTGCTATTGTTTTGAGAATATTTGACTGATACAGTTGCCTCTATAATTAGGAGTCTGTCACATTTCAATTATATTTTCATACCAATTTCCCAAAGGCTTATAAATCAGATAAAATCCCTTTGGGCTGAAATGTGCCATGATAATTAGTGTGGGGACAGTTTTGTTCATGTGCTGTGGTCCAGTGTTTTGTTAGAGGATTATTATACAAATTGGGTAGGTGTGTTGCCATATCTTTTAGACCATCAAAAAA
The DNA here is from genome assembly GCF_029582105.1 of Oenanthe melanoleuca. NCBI lineage: Eukaryota > Metazoa > Chordata > Aves > Passeriformes > Muscicapidae > Oenanthe > Oenanthe melanoleuca. The sequence goes on along the minus strand of NC_079362.1, from coordinate 20,035,855 downwards.
AAAATTAAGGTTGGTATTTTCAGTTTCATTTAACCATTTTGTTACAGAAGACACTGAGAGTTTGACCATTGCTTTGTCACAGCATCCTAGCAGTCCTAAATACTTACTAAATGACACTTGCAAAATAAAAATAATATATTTCATAACTAAATCATACTGTCTCAATAAAGTGATGAAGGAAGAAAAGAAGGATCAAATTTAAAATTGTCTAATTTCTGAATGTCATTCCAAGAAGCAGCCCTTGACAACAGTACATTGTACAAATGTAAAATGTAAAATAATTGGATAAGCTGCAATTGTGTGTAATTAGAAATGCATCTAATTGAGATTGAGGAGGAAGAACAATTAATACCTTGAATTTATTTTCTCAAGACTTTTAGGGAAAAAATCATGGTGTCCGAGAAAAGCCTTAAAACATGCAATGATGCACAGATGTGCTGTGAAATTCTTAAAATGTGAGCTAACTTTAAGAAGATCCTCACTGAATATTAAACAACCTTGGAAACTGCTACCCATAAATAGCATTTTTTTCTCTGTTCTTGGTGTATGGGTGGAGTGCCAAGAGCTCATTTTTTCAGAAAAGAGGCAGTTGTCAATTTTTTCAGCCTAATCCAGCTTTGTATGTAAGTTAGGCTACTGGATTTGCATTTGTGGGTTGTTATTAGAGAGGGACTGGTGCTTTTAGAGCTGTGTCGTGCAGATTAAAGAATCTTTAAGTGTTTCCCTATATTTATCTCTAAATATTGGAATAAATAAAGGCATTGGCAGGGTGGCATTTTTTTTGTCTGAGCAGGCAATGCACTAGGGATGGCTCTTCCTGCATGCAGCCCAGCTGCTTTAAGTGACATATTTGCTCTTTGAGGAGAACATTTTAGTGGTAACAGAGGGAGGAGAGTATGGCAAAAGGATGTGGGGAAAAAACATACACAAACCTTCCTAAATTCTGTTTTCAGGCTAACAATCCAAACTGGAGCTGTGGAAAAGGATGGGCTTTTTTGTATCTCACATGAATACAAGATGTATTTTTCAATCAACTTTTCCAGCAGATTTTCATTATCCTTAGCACAGAAAATTTATTATTGCAGAGGAAACTGGAGCAGGCCAGCTGTGAGGTTGTTTAGCTTAGCAGTGCTCATCTTCTAATGGTCACATAGATAAGATTTAGTACAGCTTCTGTCCTGGGCAGGGAACAATATATTGTCAGAGAATCATAGAAGTGTTTGGGTTGGAAGGGACTTTGAAAGACCTTTTAATACAACGCCCCCCTGCCATGAGCAGGGACTTCTTTCACATGAACACTTTCCTCAGAGCCCAATCCAACCCAGCCTTTTACAGGTATGTGGCATTCACAACTTCTCTGGACAAAACCTGTTACAGTGCATTACCAAAAATTCTTCTTTATATCTAATATAAATTTATTTTATTTCACTTTAAAGTCTTTTCCTCTTGTTCTATATATCCTTGCCCTACCTGACATTCTTGTAGGAACTCTTCAGGAGCTGAAAGGCATCCAAAGCCTTCTCCAGGCTCAACAGCCTCAACTTCCTCAATCTGCTCTCACAGAAGAGCTGGTCCATCCTTTGGATCTCTGCCCAGACCTTTCCTGTGCCCCAACAAAACCTTCTTGTTTAATTTCATGAGGTTTGCATGTCTTAGGATTAAGGTGTGCTATTTAACCCAATCACATTTCCTTTTGTGAGCTTCTGCCAGCTGTCTAGTACCTTCTGAGCCAGCACCTCTGCATGGTGTGATAGATAGTCCAGGGTACAGTGTGGTATCAATGCCATCCTTACTGTCTGGAAATTAAAAGAACCTTTCTATACAGAGATGAGGGACCTTAGACCTTCAGCTCCTACTTCTCTTTTTTGTCTATGAATATAATTTAGAATGACCACAATTGACCACAGTGCTAAATGGCAGGCAGAATTAAGGAGGAGAGAAGGAAAATCACTGTTCAGAAATCACCTCATTCAGGAGAAAACAGAAGCACATATTTTTGTTCTTCTGGAGATCAGGAGATACTGAAGACCCACTTATATTTCAGTTCTTTCTTGAGCATACTGTTTAAAATAAGATTTTTCTTTCAAGTTATGCAATATTATAAGAGCAATTAAAACTGCAGTTCCTATTTGCCACATTGTGGAAATAAAGATTTCTTATGCAAGGCTTGCATTTCTCCACACACAGGTTCTAATTTTTCCTTTTGTATATAAAAAGTCTTATATCAGAGAAGAATAGACACCTTGTACCACTTTATGACATCCTGGTAAAAAGAAGGAGGGGAAAAATTGTTAATTTCAATATTTCTTATATGTGGATCTGCAACTAAGAATTTCTTCAAACTTAATTAATATAAGTATACTTTTGTTTTCATTTAAATACTGTAAAATATTTGTTGCTAAAAATTCAAACATAACCACAGAGTTAGTCTTAGCTGAATAATTACTTGGCTTGACCCTCACTGCTTGTTTTCCTCCTTCTAGCTTCCAAAAGTTGTCAGTGAGCTTGCTTTTTTCACTTCTCTGGAAAATAACCAGCAGCACTAAAAAACTTTTCTTGCTAATTTTCAATAATTCTACAATTTAGAAAAGTTGGGGTTTGGATTTTCTTTTTTTTTTTTTTTTTAATAAGGCACACACATAACTACATATAACTTCAGTGTACATATTTGCCTAAATTGAGTGTTGTATTGGTGTTTATTTTAGGAATTTCACTGCTGGCATGTGCATGCATGTCTGTATGTGTAATGCAGTCTATGATCTGTTCCCAGAAGTTAGCTGAAGTCTTCCCTTTCTCTCTTCAATAATAAATGAGCAGAGCTTCAACAGCAGCCAGGGACTGCCTGATGAGAGTGCCAAATAACTGAGCTATCATCTGCAAAGTCAGGTGTCAGTTCTCAGGCAGGAAGGCGATTGACTCCTCTGACATGTTTAAATGTATTCCAGCTCCCAGGGACCAGCATATGGTGTCTCAGTCACCTCTGCCAGAAGCAGTGCCTCTGCACAGACCCCACTGTGGTGTGCCAGTCTCCTTGGCTTCCAAAAGAACCATCCTTAAGAGAGATTCCTCTCTTCCAGCTCCTCTCAGTTCAAGGGTTTGGGGCAGGAAAGCCCTTCCATTCATGGTGCTTCAGTCAAAGAAACAGAGGACAGAAGACATCTTGATCTTTCACTTATTGCTTTGAGATCTCAGTTAATTATTCTAGGCTATTAATTTCTGAAGGCTTAGAAAACTATAATAGCCTTTTAGGGAATCTGGCTTCAGAGTTCTCCCTGCAGAGGGTTGTCCACACCATAGTCTTTCCCCAAGTCATCCACTGTAATGCTGCAGTTCTTGTCCAGATTTACATCCTCTTGTAGGCAGTATCTAATGCATCCCTGTGCTTTCCCTTCTGCTAGGTACTGCTCAAAATAGTGCAAATGCCTCTGTTATTGAACTGCACCATGTTAGGAGGACCTTTTTTTAGGAAGGATCAATAGTACAAAATACTGATATGAAAAGCCCTTGAGCACAAACTTCAGTTGATTAGGGCTACTAGTACAAAGAGCAGTGGGTAACTTCTATTTCCCTTGCTTTATTTTTTTGCTTGCTTTATTTTTTTGCTAAAACAGAACTGAATATCTACAGTGAATAAGAAGAATTTGGAATAAAAAGTATCTGAGTTTCACATTTCAAATACTTTCACAAAAAAACCAAAACATGGTACCTGTAAGTATTTTGCAATACTCTTTTCTGGTTTTATTTTCATTCAATAGATCTCAGTACTTGCACTGTATCTATGCAAAACTCTGTGAGTCACTATTTTTGAGTTGTGTGCTCAGGACATATGAACTACACCTCTGAGTAAGTCCTCTTGGTCTGTAATTAGCAGCAAAATAGTGGTTGTGTCCAGTTGTGTCCACTGCTAGGCAAAGACAATGAGGAATGCTGAATTCCACAAACACTTCCCCCATATTTTATACCTACCTTTTTTTGAGGGATAAGACTTTTTTAAATAAATTACTGCATGCTCATCATTAGATAGATTCAACAAAGTGTTATCAAACTGCATGAAGTGTGAAGAAACAAACTAGCTCATGAATATATGTTTGATAGCTTTTAGTACTTCCTATAACTGTACATACAATTCTCATCCATCTAAACAATCTAGTAATTTTTTAAGTGGTGCAATTTTTTTGTCCTTAACGTGCTAATCATAGATATTTTTCTGCTATTCACAAAGTACTCATCCTAGATAGTGCAAAATATTGCAGAGCATGTGGGAAAAGCCTGGCTCTGCAGGGAGATGTTTTAGAATATGGGAAAATGGGAATAAAAAAGTTCTTTATCAGATTTGACAGGACTCCATTTAACAGCTCAGTTTATGAATTATATGTGAGTTAGAGAGCATACTGTGCTTTCTAATTCATTGTACTAGCACTCCATGGTACAAATGGTACCATGGTACCAATACAAGGATTGGTAAACTTCTGACAGACACCCCATTTTTCTGTGAAGAGCACAGATTTAAATCTTCCCAAGCACACTCACATCAGTAAATTCACTGTAAGGGTGACTTGAATGTCCTTGATAGATGCTGAAGCAGTGCAGATGTAGATGGAAACACCTCCAGGACCAGTTCCTGCAGAGGGAGGGTGATGCAAACCACAGCTGCTGATTATACACCCACACAAACATCTCCAGCTGTAGCTTGTGTTCCTGTGCAACAAAAAAGGATATTGTGAGCACTGTCTTCTATGAAATCCTCTGAACAAATGGTTGGACGGCAAGAACACCTCTCCTGTGAAAAAGAGACCCAAGAGAGTTGTGGCTGCTCAGCCTGAAGATGAGAAGAGCTCAGGGAGACCTCACAGCAAGATTTTGGTTCCAAAAGAAACCAACAAGAAAGCTAGAGAGGGACTTCTGACCAGAGCATATAGTGACAGGACAATGACTAATGGTTTTAAACTGAAATAGGGCAGGTTGACCTAGGATATAAAGAAAAAATGGTGGTTTTTTGGATTACATTTCCCAGAGAAAAATGTGAGTGTCCCTTCCCTAGAAGTGTTTAGGTCAGGTTGATCGGGGCATTTTTCAACCTTGTCAGGTCCATGATGTCATGGAAGACAGTGTTGGACTTACAAGGTCTTTTTAGGTTCCTTCCAGCCCAACAGTTCTATGATTTTGTGATCTACTAACTGACCACTTGCTACTCATTCACTCTTATTTTTCTCTTGAGGGCATTGCTGCTTAGCTGCTTTTTCAGCACCTGGGGACAACCAACTGTTCTGTGACATTCCTTTTTCCAATTCTATGGTCTAGAAGTGTTCCAGGTGTCATCACCCGGAAATGGAAAATGGAAAAACAGGAGAGCATCAGTTTTGACTGCACTGAGAGTGTGAGAAGAGAGGAAGTTTGTCCAGAGGTTTCTCAGGCAGAGACTGTGAGACTGTCTGAGACACCTTCCAGAGCTTTTGTGGCTCTAAGGGTAAAAGCATCTTGGGGCTCTCCACGTTGTCACAGAAATTATCTACCAGGGGCAACATAATGGGAATATCTCAATTTAAATGCTTCAAGGATAGCTGACAAAACCACATCTCATGTGAGGAGTTTTCTGGCATCCATTATCTCCTGTCACCTCAAGACAAGCTGTGAGACCCGCGGTGGATATTTTGTAATCAAATGAGAGAGTATAAATTATCAAGTACCATTAGACCATGCTACCACTCTATGGATATTGCAGTAATACAAAATCTTTGGAAAGTTTTGCATTACTATGCCACCCACTGGAAAACAGATCTAGAAAACCAAAGTAAAATTTAGAAAGGAAATTAATGCGCTGGATGACATAATTTTCATCAGTTGGCACTTAATGTGAAAAATGCATTATTTAACTGATGATCTGCAAAGACAGTAGCTAAAAATTCATTTTCATTATTTTTTACTAGTACAGTTTTTTTCCCCCTCAATTACAATTTGAAACATAGTATTGCAATCATTTAGCACTTCCAAAGCTTTCAAGCATCCCTTTAATGCAGGAGGCACAAATGGAAAACAGAAGTGTGTCTAATAGAAAAGCATTCGAACAGATCAGGTCTAGTCTCTGTTTATGAAATATTAAAAAATAAACAAGCGTCCTGTGGTTGCAGGGAAATAAAATCTGACCATTTTAACTTATTGCTTTAGCTGCAGCTCTAATGATATTTTTAACAGCTAAAGAATTCACTGTGAGCTGGTTAGCTTCAATATAAATTATATATTTGAACTAAGTTAGGACAGCACTTAAAGTGGTGTTGTCTTAGCAGAATAATGTCAGGTCATAAGCAGTCCCTGGAAATACTGAGAGAAGTACTTAGTGTTACAGGCTCTCTTCAGAGTTTTCAGTAATGGAAATCACAGTGGTAAACAGTCCTTTTGGCACTTAAATCTCCACATCTTCCTGATAAGGATGAGTTCATTGTGAGAGTTTTTGTACCACTTCAGTGCCTTCCATTTTATTTATGGAGAAAATTTTGTACTGACTGTGTCTGAGAGTTGAGGGGCTTTGCTAGAGGGTCCATGAATAATCTCTATGCCTGTTATACACCTGGTTGACAAGAGAAGGTCTAGAGGGCAGAAGGACAACAGCACATCCTTCCTTAGAAACAAGTCTTAATCAATATTTATCCAGATGTTCCTGGGAATGCGCTTGCTCTTGCTGTGATTTTACACTGGAATTGATATACTCCATTCCGAGCAGCTAATCTTACATATACTGGACTGAGTTCAGAATTAGACATCATTTTTCTGTCTCTGTTGTGTACTGTAGTGTCTATGTTTATGAACCACATCTGCTATTTAGAAAACCTATCTGAACAGATGGACAAGATCACTTAATAACTAAAGGTTTGCTCAGATTTTTCTAGTCCAACTGCTTTGGGAAAATATGTAAAAAAATCCCCCATTGTAAAATATTACTCCTGAAGTTCCAGACCCAACAGTTTGGGGTGACTCTGCTTTAGTTTATGTACTGTTTATCTATCTCTCTTCTAACTCTTCATGTGCATCAGATAAAATATCTGTATAACATTTTTACACTACCTTTATTATGGGAGGGCAGGTTGGGTAGAATTTTACTGCATTTATTTCTTCTATGAGTCATTCTCGTATTGTCCAAGATATCAAAGAGCAAGATTGCTATGAAAGATTATGTTTTTATTATGCTTCTCTGTCTTAAACTTTACTTCGGTTGTTTAAATAAAACCCACGTCTCAGGTTCCTGTCATTGTCTTCTAGAATATTCTTATTACCTATCTAATAAATTCAAGGCACTTCCATTGCATACAGCTGTTCTTCAGTTAATGCCAACAACTAGTCACTTGTTCTGAGTAAAGGATTTGGTCTCCATTATTATATTTTACTTTTTTCATATGACTATAAGGTTTCAATAATAATATTTTATTTTTCAGTAAGTGCATTTGCCCTTTTTATTTAACCTAAATATAGTTCAAGAAATTTAAATGTATGCAGCTTTCACTCACATAAAGGGCTTTATATCTGAGTTACAAAAAATTGGAGGAAAACTGCCAGTAAATTAAAAGAAATTCTCCTTCATCTGGCATTTAAACTTTCTCCTACAGCATTTTAAGACATTAATTTGCTTAGGGTTTTACAAGGAGAAGAAATATGAAGATTTATGTTTGCATATCATGCAAATTTGAAAGAAATACAATTCAATCAGTCTCCTTAAGCAGCAATTAACTACTAATTTCAAATCCCTTCACAGCAGTATTACATTACTTGATTGAGATACCTGCTTATCAGAAGGTTAAAAAATATTAAAAAATTCTTTTCCTGTCCCTATTTTTCTGTTCGTCTGACATTTCAAGTGAGAAGGAAATTTTACCTAGAAAATTCATTGGTTAAGCTCTCTTCACCAAGCAGAAATGTCTAACCCTAGTTTGCAATCAAAATGTGAAATATCCCTTGCAGTTACAATGTTCACAGCTTGGCTGCTGGTTGCCAGACTGTCCAAAATGGGGATTTCACACATATCAATGGGAAATTTAAAAGCAATTTATTCTGATATATACTTCCAAACTTATGAAAAACTGAGATTTTTAGAATTTTTGACCTAGGAATTTTAAGGTGGTGAGAGATTGTTGAGCAAAAATACAGCACACAGTACTACTGCAGCAAAATGCACAAGTTTGAAAGCTCCACCTCATACACATCAAGTGCTTGGCTCCTATGAGTTCCCTGATGAATTTTATAAGCTGTACATATCATTTACTGAATAAATTGCTGGTGGATTTTTCTACCAGTTCAATTGCTCAGTGAAGATTTGCCAAAGACAGGGACCTCTACCAAGTTGTAAGATATCCATGTATGGTGATTCTGGTCCAGTAGCCTACCTTGCACTTCCCTTCCACTTCATTCAGACCTGTTTCTGGAGACTTAAATTCTGAAATTCAAAGGTATGGAAATGGGAGATACTGCTCCTGATAAGATGCTGTTAATGATAAAGCTGAAAGGTTTAACTCAGATCCTTGACTACCAGTAAAAAAATTGAGCTTGCCCTCAACAAACATTTACAAAACCCTAGATATTTTCAGTGAAGTTTCTCTCAAATTGCCTGGTGCTTACTGAAGTCATGTCTGTTGCTGTCTTAACATTCATTAGCAGCATCTTTCACTGTGTTCACATTCTCAAACATCCCCAGTTCTCCACACCAAAAGCTTATAAACACTTTACAAAAATATCCAGCACTTGAGTCAGCATTTGGTGCTTAGCTTAGCCAATTTTGACAGTTTAATAAATGGCTTGCATTAAGCTGTGGCAACTGGACACGCAGTGCTCCCCACAGTCTGGAAGCAGCCCAAACCATTCAGTGCATAACTAATCCTTGTAAGTAGACACACATAAAGACCTGGTGGAAAAAGACTGGTATTCCATACAGGCATATCTTTGGAAAACACATGGGAGCCTGAACACGTGTGTTGCAGAGTTGAGAGCTACACTCAGCTGAAGTTGAGAGTAATTGAAGAATTGAAGAACTGTGATACCTGGAAGGAGAATGTGCTCCTGGGTTCCCTAGCCCTTCTGCTTTCAGAGGCCCAGGGAAGGACGTGTATAAATTTCCCCCAGCCTGCCAACTCATCCATTGGCAGTCTATTTGCCTTGAAATAGGATGGGTGTGGGATCCTGCAGAGAGAGAGTCACTCTGTCTGTACATTGACCAAGACAATGAACTTAACTCACCTCAGTTAAAGGCTGGATATCAGAGGGCATCTACAAAGATCTCAGTATTACAAACACTTTTAGCTAAATATGTGGAGCAATCTATACTCAATGCATTAAGTATTCTTGCTAGGGTAAGTCCATCCTGGTTTGGTGTGACAGGAAGACTTTGACATCATATTTTTCTGAGAAATAGGTGAAAGACCAATAAAGATCTGGTCTGGATGCTTCATGTGTTTCTTCAAGGGAATTACCCCTTTGGCAGGAAGGTTTTCCTCTGTGGCAGTGCCAAACCATAAGCACCACACACACTTATACCTGTTGACACACAGCTGCCAAAAACTACAAAATCTAAGACAAAAAGGTGCAGAGAAGATAGCAACTGTAGGTGCTGCTGACTGCACAACGACAGGTTGTATTGCAGCTGGCAGATGGAAAAGTCATTAAGGCCCCTTTGAGTGCCATTAAATCCAGTGTGTAACTTGAGAGGGCAGCCTGCCATCGCTCCAAGCGCAGACGGTCGATCCACTGGCAGGACAGCCCAGCAGGAACTTGGCTGGGCTGCAGGCAGGGCACAGCAGAGTTCAAGGCATACATCAGGGGCTTTCTCCAAGAAGCTGTCAGCTGGGGGATGATGGATAGCCGTGGATGGTAGGGATGCCAAAACAGGACAAGGAGAATGAGAACTGGTCTGAATTTCACATTCCACATCCTGGGCAACATTGATGAGATGGGAAGTGCGTCTGCAAATAAAACCTCGGTCCAGAGAAGGTTTGAATATATGATTTACTAGCATCAAATAATCCTAGTAAATGCCCTAATAATAATAGTAAAGTAAATTGGCTTATTTGAAGGAAAGAGCCTTGGTTAAACAATGGATAGGTGCTTCTAAAGCAAGTGTACATGTCTCACAAAAGTGGATAGTCTGACATCAAAACTATGATGCAGTGGTAAAATACAATATTTCCACTGAGTAATATATTTCCACACTAGCAATAATCTAGGAGAAATGGTAGACTTGGCTTTGCTTTTCTTCAGGGGCAAAAAAAGGTGGATTTTTTTGAGAATGCATTTTTTACTTTGGAAATTTATTTTGTTTTCTACAAGTGTTGAAAGGTGACCAAACTGTAAAATACTTGTGAAATCAGTAGCATCCCTTTTTCCTTACAGTTTTCCCTTTCCGTGTGTAACTGTTACACAATTTTGGTTCAGTAATGGAGCAAACCAGAAGAGATTTGGGGAGTTGTGAATTAAAAATTAAAAATAAGTTAATTTGCAATCCTTTACACAAGGATTTTGATGGGGAGAATTACGGCTATGCAGTAAAACTAAGATATATATATAATGTTTCTTTCTAAATAAGTCTAACTCAAATTCAGAATTCTAAGCATCCAAGATTAATTTTGTGAGTCTAATGCAGAGATTTTCATCCCTTTTGGTGCATAGTTGATGTATCATTTAACAAACATAATAATTCCATATAAGAAAGTTAAGAATAGCTATAGTAAATCTGGGTTTTCAGAAACTGACACCTGAGAGAGTTGTAGAAAACACTTGTCCAGTTTTCATTTTTGCTTTACTCCCTACCTTTATGAATAAGTAAACTGATCCTACAAGCTACTCTTTTAAGTTATTAATCCTGTAAAAGCATAACTAATTATTATGCACATGAGATAAGCAAATATTACTGGTGACTATTAAGCAACTTAGAAGGTCTATAGGTGTGAAAAAACAGATTTTTCAAGATGTGATATTGAACATTAGATATTATTTTCTGGACTCAATGCCCTGTCTTTTCTTCTTTTGGTTAGTAAATGCTTAGTTATTTATTATAGAAAAACCTTTAAGTGCAAGGGGTAGGAGGAAAGGTATTCTTATGCGAGTCAAAAATGTAGAAATGGGGCTATTGCCCACCAGGGTCTCACCAAAAGGAGTTTTCCTTTGTCTCCTGGCAGGTGTCAGAAATACTCTAGCTGTGCTGGGGAACCATAGGATGCCTCATCAGCTTAAAACAGTCTGGATGCAGAGATATTTTTCTCCTCCTATGTTACACTGAATCCTGAGTATATGTAATAAATTTTGCTTTCTAAATCTCTTTCTGTAGAACCACAAACTTGTTACTGCTGTGGTTAACTAAATCATTGATTAGTTATAAACATAAGGCTTACCAGCCTTCTTTCTTTGATGGAAGAACTTGTATGAAAGGTACAAGACCAATTTATCTCTCTATCAGATGGAATTTTCACACTTATCCTGTTCTTTAAAGCTTCTGCCTAGGCTATTGCAGTCTGAGGAGGGGGACCTGGTGCCCCTCAGATGCCTCAGGAATGTGCACAGAGGGTGGTTTATGCTGGCAGGTCTCAGAGATGGGGCTTGCAGGGGTCCTGAAGCCACACTCCACTGTCAGTTTCTGAGGCCACACAATTGCTCAGACACTAATAACAACCTCCAACTAATTTTAAAAATGTTCACCCAGCTCTAGCAACCATCCTCCTCAGTCAGGAGATGGAAGTAGTCCTTTGCCTTGGGTGAGAGTGAATAATCACAAAATAATTCCACCACCTGGAGAACTGATGATCTCTTTATATGCAAATATTGAGGAGTTTGCATTGAGATGACAACATTAAGTAATTTTCTTTAGCCACTAAGCAGCCCTACAGTATACACATATGAATGTGGTATACTCTGGAACTGAGATCTATTATCCATTTCTTTTAAAAATTGGCATAAAACAGGCCAAAGAAATAATGGTGTTCTTGACAAGTGATCTTTAGATACATTTTCTGAGGCTGTTCTTTTTCCAGCAACCTTTTCACATTTGATTAACATTCTTCCTGTTTTCTGGTTCAGAACATTACTTCTTTGGTCTGTGTTGGATCTAGAACTGAAAGCGACAAAGCTCCACAATCTTTGTGATCCTAGGAAAACTGACTCTATTATTTCTGTATCTTGGGTTTATCTTGTATGTTGTCAAAGCACAAAAAAGATACGTAATTTTTGCATATGATGCAAGAAAAAAAGAAAAGCAAAAAGAAACTAAAGCTTTTTAAGCTAAGCTTGCTTTTCAGCCAAACACTTTTCAGATGTTCCGAACACAGCAGGTCAAATATTCTAGGATTGTGTTCAGATCTCTCTGAGAGCACAAGAGTTCATTCAAAATACCCCGCAGAAGGAAAAAAAAGAAAAATTCATTTAGTAGGGATCACAGAATTTCCCCAGTTAAAAGCTATATATTAATAACTGACAGAAAACATTGGATCTGTTTTAGTGAAGTAGCTGACACTTTCCCCCACTGGAGACATTAACAATACTACTCCAAATATCCATGGATTGGGCTGATGTAATCTTTCAGTTTCCCGGAAATGTCTTGGGCACAGGGGATTGTGTACATGTATTATTTAGCAGACAAAATGCTGTATGGCCACAAAAAGCTTCTTGCAAGCACTAGGATGAGATCTCACATGCTTCTGAGATGCAGTCTAAATAGGAAGGTGGTGTCTAGGAATGTGTGGGGTTTCTATAAGTAATGTCCTAACCTACCCCTTTTAATTAAATCAAAGTACTCTAAGCACTTTGCAACCCTACTGCAGTAATAGTAGAGCTATAGCCTCCAAACACACAGAGAAACCTTGTGGGCTTTTTTTTTTTTTTTTTTTTTTCCCAAATTTAAAGGCATTTTGTTTTGTTTTTTAAAAGGAGATGTATTATGGCTTGGGACAAAAGTGTGAAGAATATGAGGCAATTTTGGGTGTCACAATACAAGAAATACATTAAACTATTAATGAGTGTCCAAAGGAGAGAAATTAGGATGGTGAAGAAACTTGAGTTGCAGCTGATGTCTCTTGGTCATTTCAGCTCTGAATTACAATTGGATTATCCAGCTTTGCATTAAAGTTTTCCACTCCTAGCAGCAATTACCATTAATCACTAAGATTTAAAAAACAAAAATAACAAAAATAAAACCTAAACAATGCAAACAAAAATCCATTGGAAACACCAGCAACAGTTTTGCTGTGAGATCATGACATTAAATTGGCTTTTTTGCTTAAAAACTCAGAGGAATAACTTCCCGTATTCTGTCACTCCTTGGCATAGGTTATTACTGGTTTTATCATTCTCTGCTTTTGTTTTTAACAAGCTCTCATTTCCTGCCTCACCAGGTTTGATACAGAACTTACTATTGCTCCTTAAACTTCAATGGGTGCTGAAAAATGCTCAGATTGACACTGCTTGCATTTTTTTAAAGAGTTATCTGTCTCTTTTGTAATTCAGATGTTCTCCCAATTTTTTTAGTGGTGCCTGAACCATGTATAAAAGATAAGACACCCATAGTAAAGATAATGTGTCCATGGAAAATTTGGCAAGAGTTCTGCTGTAAGTGTTTGAACTCTGGAGGAATCAGTTTGGCAATAATCAATATATGTGCAAGAACATTTCCATAGAACACCAGAATGAGTATAATCTTCAGTTGTTGAGCAAATCCAAAGACCCCAGAAAGATGGAGGGGAGGACTGTATAACAACATCTATAGAAATGAGGAAGGCTGGAAGAAAAAGAGTCCTTTCAGAGAGTATAAGCATAGAGAAAGGATGTTTACATATTTCAAAATTACTTTTCTGGGATTTTAGCATCCTGTTAAAAACAGTTATTTATGCTTATTTGTCAATCTGAGGGTGCATTGCTCTAGGCTGTCTCTGTGTTTCTCAGATATCCACTAAGGAAATATCAGGCTGGATCAATCTAGGGTACAAAATCCCCTGTTAACTAGTTTGTTCTTGCTGTTTGCTGTAATGGAAAACAAGCAATACTCTGCATTGTGAGGAATGAATGGCTGTCTTTGCAGGTGTTGTTAAGGCTGTCTTTAATGCCCACACACAATCCCATGGAAACATTGAGACTGGATCCCAGCTACTCTGGCTCTGTTATAAGTTGGATAGTGAAGATACGGGTTGCAGTTGAATAGATTCTCTATTTCAAGAGTGGTGCTATAGCAAGACACTTGCAGACCTTTGCCTATAGATTTCCCTCCCATCAGATTTCTCTCTGCCTTAAATTCACCCATGAATCTCAAATATTTTTTTAATCATATTATGGTGTATGTCAAACTAAAAAGCCTGCTAGGTAGAAGGAAAAGAAATGGGATGTTTATGCTAAAACCCAAATAAAGAAACATACACACCCTTTGTTCTTGAGAGAAGGAGCAGTACTTAAAGGGAGAAAAAAACCTTATTCTGCTTCTGTCTTTTCTCAACAAGATAACTTGTAAGGCCATATGAAACTGGTGGACAACTTTTCCTTATTTGAAATGAGCTGCCACAGTCTATTACCTAGAGGTGTCTGCTCCCCAGTGCTGGACAGCAGATTGGGGCAGTGCTGTCTGTGAGGGGATGCAGATCCTGAACCCAGCTCAGGCCTCCTTCTCCAAGTCTCTGACAGGCATCCTGCTCACCTGGCAGCCTGCAAGTCCTGGGACTGCAAACTGCAATAACTCCTCCATGACTTTTCCTTCCTGGAATGCCCAGCTGAGCACACAGGTGTAGTACCACTGGTTGTCTGCTGGCCACTCAGCCACAAACCACTGAGATTAAGAATCCTGGTTAATATTTATATGAAAATACATTATTAAGGTATCAGATTCCTAGGAACCTGCAATGCTGCTATAAACATCTTTGCATGTGCAATTCAGTTTGGTGTAATGAGAGCATTTTAGAGAATTGATGCATTTTAGAAAAACATATTTTCTCCTTGGGTACTTTGAACTCTGATTACTTAAAAAATTACTAGGAATTATATCACCTTCTTCATTATACCTGAGATATTTGAAAGGTGTTCTCTTTCTTTACTGTTTCCCATTTTTCAGTTTTGATAAATTATGGCAATCTGCGTTTGAGGACTTCATATTTCTTCACTATAAGCTGTGTAAATCCAGAGAGAAGAGCTAGCAATTTTATGGTGGGTTATTCTGCAGTCAGCAATAGAGAGAGAGAGCAGAGAAAGGTGCAGAATTGGCTGTTAAGTACAGCTGAATTGTTAAAGTTACCACCCAGGCTGTGATGTTAGAAATCAATACTTGACATGGCAACTTCAAATCCTGTAGATAAAGACAAAATTATTATGGTATCCAGTGAAAACACAAAGGAGTCTCTTGAACAACCTCTAGTGCCTGAGTGTGGATGAATGTGCAATGATAAATTTGAAAATTTAGGGCAGGAAAAGGAGTGTAAAATGGTGAGATCCATAAGAAGAGTAAATCCATAGGTTTTCACAATTCACCTTTTTGCAGCCTGGTAACTTTCTCATCTATGAGCAAAGAGCTCTTGTTTCTGCTTAACAAAAGTGATGTGGTGCAACTTTGTGTTTAGGACAGTATGTTCTTGCCTTGTTGTACAAAAACCCCCCAACAAAAACCAAAAACAAATCCAACCCTTGACTCAGTGGGCTTGCTTGCCTCTCCAGGGGCAGTTTGTCTCCCTGATTTCTCTCTCCCTCTTTGCTTTTTTTCTTCAAATTTTAGTGGAAGATTATTGCTATTCAGAGATTTCAGACATGGGAAGCTTGTCAGAACTTTGTCAAAGAGGGAAAAATTAGTGAAGAAAAAATGAATTCTTGCATAGAATCTGCCTAACTCAGAGGTTTTTAGTGATTGTCCAGTGATTCTGTGGGCACATATTGACAGCTTCTAAGGCCATATGAAATCTAGTGGACAATTTTTCTTATTTGAAACAAATGAGAAGAGAAGAGAAGAGAAGAGAAGAGAAGAGAAGAGAAGAGAAGAGAAGAGAAGAGAAGAGAAGAGAAGAGAAGAGAAGAGAAGAGAAGAGAAGAGAAGAGAAGAGAAGAGAAGAGAAGAGAAGAGAAGAGAAGAGAAGAGAAGAGTCCATATGCCATATAAATATCTTACCAATAAAAATGTCTATAAGGAGCTAAAAATTTTTAGAGGCAAAAAGCACGCAGGCCACAGGCAAAACAAAAAAACCCCAAAAACGTTTAAAAGACCTGGTCCTTCATACTTTCTCTTCAAGAGATGACAATTGCTGTTATTTTGCAGAAATGACTTTTCCATCCTAAGACATTAATTTTCACCACAAGGCTGACTTTCTTGTATCACAGCTCTCCATTTTGGACAGGATGTTTTAGAAAGTTCTTACATGAAGATTCTAGCAAGAAACTGAAGTAACCCAGTGATTCTTCCTCCATGATATGACTGGGAGGTGTCACCCAGTTTTCCTTTGAAATTTTCCATTGACTAGAGATTGCTGTTGGGAAGGCAGGATGCAAAGACCTTGTGCCATTGGGTTAAGGATCTTCTGTCTCACTTCTCCAAAATCAGGTTTTAGAGGCATCCACACCCCAAAGATGCAGCTTCCAAACAGCCTATTGTATAGACAGAGCTACAGTAAGAACTCAAGCCTTCTCAATGGTTCTAGAGGCATAAAATCATAAACAGCTAGGAATTTATTTTCAAGTTTCAAAGGAGAATAATGAGCATGTTCACTTGTGTAGGTTCTTCTTCTGATGCAGTATCATTGCTGACAGGGGCAGAATTGAATACTTCAAAACTTATTTTGTTTTGTTCAGTATTTTTGGCTCAGTAGCAACTATTACTTCTCAGCAATAATTTTTAAAGTTCCTAACAAACGAAGTTTCAGATCTAATTCTGGAGAAGATGTTTTTGCCAGAATCTTTGCTTGGATTAGCAAAAGGAACCCAGTCAATCTGATCTAAGATTGCTGGCAAGACAATCACAAGATTGCCAAAAAATTGCATACTGGCCTTACTTTCTCCCCTAAAGAGAGACACCTTTTTGTCCTGTTGCTCTTTGCCTTTCTGATATCAAGTGATGGGAAAGTATCTCCAGCAGTATCCTGCTACAGCCAGTTCAGCTGTATGCCTGTGTTTAGTGAGGTTCACTAAAGAGTGAGAGAGTTTTTTCCTTTAAAAAGAAAAGATGTTGTCCTAGAGAGAGGCATTTGCTGTTGATAAAACCAGAGTGATTAATTAACACATACAGCTGCCTCCAAGGCTGACAGACATCCTCTTGACAGTGTTGAGCATCTGGATCTACCAGAAATGAATATTTCATAGCACAACTTGGCTCTTCCTGACAAACATGGGAAAGGTGCTGGTGGCAGTATTGCCATAGGCCAGCTTCTGTCAGCAGTGGGGTTTGTAGTGTGTAAATGGTGTCTTTGACACTCCACTCTTTGACTAAGGGGTATTGGGGCTGTGCTTTTCCAATCCCCTCTTACATCTTAACGTTATTTTTAGATCTTCTGTGATGTCAGCAAATTTCTCCTTGGAAGAGACTAACGTGGTATTGGTAGTAATGACCTATGTGGTAAAGTTCCAAAGATAGATTGATCATTTTGTTTTCTGGCAAGGAATTTTAGGTTA
This sequence comes from Oenanthe melanoleuca, assembly GCF_029582105.1. NCBI lineage: Eukaryota > Metazoa > Chordata > Aves > Passeriformes > Muscicapidae > Oenanthe > Oenanthe melanoleuca. The sequence goes on along the minus strand of NC_079362.1, from coordinate 20,018,263 downwards.
AGGGAGGTTGTGGGTGACTAAAGACAGTCAAAAGGATAACTGGTTTATTAAGCCTAAAAAAGAGAAGGTGTCTACCAGCCAACAATATATCATTGTATAAGCACTATTACATCTGATGTCTGTATCTATATTTATTGGTATATTTTCTGTATTATTTATGCACATGTTGTTCTTACACTATATAACTTATTCAGCTATATCACTGTATTTTTAAGACCAGCTCCTTATTTTTTTTTCTGAATGAACAATTAGGATTTGATTTAAGTGTATGCATAGACAACTAATCAAGCACTAAACCACCTTAAATGAATACCTGGACTTCTGAACAGGAAATGTAATCTCTAACTTGGAGATATCCATCTTCTGAAGTCTGCTATTCCTGTGGATACTATATGTTATCAGACTACTGCAGACCAGCTATCTTTTGCTCAGGATAGAGCAGAGCAATTACTCACTTCAAGTTTTTGGTATCAGAACAGTCCAGGAAGCCATCACAAATCTCAGCAAAAATTAGTGATGTTTAAATCTCATGGATGGCATGTTGGATCTGAACCAACAATGCAGAAACAAAAGCCATTATGCAGTCACTTTCTGATCTGCAGATGCATAAATCAACCATTTCTCCTTACCAGGGCAATCCCCACGGCTTGCTGTAAAACTGTTTTTCCCAAGATGTTCCATTAACTGAAAATCTTGATCTAACACACTCCATTTGAAAAAAAATAGGTCACAACACTCCTGGCTTGATTCATGGTACATCTATTGCTTTCCAGAAAAACAAAACACAGAGTCAGGTTTATGTGTTTATTACACAAAACCTGGAGACTCACTGGTTGTCAGACACACCTCTCCCATTGTGCTATCAATAAACAAAAAAACAACAAATTTAGCAGAAAATTTAAACACTGCTAATCCCTCAAAGATGGGACAAAACTCATCATTATGTAAAGATCAACTCTTGTCTAAAGGAAATAATATACATAATTCTCTTCTTCTCCTATATTTTGCAACTTAGTTTATTATGTCAATATTTTACTAACATTCAAGGTAGGTTTTCTAGGTTGAGGCCACAAAAAATAAACAGAAGTTGCAAGAATTTATTTTATACAAGTGGATGCATTCCTGAAAGAATAACAAATTTTTCTGAAAAAGTGTCCTTTAATGCTTATTTGCAGTAAGTACCTACTAAGGCCCTTGGAAGGGAAAAAATATGGAAGTCTTCATTCTGTATAGCAAGTACAGATGGGGCAGCATATAGTTTTTCAAGTAAAACCAAATTTATTTCATACTCTAAAGTACACTGAGAGGCTAATTGTCTCTAGCTATTCTGAATAGTTCTAAGGAGAGATGTAAAAAAGTGTTGGTTATTGTGCTTTATAAAATTCAGAGGATAATGTAAAATAAACGTCCTCACATTCTCACTCATTAATATCTACTTCATAAACATCTAAAGTGGTTTTCTGGGAAAAAATGAACAGATACACTTGAGATCTTTTTGAGGGTGTCTGGGTTTTGGTGCCATTGCTGCTTCAGTCTCTTAAAGTGGAAGGTGAGCTCAGTGCTGGCTTCTGCAGTGGCCCAGATAAAGGAAGAAAGAATTGCTCCCTTTCCCCTTTCCCAGTGCCCTTGAATGACTATGTTCATAATATAATAGTGTTCATATATTTTTAAAAAATGAATAAAAATATAAGAACTCAAAACATATAAAAGATCCTCTTTTTTTTTCCTCTTTTTTTCTTTCAGAGTATTATCATGAGAAGAGGAAGTTTTTTGACTTGTTCCAGCACAGTGTCTGTGAGAAAGTCGTGCTTTCAGGTCAACACCAGCTATTTCAGGAAAAAATGCTGCAATATCAGACCAGGGCTTCCATCAGTGAAGTCACACAGGTCATTGCAGAGGAAAGCTCTCATTAATGGTGCAGGAGTTGGTCTCAGAACTCACCAGGGTTTGCACAGGACTTGAAAAAGCAAAAGTGCCAGTATTACATTTTTTTAAATGGTATAAATTTTTCTAAGTGAAATGTTAGACACATGTATTCTCCTACCCCCTGAGGGCTATTAGGCAGAATATAATTGATTTCTTTGACAACAGAATCACACAAACTATAGCAAGAGCTGTAGTAATGATGGATGGCAAGATAAGTTATGAGGGAAATGTAAATTACAAAATACTCATTAAATGTTGAGAAGCAGCTGAAATGTTTTTCACCTTCAGAAAATAGTTACGAATGGAGTAATGACTGCAAAGGAAAGTGTAAATTTGGAATTGTTCTCAGGAAAGAGTAATTCTGGAACTGCTACTAAGAAGGACCAACTGGACCCTGAAATAGTCCCTGAAAAAAAAGTGACAGAAGCCTTAAATGTGTAAATATAACTTGCAGAACATTGAAGAATATGGCAGTGGTGATGGGATGGACTGAACAGGTGGTCCATATTAATTTCCCACATAAGATTTTTCTGTGGCTCCATGAACACATTCAAGAAATCTACAGTATATAAAAATCTTCTGTGCACTCCAATAAACACATAAAGGAGCCCTTAAAAACTTGTATGACTGTAATATCCACCATATGTTCTTATTGTCGAAAATAGCAGCAAAAACCACAGTAATGGAAGAGAGCTTCTGAGTCTGGTCCATTTTTAACAACAGAAAACACACCACATAATCTCATTCAGAGATGTGTGAAACTTCATCTCAAACCTAATTAAATTTTGCCCCTCTGATCCAATCCAGTAACTGCAGTCCCAGTACCTCATTCCTTTCACACAAACCTTCATTTAATTTAAACCCATACTTATTCATGACTGCTTACACTCATTTGTTCTTGTGCCAGCACCATCCTTTGGCTTTAATAGCTCTTCTCTTCCCTCGTACTTTTTAGAGAGGGCAATTATGTCCCATTTTCTTCCCTTGTGTGGCAAGACTAAACAAGCCAAGTGCCTTTGCTCTTCTTGTGTAAGATAGGTTTGTCATTCCTCTGATCATCTTAGTAGCACTAATTGCCACTTTCTGCAGCCTGAATTAATCTTTCTTGCATGTGTGTGACCGTGCAGGAGTTTATCAAGAGCTTCATTCAGCAGGATTTATAAGTTCCCTGTCTTGAGTGGGAATACCTCACCTGATACATTTATTTTCATGACAACAGCAACTTTTGAGGGTCACAGACATCCTGTGATTGATTAAAACACTAAATCTTTCTTTTTCTCTGTCACTTTTGGTTGATGAGTTCTCTGTTTATATTAGTGGATCTTGCCAAATGCATGAGATGCCACTTTGCATGATTAAATTTTGTCCCTTCTCAGTCAGTTTCCTTGACCAGGTCATTTAGTTCCTCCTGTATGTTATTCTGATTCTCCTGTGTATTGATGATGCCTCTCAAATTTGCACTATCAGTAAATTTAATTATTACATCCTCATTTCTTGTTCCCAAGTCATTACTGTCTAAGATCCATCTGGCAGGCCTCTGAGGATTGCACCAGTGGCTTCTGCCCAGTCCTGTTAGCAGTGTCTGTCACCATTTCCTTTCCCCATTTCTTCCTTTCTCTTGACTTCTGTAGTAATTGCCATTTCCATCATCTTGGCCTTCTATGAGCTGCCATTTTATGATATGTTTTCTTGAAATCAAGTAAGATAAGTCTTTCATTCACCCCTTGTTCAAAAAATACACTCTATGAAAGGTCCTATCTAACATGACTAAAACCGTCCTTGGAAATATTTTTTTTTTATTATTATTATTATTTTTGCCATTGTATTTTATAAAACCTGTGGAGTTTTTTTATACTCATGTGTCATTATTCCAAAATTTATTCATAAAGTTTGTATTGGACAGATTGTATCATGTTTGTTGTTGCATACCTTTCCTTGATGAGTACATTTACATGTATGTTCTGCAGTCAAGCAGTACAACTTCAAGCAGATCGATCATAAAATCTTTCTACTGGACCTGACTCTGTAGACCAGACCATATTGCAGAGACTTCATCTTAGTCTGGGCATGCTGGCTTTTTACAGGTAGACATGTCTTTTTCCAGTTCTAAATATAGTTCTGCTCGTGATTTTGCATCATCCTTCTTACTGGAAAATGAAGCAAAGATCAATTCAGGTTTGTCCCACATCTGAATCCCTTCTGCACTGCATCCTGGTCCCTGAATGTTTTACCTGTCTTTTCTCCTATCTCTGCAACAAGAAAATCTCCTTCTCTACTGTGTGTACATTTTCCATAGAAAGGCTTAATGCCATTTGATTTTCTTGGCTATTCTGACTTTATCACATGCCCTCTGCTCTCCAAAAGATAGCTGACAGTCTTTTTTTAACAATCAACCATCTGTTCTATTTCTTGCAGCTTTTTGTTTGTTCTCAGCATCTTTTACTGAGGGAAAGAAAGATATTCTTTGTCAGTAGAATATCAGATAATCTTTTTTAAGCCTAAGAGAACTTTCCTAAGGCATCTTCTTTATGAACTGCAATACTACAAGTATAAAAAGGTTCTCAAGAACAGAAGAGGACTGTTCCCTTCAGTGAAAATAGAGGTGACTGGGGATGCTTTAAGTGTGCTAAAAGAAGAAAAAAATCTCACAGAAGAAGAGGAAAAGGTGGAAAATTAAAGACCTGGGTATTGGCTGGGATTTTCTTACACAGGTGACTAGTTGGGATAAAAAATATTTAGCACATACATTATCTATATTTTCATGTCTCTAAAGAAAAGATTGTGCTTTCCCTTCCTTTTTTCTTTGACCAATCTTTGTCCATGCTTTTCTCTCATGTGCAGATATCCCTGCTAGACACTTCTGAGGCACTGAATGAGGTTTTCTAGTGTGGAAATTATATTTTAAAAGCAGAGACTGTGACAAATGTCAGGTAAAGCAAGAATAACTGAGGCTTCTGGGTCAAGGGACAAGAAGAAAAACTCTAGAGGAAATAAATATTTTATAACTCATAAGTGAAGACTAGGAGGTGAAATGAATGGATGGATGGATGGATGGATGGATGGATGGATGGATGGATGGATGGATGGAAAGAAGATCGTCATGGTGAATGACTGGAAAGAAAATACTTGCTGTTCTTAATATTTGCTTCTATTTACAAAGAAGCTCTTATGAAACTGCTTGAAATTAAGAAGAAAATGAAAGGCAATTAATTTGTGTGTCTGTGTGTGTACATGTTCTTCATCAGTTTATCCTCTGTCCTTACTTTTTCAGTATTAGGACTGTGTTGCCTATAAAATTCATGTCACATCATCCTTTAGAGGCAGGTGAATGGACATGGAGTGTAGTGAAGCTCAGGCTTCTGCATAGCTCAAAAACCTGAGCCACATCTATCAATCTGGGTGCTTCACAACATGCCACACTGACACAGGTGGCAGAACAGCATCCCTTGGCTGGGCAGAAACCTCTGAAATGACAATTAGAAACACAGCAAAAGAGAGGCACTGTATTACAGTGAATGAACTTTTGGCACAGGTAAACATTAAAAGAAATGTTGTACTACTGGAGGAAGAGTGGGGAACAAGCTGCTGAGGAACAGCACCAGGGAAAGGGACCTTGGGGTCCTGGTCAGTGGTGGGTTGAACATGAGCCAGCAGTGCCCTGGCAATCAGGAGGGTCACCCATGTTTTGGGGACATCAAGGGCAGCATCACCAGCGGGAAAAGGAGAAGATTGTTCTGCTCTGCTCTGAGCTGGGGCAATTGCCTCAGCTCGAGTGCTGGTCACAGCACTAACCTGACAGAGCTCAAGAAGCATTTGGACAAAGCTCTCAGGCACAGGGTGTGACCCCTGGGTCAGTCCTGTGGAGAATTTCACCCATCCTACTCGTTCCTTTCAAACTCTGGATATTCTACGATTCTGTGATTTGTAATATAAATAAGGAAAGGTCCTGATCAACTGCTGAATCAGTGGTAAAATTGTATTAACTGTTGAAGTCAATTTCAAGGACTTAAATCTGTAGTATTCGTTTATAGCTTATTAGTTTATATATGTACTATATAATAGTTTGCATTTCTTATTTTGCTTCCTATTGTTACAGTTCCAGTATAAGAGAAAAACCCTATATGCACGAAATTTATATTTTGTCCTTGAACCTTGGTTGCAACTAAAAATTGAGAAGCAGATAATAACCATCTTGAGTTACAGACCAATGCACATGATCTGAAACTCTTAGTGACATTTTTGTTGGTTCAAGAGAAGGAGATGATCCACATCTTCTCATTCTATTCTTATTTGCTGTTACTTGGTCTTGAGTGTGGAAGGACTTAAAAACAGCTTTTCAAATTTTGTGTCACCATGGGATGGGTATTCACAAGCAAAATATGATGCTCGTGTGAAAAATATCATGGAAGAGAATGACTTTTTTTAGTAGGACAAATATCTGAAAAAAATATTGGATCTTGAAGCTAAATTAGGTGAAATACAGGAACTGCTACTAATATGTATGGCAGCTGTAAAACCTTCATGAATATGCCAATTTAAATGAATAGGGAAGCTATGTTCTTAAAGAAACTAGACTTTAATCTCTAAACACTAAAATAAACATTCTGGAAAGTATTCACATCTGATCACATTTTATCTATGTGCAGAAAACGATGTAATTTTAATAATAAATGGGTATTTTTAGTAGTTAGAAAACTAATAAATATTGAAAGGCATCTCAATGGTTAATAAAAATTACAAAAAAATAAATAATGTGTTACATAAGCAGCTTTGTTTATTGCACAGTACTAACTCTTGAACCATTCCATTTGATACACACTCTTAAGAACACCAGCAGCAGCAATCATACTGTGCATCTGCAAAACAAGTACCGAAACAGCAATGGACACAGAAGTGAGCAACAGCTGTGGTACTCTCATGAAGCATGGCTCCCATGACATTGTATTCTGTTCCAGAGAAACATTTCATAGAAATTGCTGCTTTCCTGTGCTGCACTGGATTTGTCCTCAGTAAGTGCACCTGAGAGGGATATTTAGCGTCTCCTGGTAAGCTGATGTCTGATGGAATCTTGTCTTCAAGGCAAGATGAGGGTCTCCAGACAACAGAGCAACCTTACATGGTCATAAGCATCCTACTTAGACAACAATTTAAGTAGCATGGTCTTATTTCAGGAAGGGTTTGTCTTATCTTACTGGCTGTCTAGGACAGATCACATTGATTTTGTCCTCACATTGGCTCATTAAAGGCTCCACACTACTCTTTCTATAAAGTGGCAGCCTCCTGATAGGCAGGTCAATTTCCACAACCACTCATATATAAGATTTCTGTATATATGTGTGTTTATCTATGTATTTATCTATGTATTTATCTATCTATCTATCTATCTATCTATCTATCTATCTATCTATCTATCTATCTATCTATCTACCAATAGCTTTTCCACTGAGAAAGGAGAGAGCATGGCTTAATTCACAAAAGCAGAAGAAAACAGGTCCTAACAGGGCAACAAGGCCCTTTTATCCTTTTTAAGACAGATATTGCCTCCTAAGAAAATCTTTGCTGCATTCACCCCATGCTTCCTGAACTAAACTACAGAAGTTTAAAGCACATGTGAGGGCAGGGGTGTGTGATGGCCATAAGACTTCCCTTATTAATAACAACCTGCCCAGCATGACATGTGGGCCTGGAGATTTGTGTGTTTAGAAGGAATCAGGCTACAGACTGTTTTTCTGTACAGATACTGCCATGCTGCACCCTACAAATAGGGAAGAAAACAAGGAAAAGAAATTGTAGAAAGGGATGATAATGTCCTGCTGGAAGGCAGGTTGAATTAACATGAAGAGCTATCCCTTGGGTAGATGCATAAAAACTGCAGGCTGGGTATTCAGTATCCAAATGAATTACTTGCAAAATGATTGCTTGGAGCTGTACCAGCTTTTGCCTAGTTAGCATTCATCAACACAACTTGCAGTCCTGCAGACAAACCCACATGCTTGCCAGGAGAGGGACACATGAGAAAGGGATAAAATGAGAGAAGAGAGAAAAGCCCCATCAGCAGAGCAGGGTCATTCACTCTGACCAAAACACCCTGCCCAGCTTTCCCAGGGCAAAGTAACAGAGATATAAGGAAGAGAGATTACAGTAGCTGTGCATATCAGGCACACCAGGTTTCAATGCAAAGACCTTTGTCAGTAAGGAAAACACAGTAGGGGTTTCTCTGTTACTGTGACATATATGGAGGGTTCATGTGGTATCTATATTCTATCAATTCACAGAAGTAGAGTAAAAATTAGCCAAAACCAGTCAGCATTTCTGGTGTCAAAACCTGAACTGTCTGAAAGAAAATTTACATACAGAATTATCTTTCGCTTCCTAAGCAGGAAGTGATACTCCCATCTTTCACTGACTGTCTACTGTAAGCTACTTTATCAGCTTTTTAAGAGAGCAGTGACTTCCTTGGAGAAGTCGTATCCTATGGGTGAATTTCTTTGAAGAAATTCAAAGACTTTTATTCTGACAATAAACTATTATTTATATGCCTCAGAGTTTCTCTGGAGCAAGGAGTACATATTAACCAGATTAGGCACCAGGCTGTATATAGAGAAAACTTTATCAGCCATTCAAGTGACTGCAAATGAGGAAAATCCAAAAATTGAAGTCAACACAGATTCCTACCAGCAGAACTGTCAGTCATGCCTGGGGGAGGTTCAGGATAGCAGAATGCCAACCATGGCTCAAATCCTTCACAGGTTTTATTGTACATGTCAAGAAGACCATTTTTTAAAGGTTTGTCTAAGATTTCTTCAAGTGTTTCTTATCAATTGGCAGAAAAAAAAAGAATTAAATACTGGGAAAAATACTTATGACTTCATAAGCTTTTCTTCTCTTTTCTGCAGCCTCCAATGTTTCCTCATATTCGGATAAGATATTGCAATAGTGCCCTTTCAAAAAAAAACCTCCATGCTTTTAAAGAGGTGGAAGGCAAGGAAAGGAACAACAATACTCAGGTAAGAAGTCACAGAGGGAACAAATAAAGCATAAGCCCAGAATCTGAAGTGTAGGATGCAATCCAGGTCACTTCTAGAGTTTCCTTCATCCTTTCAACATCCCACCCTACTGTCAGCACCCAATAAGAAAAGACCTAGAATTTAATGTTATAAATAATTTCTTCTTTCCTGACTGAATATGTTCCCTATATTTGTTGCAGCCGTTGATGAGATTGCATCAGAGAAAACATTCTCAGTCTCCTAAGGCAAGAAAGTAATCTCTGAAAAGATGAATAGCACATTTGAGAGAGACAGAAAATGCTTTAGGCTCTCAAGCCATTTGAAGGATCTTTGGGAGGGACCACAGCAATTTTTCTGGGAAATGGTTTTGTTTTCAATTTCACTTTTTCTAAGCAAGCATGTGTGATTTCACACAATACTCTGTAAGTTGATACACTACTGGGAATTTAAATAACAGCAGAAATGTGTTTAATACAATAGGAGTATTGTTAATTAAAGTATAAGAAATATATTTTAAAAAACACTGGTTTAAAGAAAAAAAAAAATGGCTTGTAACTGGAAGAAAATAACAATTGTTAGGCTGCACCTGGCATACTGGAGGAATGGGGAAAGGGAAGGGCAAATAAATTGCTATCACTCCTTGAGAAATTCCTGCGTGCTTCTCTCATTGAAAGTTCTGTTCCCTTACCTTTTTTTTTTTTTACCCTCCAAACCTACTGACCCCCTTCCCTTTGGCCAAGGACAATGTCTCTCAAATAATGTCATCTAAGTATCCATCAGAACCAATACACTTTGGGAAACACTTTTTGGCTGGCAAAAGGTTTCACCTTCTGTTCTGAACAAAGTATGAGGAAAAAATAAGACATTCTATCCAGTTCTATTACAATCTACTTTGTGATATTACTGCTTATCAGCTCACAGCTGATAAGTCAATAATCATGGAAGGGAAAATGTGATTGTTTTTCTGTTTGAATCTTAAGCCAGTCTTCAAATATGTATTCTTTTATTTCTTCACTTGAGATTATAAATCAGGGGTATTTTAGCTGTCATGAAAAAATCAGTTTTTTGAGCTAAGAATTCAGATATGGTGGAAAGACTTTTACCCAGATTTTCCTTGCACTGAAATTTAAATGGAATTATTAATGCAAGAATTGAGATGAGAGAGAAACATGAAAATACCTCACCTTTTAGGTTTCATTACAGAAAGTTTGTTCATTCTTGTGCAAACTTCTGCCAGATGCTGGAAGCAAAAAGGGATGAGTCAATCTGCCTGTGGGCCCCTTCAAACACTTCAGAAATATTGGGGCTCATTCCCCAAACAAATCACCTTGTGAAAGGCTCTTGCTGGGGCAAGTCTTTCATTCAGAAAGAAATTTAGAGCTAAACACCAAGATAACTTTCTTAGGAGTGTAAAGAGAATACCAATTAATTTGTGGAAGAGAGCAGTTAACAGATCAATGATAGTTTAATCAGATATCTTAGCTAAAGATTTCCTCTTTCTTAACAACTTGTGAATGTAAAGAGTACTCCCACTAGAGACTGGAATTTTGGGGCAGGAGGAGAAGGGAGAAGCTTTCTTAGCTTCTCATCAACTCAGCAGGGTCTGCTGTGAAATACAGCCCCACACTGCAGCTACTCAGCTCTCTGTGAGTTTCATATCACCTCTCTATATCCAGACAGACTAGAATAAATTAAAGTAGAAGCTGATCTTCCCTGCCTGCAGATAAAACCGGTTTCAATGACAATTTGGATGAATTGGTTGTAGGTTTGTCATCTGCTGCATTTTGATAGAGGAGAGCAAAATACTCTTAATTACCACATTTGTTTGGCTTCCACAATCTGCCTTGGGCAAAAGCTAAGCTGAGTTTTTCCAGCTGGAGTTTTCCAGTCCTGGCATGTTTGTGGGGCAGAGGTGCAGGTGACTGTCCCTCCATGGTTTGGGGAGCACTGGTGTTTCCCTTGGTATGGTTTTAACAACATTGTGATGAAAACACATCCTGCAGCAACACCTGCATTCTCTCTGCCCTTGGCTATGAGAAGACCTGCCAGGTGAAGCATTTCTATTAGTCTCCAAAGTGTTAGTCTCGGGAGTTTTTAAAGTAATTGACAGCAAATTCTACAGTTCACAGTTAAGTTCCTTTACTTTTTAGAACTGTTTTTTTTCTTTCTGAAAGCCTAGTGCAACTCACTCTTTGAGACCTTACTACTTCAGTAAATCTATTATTTTAGGGAGAGAAAAAATTGTATCCTGTGTCACATCGTCAAATTCTTTTAACATCTTGTTAGCAAGCATCTGCAACATGCTTTTCTGTAGAGATACTGGGTAAGATGTCAGGCTTAGAGAGGAAAATACTTAGAAAAAAATTACTGTAGAATAGTTGAATTCTCTTAGCTAAAATGATGAATTGCTGTGGCTGCAGTTGAAGATGTTGTTGTCTTGAACGAGAAAAATGTTTTCTAAAGGAATGATTTTATGTCAAGTTTTAGTCACTAAAATAAAAATATTTAATTTTGTGATCTGAGTAAAATGCGAAATAAAAGAAATCAATGTAATAAAGTTAGTAACACTGATTCTATGTGTCTCTTATTGAACAACTGAAAAGCAGATGTGCTCTGATTAAGTGTACGAATATAGAAATATATTGATTACAAGAGTTAAGCTCCTTGAAGTGTTTCCTGAAAGAGACTGCTATGTCTTTCAGGAGTAAAAGGTCTTACTAACCTTTCCATTTACACAATGTTTCATGACTTCACATCTCAATAAATAACAGATGCTTATTGACTTCTTTATAAACTGCCAGCAAACCTGGGTGATATTATGTCGAACACCATTTGCAGAAATATACAGAATCATAATTTTATTCCATCTCATGGGTGTAAATCTTGTTAACAGCTGGACACTGAAGCAGAATAGCAAAACACCTGCATTTGCATAAAACCTCACCCTTGGGACTCTTTGCAAGATTGCAATCTCTTAAACTAGTATTCTGCTTCCCTTTCTTTCCTCTGTTTTGAAAAAAATTAAATCAAAGTTAATTTTTCTGTCAGGATCTCTTAAAATTTGTTTTTCTAGTGTACATGAGACAGCCTCCACTCATACCCTAAGCCACACAAGTTGTTGCTTTGGCATGTTCAGTATCAACAAGCACTATAATCAAAGCATATGTTGTCGTTTGTTTTCCTATCAGGAGGGTTTTTAATTCCTTTCCTGTTGACATTGTGAAGAAATGTTGTCCAAAAAATACAGTATTATCAAAATTCATCTTTGTAGTCCTCATTCACTCCAGATATAGGGAATCTACACTACAATTTGGGCAAGCTCTTTCAAAAAATATTGTAAGAAAAGCATATATCCCAGCACACACTCACATACTTTCTTACAGAAATTCTGGTTATCATAAAGATCCTTCATGTGTTTGGAAACATATATGAAACTGATGCCTATTTGGCAAGAGCTGAGGCATGAAAACTTCTTTTGTAACCACTAGAATCTAGAGGACAGATCTTTCTGATTCACAGCAATAAATTCAAAAGGCATATAAAGAATATTCTTCTAGAGAGCATTTGTGGAAAGTTTTTTGACCTCTGTAGATGCTGGGAATGATTGAGAAGTGACTGAATCTGCATCAAACTTTAGGTGTAAAGAGCACAGACAGGAAAGTAGAGACCCATTATGTTCATACAGAACAGGAATGCAGCATATTCTAAAGAAGCCACACATTTAGTGACTTTTAGTCTTTAACCAGTGATTGTGTTCTACAGGGTGATTTGCTCTGTCTTAAGGTGAATGTATAAGCCTCCATCTGGTTTAGTTTTCCTTCAAGGCTCTGAACTTCAGGGGTGCTGTGTGATGGCTTGAAAAACACTAATTTGAGTTCAAGTCTTATGTCTGAGCACACATTACGTCTACAGAGATTGTGATGTGCAGTGTTAACAATTATTTTCCTTCCCTCCTTGCAACCACAATGAAGTGCTAACAGGGAGCTCTCTGACAGGGCTGTGTAACTGCCTAGATCAAATCCTTTTACACCATAACTCTTGTAGTACAAATTCAGAAGAAAATGTAAAATGTCATCCATTACAGCAGCATTAAACTTGCTCTAAATTACCACAAGTGGAAAAAGCAGAGGGCCAGACACAGCTCCTAATATTTCTCTACTGGAAGTAAAGCTTAGCTTCAGCTAAGTGTAAAATACCAAAAAATTCCATAAGGCATTTTAGACTACTCCAAATAACAGTCAGCAGATTTTGCAATCTAGTGCCTTCTAAAGCTAGTAGCAGACCGGGGCAGGACCAGCTAGATGAGAGCAGAGGAAAACAATTAAATATTGTGATTTGCTTTCTAATGGAAAGAACCTTCTTCACTTTACAGTTTTATATGTTTATTTATTTCCCTTTTTCAAACTGGATAATAGGACTTGAAATTGTTGATATTTTTTATTTTCTTCCAGAAAAGTTTTACATGTTCATATCCTACCTGCAGAAGTGAAGAGAACATCCAAGAAGCATTAGTGGAGCTTTCTCTCAAAACAAGATAATCAATGTTTTTAATCAATAAAAGGATCAGCAGACTCCTATCACACATTAACAGAAGTTAGAATATCCATGGTGCTTTTGGCCCAGATACTATAGTATCTGCCTATATTTACTGAAAATCACTGTGAATTACTTGAGCTGATTCTTAATATTCGAGCAAAGTATTATATAAGCATGAGGGGCAATCTGGTGATCTGACTAAAGCAAGTTTGAATAGACTAAGGCTAGAATACAAAGCAGTTCAATGCAAACATTTTGGAATGCACTTTGAGAAAAGAGCCAATATTTAAAAAAAAAATTGCGTTTCTCCTTCATGCTGACCCACTTTAAAAACAAGTAACTACAAGAAAGAAAAAAGAGTCAAATATTTTCTAAAATTCAGCCCCTTTTTAAGAGTCTCTAGTTAGAGCTTGAAAACAATGGGTTCCCAAAGTCACTGCCATTTATCTGAAAAATTTACCTGAAAATATAGAGATGTATGTATTTTGTATGACTCAAATTTAGTCCTTTTTTGTTATTTGGAACAAATAATTCAAATAACCAGAAACACGTATGCACCATTCAAAACACATGTTTTATATTTAATTGATTTTCCTTTTCACCATCACAAAAAATTCTTTCTTCTTTTTTCTTTTTTTTTCTTTTTTCTTCTTTTTTCTTTTTTTCTTTTTTCTTTTTTTTCTTGTTTTCTTTTTTATTTTCTTCTTTTTTTTTTTTTTTTTTTTTTTTTTTTAATGAGTGGAAGAATTCATGGACTACCTCAGAAGAGCAAGTTAAGCATACCAACTTGACTTTAAAGGTATGAGAAGACCCCCTGAAGCCAGTGATGTCTTTGTGCTTATAATCCTAGCTAAATTGCAACATCACTTTTTTACACTGAGTTCTTTATGTTTCTGGGTAAATGTTATCTGGAAGAAGTAAGAGTAATTAAAATTTATGTAAATTATAATAAAACTGATTCCTAATAGAATAGTTTATCTATTTGTCCTTTGCTTTTACATTTAAATATTAATGCATGATATTTTAATTCTTCCATTGTTTTGAGTGTGTTTTGGTTTTATTAATCTTTTGGTTACTGACATTTGTTCATGTTCCCAAAGCTGACTCTCCAGACATTACAAATAGAAATAAATCAGCAAGATATTGTTTGGTGTCATCATAGAGCTTTTATTCTTTTGGAAAGTTTCAGCACACTTAAGAAAAGTTTTAGTGGGAAATATCACTGGGTACAATATTGATTTATACATGTAGAATTCTATGTGTTTTGACTTTTCCTAAGCTTTGTCTTTCCCAAACAGCAGCTGCCTTCCAGATATGATAAGAAACATTTGATTTTTATTAGTTTTTAGTTTGTCATGGACATTTAGACAGTACTGATGTGGCAGATATTTATTCTTATGATTCACTTTGCTAAAATGTACAGTACATTGAAGTCAAAGGAGTAGGTTCTCCAAATCTAGTCCATAATGTGAATCTTTGTAAGAATCAAGAACTTAAAGTTCCTTTAATGCTTTTTTTGTACTGCAAATCTTTAGATCCAAGCTTTTGGTATTCGACTGTTCATGATGTAAACTGCTAATTTTGCCAATGTTTTTCACATATGTTACTGTAAAATTATGCAGAAGGCTGCATTGAAAAACACCTGAAGGACAGTCATTGGTCACAGTCACCACAGCTCCATGAGAGGAAAGTCCTGCTTGTCAAACCCAAATTACTCTTATGACAGGGTAAACCACCCTAGTTGATTAAGGGAAGCCAGTAGGTGCAATTTTTTTGGACTGCAGCAAGTACAGTCCCTCCCAGGATCCTTCTGGATAAAACATCCATGCCCAGCTGGATGAACACATCATGGGGTGGGTGAGCAGCTGGCTCAGGGGTCAGGCACGAAGGGTGACATCAGTGAAAGAGGTGACATCAGACTGGGGATCTGTCACCAGTGGGGTTCTGCAGGGCTCCATCCTCAGCCCTGTGCTCTTCAGCATCTTCATAATAAATGGCTTGGGCACAGGACTGGAAGGGATACTCAGTAAGTTTCCAAATGGTACAAAATTGGGAGGAGATGTTGGCTCCTTCAAAGGCAGAGAGGCCCTGCAGAGAGACCTCAACAGATTAGAGGGCTGGGCAATCACCAGCCTGTGAAATTCCACAAGGGAAAGTGCCAGATTCAGCACCTGGGAGGGGTAACCCTGGATATATGGACAGACTGGGAACGAGATGCTGGATAGCAGTGCTGTGGCAAGTGGTGTGGGGGTTGATGGCAAGTTGAGTATGAGCCAGCAGTGCCCTGGCAGCCAGGATGGCCAGCTGAGTCCTGGGGGCATCACAGCTGGGCTCTGCTCTGCTCTGGGGCTTCACACCGAGGCAATTTTGAGTGCCACAGTGCAAGGATATAAAGCCATTGGAGAGCACCCAGAGGAGAGCAATGAAGATGGCAGAGTCTGGAGGGAAAGTGATAAGAGCTGCAGGTCAGCCAACTTGGTCTTTTCAGCCTGAAGGAGACTGAGGGGACAGCTCAGTGCAGTGACAACTTCCTCACAAGGCCAGAGGAGAGGCAGACACTGATCCCCTCCTGTGCAGGAGTGACTCCTGAAGTTGTGTCAGGGAAGGTTTAGACTGTACATCAGGAAAAACTCTTCTCCCAGGTGGTGGCTGGACACTGGAACTGGCTCCCCAGGGAAGAGGTCACAGCCCCAAACCTGACAGAGTCTGTGGACAATTTGGAAAAAGCTCTTAGGAACATGGTATTACTCTTGGGGCTGTTCTGTTCAGGGCCAGGAATAAGACTTTGATGATCCTACTGGGTGCCTTCCAACTCAGAAAATTCTCTGATCCTGTGATCATGCTTTTCTGTTTAGCAGAGGATAAGTAACACCACTCTTTCTGAGGGCTACTTGGAATGCATTGTCTATTCAAATCACGTCCTTTCTTCCTGCACTCCACATATATTACCCCAGACTAAAACCTCCATCATGACCAAAATTAAACTTCCTATTATGAGCACTATATAGTTCTTCCATTTTTTACTCCTCCTGGAAATCTCTCAGTTGTGTTAACTGTGAGATGAGCATATTTCAAAGTCTTTGGGAGCAGATTTACCATGGAAACTGGTTGAAGAAAGGAGGAACGTAATCCATGAGATCCTTGGGACTCCAGAATGAAGAATTATTGCCACCTACTCCAAGCAAGCTGAAACAACCTTAAATCTGTTTTTAAGCACTGCCATGGCTTGGGGAGTCCAATCCTAAATCCGCCAGGGTAGGCATCACCCCACAGCATCAGTGAAGACAGCACAGGTGGGAATGGCAGAGCAACCCTGGCCTAGATCTGGCAGCAGGGAACAGCAGCAGAGAATATTGCAGCAATAGGACAGAGGAACAAGGAGATTGAACCTGATGTGCAGTGCTTGATTGGTAACACAAGTCCATTAGGGGCATTTTGACTAAAACTATTGGCAAGACACTAATGGAGTGAGGAACTTTTCTTAATAAGTACTTCTTTGTACAAGTATTTTCAGCTTTCCCCTAATTATTCTCTTCCTTATTGTGCCATAGAGTTCCCTCCATCTTCAAACTTTTAAAGTAATTTTAATGTAAGAAACTTTGCTTCTCAAAAAGAAGCCAGACTTCCTGGGAACAGGCTCAAGCTTCTCATGAACAAATTTGCCTCTTCAGCTGCTAGAAACACCAGACATTTTATGGTATTGCACCATTTTATCCCACCACTCTCAATTTTTTTCCCCATTTATAGACTACAGAAAACCTTTCTGAGACTGAAAACTTAAATGCTTCCTGTTTCATTCTTAATCCTTGTAGAAGGTTTATTTTTTTTTTCCGTTTACTTAGAGTGATTTTATGCAGAATTCTGTCACAGTACTATCCGAGGGAAATCTATCTCAATGTAAAATTTACAAATGACCTTTGAAGGCATGCCAGATAGAGGTCTTGGACATTGTCACTCAGTAGATTGTCCTTCAGTATTAAATCTCTTTTAAAAGGACAACAGTACACTTGTCACATAAACTATTAGGGAATGAAAAAAGAACAAGAATAATTCAGATTATGGCCAGCTGATATCTAATATAATGATTCTGAGAAGAAGAAAAACTTATTTAATGTTATATATGAAATATATCCAGTTTCACTTTCGCAAAATTGCCCTATACACAGCTCATAGAGCAAATCTCTTGATGCAGAGGGCTTCTAGAGGATATTTTGTTCCCATTATACTTCCACTGAAGTTGCAGGGATATGTGATATTAGCAAATTTGTTTTCTACTTCCTTCAAAGTTCATTGCTTTAGTTTCAAAATTTAGTTTGCCTTTGTTTAGCTATTTAGTGCTTCATCTTCTCCATCTTCCATTCCTGTTCCAGACAGCTGTTCCTTGGGACTCTGCATGTCCTCCACAAGGCTCTCCCAGAGGCCTCAAAGACAGGTGAGGTTTGCTTCTGTCCCTGCTCAGGTGGCATTGATAGCCCTGACCATTGGATGTGCTGCTACTTGCATATTTGAAATCCAATTTAAAAAGAAAGCATCAATCACTCTACTCATACTGCACCACTTAATACAAATGTGCTTTCTTCGTCCTTTTCTTACATACCAAAATTTCACCCCCAATAGTGTATAAAAACTTTTCAGCTTCCAATTTTGCTGGTTCCTCCTTAGCCCCTGAGCTAACAGGCTCTTTACCACACAGTCCCAGTTCTGTGGTTTTACTTCCCTTATCATGTGTGTATCTGTCCTACAGATTTGCTCACAGCCTTTCCTTACAGTTCTGCAATTTTCTCAGCTTGGTGAGCCAGGGCTCTGCCCATAGCAGATTCATACAGACCTGACCAGGGACTCTGGAGCATCAGGAGGTCAGAGAGATGGTGAAAGGTTCTGGCTGGGTCGACTGTGGCAGAAAAAATGGGCTTGCAGGATGACAGCTGCTCTGGCCTCACATTTTCACTCTCTTTCCCTCACCTCTCCAAGCATCTGCTTCCAGTAATTATTCTCTTCCCTCAGGATTTCCAATTCAGTTGACTTCCTTGAACTTTGTTCCTTTGTTTCCTCAGACCTCTTGCTCCTACTCTGCTATGCTAACTTCCCACTTAGAGTCCTTTGCTGCTTCAGTGCACTGCTTTGCACTCAACAGCCTTCCAAACAGGTGAAAAGGGAGGCAAACGGGGATGAAAATATGATCTGGCCACACAAGGAAGATAAGCATGATTGTATTCATTAGAGGAAAGGGAAAAGAGGGTGAGCAAGAATGAAGTGGTACAAAAGCAGTACTTGAGATATTTATGAGCCCAAATAGCTTCCAAAGAATAAAAACCCCACCAAAAAAATGGCATAGTAGCAAACAGTATGAGATGTTCTAAAATGCAATAACTCTGTTGACAGCAAAAAACAGAAGGATGTAATTCACTGAAAGTTTTAAATGAACCATTCAAATTAAGAAGGAAGAAGAGAGGGGATTATAGTGATTAATTTTTAAGA
This sequence comes from Oenanthe melanoleuca, assembly GCF_029582105.1. Taxonomy (NCBI): domain Eukaryota; kingdom Metazoa; phylum Chordata; class Aves; order Passeriformes; family Muscicapidae; genus Oenanthe; species Oenanthe melanoleuca. The sequence goes on along the minus strand of NC_079362.1, from coordinate 19,999,316 downwards.
AGCAGCCAGGGAATATGATGCAACTAATCCAGAACTGAACCAGTGTTAAGAAACTGACATTTCTTTTGCCTTTATTAGTTCATTACACTTCTGGTTTCACTTGAGTCTAAAGGGCAGAAGGATCAAAAGATTTTTCACTACTCTCTCTAGATTTCTGATTCTGCTAGAACTGAGGAAGTGCAAAACACTATTATGAAGGCTGTTCTAATGAGGCTCACATCTCTACAGTAATTCCAAATCTGTTTAGATGCATCCACTTTTGAAAGGTCAGTTGTAGCTTGTGTCACTACCTCTTCACTTCAGCACACAAAAGGGAATTCTCTCTGCTGCCTTTACCCCATTTTTCTCAAGATCACATGAAAGTCTCAAGGTCAAGGAGAATTCTCTGTTTATCAGCATAATCCTGGAATCAAGGTGATGACTGAAAGGAGCTGAAAACTGTCTCTATGCCTTCCTTTCTATATATGTACTTCAGTAAGTGTTTTTCATGCAAGCTAAATCTCAAAGCAAAACATGATCTAAATAGTAAGTATAATGTTTAAATATTGTGTTTCCCATCATGACTGTCCAAATCCATTTTTAATAGTGTAAAGTAATAATCAGAAGCCATACTTTTGATATGAAAATACTGGAATACACCCCAAGTTATCTATGACTATTAAGTAGTAAATTTACCTGTGACTCCTGGCACCTGTCTGTATGTTCCAACTCTGCATTACAATAAATGCTTGTTCACTGCTTTGAAAATGCTTCAAAACAACCTTACATTTTGTCAGTCAGGGAGGCTTAGAGGTCTGAATTCTTGAGTGGGGATGAAAATCCCACTGAAGGTGGAAGGATCCTGCAGCCCAGTAACTGGGATCATTGTTTATCTGAGGAGCTCTAAGACGTATTTCTCTGAGGATTGTATTTTGTCAGTTTTTTCATTTTAGCAGATCAAGGAGGTGACTCATAACTAAGCTGTGCTGAATTGTTTTCTTTCATATGCTCCAGTCCAGACTGGAAAGAAAGGACCCTTGAATTTCCTCCATAAGGTCTGACAGAAAAACAAGAATTCTATTATTTTAAAAATTTATTAGTTCTATTTTAGACCAAACCATTAAGGGGAAAAGGGTCAAAGAGAACTTCCAGGGATCCTAGCAGCAAAGATTTTACCTGAAAATTTAGAAACCCACAGCCACATCCCTGATTCTAACCAGACAATACTCTTTTTATTGTATGAAGCTGAAATTCCACACTAAGCAAATAGCAAAGCTGTTAAGATTTTTTTTTTAAAGATTAAAACATTTTCTTTCTGAAATACAACTTTGTAAATTGCCATTTTCTTCATGTGCCATACTACTATTGCATTTTTCATCTTCTTAATCAGAGTTCCAGTGTTAGGGATTGATACCTCTTGTGATCGAGGGCCTTGTTCCACTGTAGACTCTTTGTAATTATTTTTCCTGTATTGGTAATATTATAATTCATCATGAAATTTCTACAATGTCCTAAGTTTTTCAGTTACCTTAGACTATCTAGCATCTCTCTGAACCTCTTTTAGGAGCTTTACTGCAGGTGAACCAAGAGAAATAATTAAGATTTTTTTAAGACACAGTAGTGTGTTCCTATGACTGTACCTTAAGAGGTTAAATGTAAGTCTTAGAATCTCTAACACAACCTTAGTTATGTTAAAGTTTGTGGAAATGTGAAATACTGGGATAAAGCTAAGCCATAACAGGACTTTTTTCCAGTTTTCCACTGTGAATACTTCAAAACAATAATTGAAAATAATCTTTCCATTAAAATTATGCAATATTTGCTGAAAATCTCACTGTTCTTGCTAAAAATTTCTATCAAGCTCACTACTTTACTCACAGAGAGCAAACATGAACATAAAGAAATTAATCACACTTTATCAGTCATTCTAACTAAAAATTTTTTTTTTTCTAAATTATGCTTGAGTTTGTTAGTCCTTCTACAGAGTTCAACAGGTTTTGGATCCACCAAAAATATTAGAAACTTTCCTCTGAATAAATCAAAATTTTAATTAATCAACATTACTAAAAATAATTTGACTTTAAAATACTAGTTAATTGTAAACTATATAATTATATCAAATACACACAAAATTTTAGTTCCAAAAACCTTAAAATTCGTATATCTGCCTTCTCTATTGTTTTGATGATTAACTAGAGAGGAAAAGAAAGAGTGAATAGAGAGAGCAAGGGCTGCTTTCTGCTCAGAGCTCCATAGCAGAACTGCCCAAAGACCTTGGATCAGAGTCCTGAGCCTGGCTTAGGGTAGCCTGATGGCTCATGAGCCCTGAAAGTCCAGCAGTAGTTTTGGTTTTTGTTTTAATGCAGTGCTCCAGGCAGAGCTATAGTGTGATCAGACAGTCACAAGTGTGTATTTCACTGTGCCTAGTTCACTCTCCACTTGTCACCAGAGGACTTTGCTGCCAGTGGCATTTTGTGCCACATAACACCTTTGAAAACATCTGGATTGCTGAAACTTTTCACTACTCCCTTTTACTAAACACGAGTCTAATTGGTAAAGCTACAACAGGAAAATCCATTAGGTAATGGGCAGAGCAACATCAAAGCCATCAACAGCTGAGGGACAGAAAAAGGGGAGAAAAGAGAAGGCCATAAATGGATGAAATAACCAGAAGAAAACAGCAGCAAAGTGGGCAGGGAGAAGGAGCATCAGGAAAAGCGCACCTGTGAGGGAGTGAGCCAGCTTCTCCTAGATCTTAGAATCAGAAAAGATGAGGCAAACCAAATGAAAGGAAATATTGAAGGAGTAGGCAGAAGTATGAAGTCTAGGAAATATTTCCTGAAATGCTTACATCATCTGGAAGGTCACAAACATGTAAAAGATCACAGAAAGCATTTGAAGCTTATCTATCAATATTACGAACTTGGTAGAAGTTTCTCATTGTTGGTGTTGATTTACTGATTCATTTTATGATTTTGTCATAAAAGCTAACAAGAACAATGGTAATAAGAGAGGGAAGTGGAAACTGCTGATTAGATATTAAAGACAGTATTTGAGATAATACTGCACTTTAAAAATAAGCATAATATATCGTCCTAGGAGAGAATTTCCTTGGCAGGGTTATGGTCCAATTGATTTCCTGCTTTGAGATGAAAGATAAGACCTATGATGAATCAGAACTCTAAATTATTCTGGGACCAGCAGAGTTGACAGAGATTTTACTCCTTTGCCAGCCTCTGACTACATAGCTTAAACTTCATATCTATGCAACCTAGATGAAAACTTTGGGAAACAACTCTGGCAATCGTCACATACACACAGAACTCAAAACTGTGAACTTACAGCAGAGTCTGGGAAGCAGTTCACAGCTTAAATATATGGCAAAAGCATGAAACATGTAGGTGTGAGGGTAGAAACAGAATTTCTGCTTTCTCTTTAAATAATTATGATTTCTGAAAAGCAAGTTATTGATCCTGTGAAACTATTTGCTGAACTATTGGCTGCACAAGCAGGGTAGAAGAGGTTATTTACCAAAATGTGTATTTACCAACATGGTTATTCTCCACATTATCTTTTTTGTCTCAGTAGAAGAAATACTTTTCAGAAGATGGTTCTGAGACAGGTACAGTGAGGTGGGCTAAAATTAGAGTTTGGGATTATTGCCCTTCTATTCACTATAATTTATCATTAAGGGATATTAGATTATGTGCATGGCCCCCAGTGTACCTTTCAGGGTACATTTATCCACTGGATTTTAATAAACTTTCAGGAAAATCTTTCTGCAGAAAAGGTCAGAAAAAATTTCTGAGGTACAGAGTGAGAGTTTTGCAACAGGCATTGAGAACTCCATGGGGCAAGAAAAGCATCCACATTAGAAAACTAGATATTACATGATTCAATAAAAAAAGATTTAAAGCCATTCTGGCTCTAGTCCCCTTACACATCTATCATATTTACTGATTCAAAGAACTTCAAATCAAGCAATCCTGCATTTTAGCTAAAGTTAAAAGTTTGTCTTTCTTCAAGGAACATACAGAATGGTAGAAAAAATATTAAAATGTCATATTTTAAATAGTGCTGAAACATACGGCAGGCTAAATGGTTTAGAGAGAATAAAAAAAGAAATTAAACTGAAGCTCATTGCTTTCACACTAAAATATCTCACTTTTTTTCCTGAATGAAGCTACTTATAATAATCCTGCTTGTCTGAACCTGGCAGGTAAAGGGTGTAGGCAGTTACACAGTGATCTACCTTCTGTCCTTTTATACCAAATATTTTACTTAGGTACCCAATGGGACTGCTATGGGGCTCAGCCTGGAGATGGTTCCCTCTCTGTGGTAAAGACAATGTGCACCCTTCAGGCTACTGGTTACCATTTTTAAGAACTTAATTTAAGTATATTGATTGGAAACTGTCACTCCCACAGCTGTGTACCAAAAATGCTGATAACTTACAGGCTGAAGCACGTTTCACATAGAATAAATAAATACATAAGGGTAGCATCCAGTGAGCAAATTCTTTATTCCACTTAATAAAGTAATCAAACCAAAATTAGAAAAAAGGTATTCTTCCAACCAAATATGCATTTTTCAAGATTAAGTTCTGTGAAACTTGATTTTGAACATTTTTTTAATTGAATCACCACTGTGGCTGAACAGAGTGACAGAGCATAAATCGAAAATTGAGAAAATTCTGATACAATGAACATTGACATCCCAGACTCAATACAATTTTTTCTTTACTTGCAAGAATAGAAAGTAAAACATAAAATAATTTTAATGAATATAAATAGGAATAAAGATAAAATATTTATAGGTAGGAAGAAAATCAGAGGCATAGCTGAAAAGGGATATCATACACATTATGTGTCATATGTATAATGGATCATGAACCTTTGTCCAACACAAATTTTGGACAAGCAAGGAAAAAATCAGTGGACATAAGTTGTATGTTTTTTACTGAGCTGAAGTTGTGGAACAACTATTTTTCATCATGAAGGGGGAAGGGGACAGTATGATCCAGGGGCAAAGTTGGAGAGAACAGGAATTTTTACTCATTGGTCAAAAATACCCTTGCAACTTGTGTTCACATCTTCAAAAAAAAAAAAAAGTTTGCAACGAGTTTTGGATACGAGGATTTTCAAACTATCATGAAAACAAGAAGTAAAACTGGACATAGCAGTATGGAAGACTGGCAAAAAAAAACAGAGTTAAAGAAATTAGAAGTGGACAGCAGAAAGAAGGGAGAGGGAAAAAAAATTCAAGTATTCCAAGGGTGTGACATTTTAAAGAAATACAAATGTATTTTCCTTTATGTAGGATTCAAATATGAAGTATGAATCCTGGTGATTCAGTTAGCTTTGAATCTAAAAGGAGCCATGGTGAAGAACCTATTTCATATGAGAAAAAGTTGGTTATTTTTTGCTTAATTACTTCTGATACCATGCCATCTGTAAATGACTTAAATGAGATTTCTGACCTAAATGATAAAACTAAAGTCTTGCTTATTCCATTATCAAAATATTTTGGAGAGTTGATATAAATATTTTGCCGCTTTAGTAAGTCAAAACAATTTTTAAAAATTCTCATATAAAAATGTGTTAATGTTAATAATTTTAACATTGTTACCAAATACACTTTCCATTAACAGTAGTAATGTGACACATAAATTTGCTTCCAATAGTTATCAGTGTTTTATTGATTTGACAACGAAATTCATAATGTGAGACATAAGTTCAACTCCAAAGGAAAAAAAAACCAATAAGAATAATTGTGTTACCAAAGGACAACAGCAGAAACATACTGTGGATACCTGCTTGTTTCAACTGCAGGAAAAACACATGGCCCCATGAAATGTCAGTGGATAATGAAAAGAAATATTCCTTATAAATAAAATCGAGAGGAATATGCATGTAAAATAATTCTTAAATGCATATTTTGTGTGTATGTCTATAAGAACCTATTTTTTATTAATACAATAGAGCAATGCACACAGGTAGTTCTTAGTTTTTCAGTCAAATGTCTGCAAACTTATGATAGTAATAAAATTAAATTTTATTAAATAAACTTAAATACAATACAATGTAAATTTTTCTCAGTAGACATTTACCATATGTCAGTATTAAAGTCACACAGATAGTGGCTTCTGTATTAAACAGAGACTTTGCCCGGTCCTCTTTTAACAAAAATTAAGGTATCTTGTAAATCAGATGAAAAAAACCATATTTCTTAGCTCAGAATATTATTGGGGAAAAAAAAAAGAAAAAAAAAAAAAAAAAGAAAAAAAAAAGGCTTAAGGAAATGTTCCATTTTTTTCCACAACATTAGCTAGAGTTGGTTTCACCTAATATTGATACATCAGGAGGTTCAAAAATTAAGCACAACAGAAATCTACTTATGAGGTACTCACATCTCAAGAGAAAGTACAAAACTGATTTTTTTCTAGTTGGAAGCTGTTTCTGTGGCACAAACCAGCAGACACATGGTTCAGTGTGCTCTGTTCAAGCCAGTAGCAAACAGCTCAAAGGAAACGTAAAGAAATCTTTCATGAGTCAGGATTTCTAGATCCTACCTGCCCAAAGAGGCACTTTCTATCCCACATTACTTCATATGGAACTCATGCCCTGGAGCACCATTCTGTATCATTATTCCTGTTAAAGTGCATGGTGTAATTTTAATATATTTTCTCAACAAGGCAATATCTCTTGTGTCATGAAAAACAGTTTTTCATTCCTTCTCAACACTTATCTACACAACTGTCCTGTGGCAGTTTTTTTGGGGTTAATTTGGAAAATTCCTTTCTCTATATTTCACCTCTAGAAATTTGTGCCTCCGCACAAACTGACCATTGTCATTAATATACCCACCTCTTTCTCTTCCCATTCATTCTTTTTCCTACTTCCTGTGATTCCTTCCATTTTCATGAGAGGAAACTTGCAGTTAGTGGGAGAAAACACAAGACTCTGGAGCATCGTCCCACTCTGGACATGGCTGGAAGATCCCAGAAAATGCATTTCATCTCCTAAGAAGTTTTATTTTCTTTCTAATAGCCTGTTTATCCTTTTACAAAGTAATAATAAGGCAATTAGTACATCGTATTTCAACATTCACATAATTTACAGATCAAACACCAAAATCCTGCAATTGTATGTCCTAGGGGCAAATTCAGGTCAGGCAGGGGAAGACATATTTCTGTTGACTACACCAAAACTACAATTGCCAAATCAGACTCAGGATTTCACTTGATAGACTAACATTTTCAACTATTTATAATTGTTTTTTCTTTTATGTATAAGTTTCACATCATGACTCATTGCACACAGTTACCCTTCTGACTTTTTCCTAATTAGCAAGCATATACAAGCATATGTAGAGGAAAAACAAAAACAAGAAGAAGTTACTTAACAAGAGATAAAGCTTAGTATCTCTGAAGGCTGACATCAGAAAATTTGCTACTGGTCGCCATATGGAAACACAAAATATTTCTATGAAACCAGTCTTTTTGTTTAAAGTTTGAAAAAATAACATTTTTTCTTAAAAATGAATGCCGGAATATTTGCAAGCTTAGTGTACATCTAAAAACGTGATTTTTATTAATATCTTTGTCTGAATGCAAATACATAAAATTCATTAGTTTTTTTCTCCTTGCAATTTCAGCAATCACTTCAAGGCCCCTCGAACACAGAGCATGTGCCAATGGCTCCACATGCCCTGGTTTACTTTCATAGCATCTCCAAATGTCTTGTTATATTTTTTCAGAAATTTCGTATCAATGTATAATAACGCTCTTAGAAATCTTGACATTCTCTAATTTTGAAGGTGCAGCCAATCTGGTGGTCTGACGATTCTGATTTCATGCTGATAAAGGAATTTAGAGTAGACTTAGAATTTAAAATATGTCAAACCTGGTTTAATTCAGTCAGAAGCTCATTGTGCTTAAACACAGAAAGACAAACAACAACACAACCCCTCAAGGAAAACAACAACAACCACAAAAACCCAAACAAACAAATTCCAAACTATCCAGACAGAGTATTTCTGATTTTGTGATGTTCAGATAGAAACAAAGATCTCACACAACCAATAAAGTTATGGTTTAGAACAGTGAAATGTGCAGAGAAAGGTGAGTATTCTCCTTGTTCAGTGATGTGTGGAAAGAGAATAAAGATACTTATCATCAAGACTGAGGTTTGAAAATTTTTACCTTGACAGCATTTGTAAGCATTCAGGAAAATCTGCATTAAAAATAAGGTCAAATTCTGCTTTCAGGCTGAATTAATATGAAAAAGTTCACAACCATGGAACTTCATGCTGTAACTGTCAGATGAGTGGTAAATTACGTGCCACAGTAAAATTTGGAAGGATGTTGAGCTCCTGAGCACAAAAACCAGGACAAAGTTATATTTATAGAGAATTTCAAGAATCAGGTTAAAATAGATAAACAGGAGGATAGTGTCTTTACATTAATGAAAAAATGGTTGCTTTTTTTTTTTTTTTTTCAATTGAATAGCTCCGATAATTTTATATATTCTAAATTACTCAGATTCGATGATATTGGCAAACTAATTTCTAAGCAGAAGAAATTCCCCTTTTAAAAAACTTCAATTGTTCTTGTGGAGAGACCCCTTGTTCACATCTAACATTTTATAATAAGATGCCTTTTTCTTGCATGGCTAAGCGAGCAAATAAACAAACAACAAATCAAATTCCTTTTCAGTAGATAATGAGGAAACACTGAAGAAAAAAGGTTAAGAAAACAACTTTCTCTGGCAAAAATAGAATCTTCCAATTAAGATGAGAATTTTATTTCAAAATTAAAGATGGCATGTTTCTGTCAAGAATATTTCTTCTGGAAATTACCTTTGGTTACAGGAAATCTATGAGATCTTTTTATTCTTAGGACTAAATCGCATTCTATTAGCTGTATGTTTATCTGTTATTTAGAAAAAATACTAGGTCATTTATTCTGAACCCACAGATGGCCTATTAATATGAGATTATTATAAATTAGCTCTAAAAATAAATTGGAAAACATTCTGGCAATTAAATGGGAGCACACTTTGTTTGCTGTTTGGCATTTAGTTCCTCCTCTACAGTTATTTTGGTCACCTGCAGCCCTCCTCTGGATGTTATCCACAAGCTGTGTGAAAAAATAACTTCTTGTGTATTGCAGAGTAGAGGGGAAATATGGCATCTGTCAATGCTGTGCTCACAGAGACATGAAGGGGTTCTTCTGCTGGGGACTGGGGGGAGCATTAAAGCCTTATGGTTTCTGTAAAACCGTCTACAAATATCACTGATGGTAGTAGAAGTTGAATACATGCTGACCACTACAGCACTGAGTGAGTTCAGCTGGGCAGTTGAATGGATTTTTCCCCCTGAATGTGTTGCAGAACTCAATTTTCACCAGAATACACACACACATGCAGGGCTTCACTGACAAAAATGCAAACTGGTGTTACACTGCAGGAAAAGTCACATTCAAAGCAGAAGGAGACATATCAAACAGCTTGCTAGGGACAAAATGAAGGGAGGAATGTTTAGTGCAGCAATAAATAACCTAGATCTCAATATGACCTCCTTGTGAAGTCAATGTCAATGTTTACTGATGTTTTACCCAGCACCCCAAGGGCAATTACTCTAAGTTTAAGTAAAATTTAAGAGCACCTGCAAAGGCACAAACCCATGGAATGAATTTTTCCAGCCTTCTTCCTGGTAGCTCCTCTGCTATCACAGAATTGCTATATTGCCCTATACCTGCCAGGGTCTGTTAATTCTTTCATTAGCACAAGGACATCTGTCAAAGAAACATGATATTATTAAGTTCATTGCACTCCAGACTCACTCTGTGGAGTACAGCAGTGAAATAAAACCCAAATATCTGGCAGCTGTATTTCCACATCACAAAGAATGGGACGTTTATTACTCAAGATGCCTTTTTTGGTCCAATTTAGAGGCTGGGAGGAAAGTATAGCAACACTTCCAGTAACCTCTGGAGCTGGACAAGTTCAGGATGTTCTCACTCACCTCAGACAGGATAAAAAGACAAGGCTTCATTGAAATATCAGTTTCTGAGTCTTGTGGTATGGGTTGGCAAGGATAGTCAGCCCTATAACGTGGGACATGTGTTTTTCAATAGACTCTGAAGTCTTGTTTGGAAATGTCTTCCCAGAAGGGCTTGTCTAAGCTTTTGGCTACTTCCTGCTAGTCATGCACCAAGATTTCCTTCCCCTAAGTCTGAAAAGGGGCAGAAGAGATGTGGCACATCTGGACCTCATCTCAGAGAGAAGCAACATGAGAACATTCATACCCTGAGTGGGATAATTTTTAAGAGGATTATCTCACCAAATCACTAGAGTTTTCTGATTGATTGGTTTGCTTTCAGGTCTCATCCACCAAATTATAACCCAGATAAGCAGAAAGTTTATTTAAATATTTTTTAAAATATATTAGCTGGAAAAATTTTCTGTCTTAGAGAACATCTAGTAGATAAATTTCTTTTCAGGCTTTCATTTTAAAAGCCAGATGCAGAATCTTTCTCTCACCCTCGTCCATCCTAAAATCTTTTCTGCCATAAGAAAATTGAGCTTCAACCTTAAAGCTATGCCATTACCTCTCCTTTTAAAAGGAAACTTGCAGCAGCTTTTGCATTGAGCACCATTTGCTTTTATAGACCTGAACTGGATCAGGTATAGTCCTTTATTTTGTCCCTTTTTCATTGGAAAGATGCAAGATGCAAGCACTTGCATTTTGACTGTGTAACTTTTCCCTTGGGGGCTGTACTTCTATTGACTGGAACATCTATCAGCAGCACAAGGATTACTAGCAGCACAAACTTCTAGCAGCACAAGGACTTTCCTCTCTCTTCAAGGCTATTGTCTAGCTTTGTCCCAAACTCGGAGCACATCAGCTTCCCTGGCTCTTCCAGGCAGTGGTACACATTTCCTCCCTTCCAACCCATCCCAACCAGCCACAGACCCTGTACCACCTCTATCCCTTGGTCCCACTGACCTTCTCAGCCCACACATGGCAGTGGCCTGCCTTCCTTCCTCCTGCATTTCCCCTCTCCAGTGGAGAACCACATGGATTTCTGGTTAGTTCAGACATGATGGTTTGGGTGGAGTTCATATTATGAACACTACTTTGAAAAAGAAAGTAGCCTGGTGATATTTTTCAGTCAACTCAAATACTCTTATGCACACTGCTCTAAGTGACTTCCTACAGCTCACTTGTGTGTCACTGAAGGACTGCACTTCTCCAAGCCAGTTTTAAAATTACTTATTGGAGAAGAAACAAGCTGCCTCTTTCCTTCCACTTGTCAAGTAATTTATGGGGTTTCTATTCAAATAACCAAGCATGAACAGGCATCTCTTGGGATGTTCAAGGAGTCAACATTTGTCCCAAGACTGTTCCAAAGGGAATCGCAGAAAGTAGCAGATAACACAGATAGACAAATATATTTATGCATAGGGAAAGATACTACGATGCTATCCCCTCACTCCTTCCCTTTTTTTTTTTTTTTTTTTTTTTAGGTGTTTGTTTTTGGTTTTTTTTTTTTTTTTTTTTTTTTTTTGTTTGTTTGGTTTTGGTTTTGGTTTTTTTTTTTAGGTTTTTTTATTTATTTTGGCTTTGTTTTTGTTTGGTGATTTGGGTTTTGTTGGGTTTTTTGTTTTTGGTTTTTGTTATAATAGCAAAACAGAAATTCCTTTGTGTTTTGGTTTGTGGTTTTTGTTGTTGTTTGTTTGCTTGTGGAGGTTTTCTGTTACATAATATATAACAGCTCTTCCCTGCTGATGAATTTTGGCTCAACATGTTCCTCATTGAAAAGTGTCATTTGAAGTGTAAAAACTCTGAGACAGAGGCTTGAAAAAGAGCACTTGGTCTCTGGGCTTGAGAGCTAGGAAAACGGATGGATAAGGGAATCACATTCCCCAACTGATGGAGGAAAATTAAATACCATCCAATTTTTTATTTGCAGTGCTTCTTTTTCACACCAACTGACACATGTCAGCACAGAAAGTCATTTATCATTCTCAGAAAAACAAAGAAAAGTTAATACTGAGGTGACATAGTCTATGGACAGGGCCTTTGGGAGATGTGCAGGTTGCTCTTTTTGGATTTTGTATCTCAAAAGTGAAACAAGATGTTTCCAACTATTGTTGTACAGTAAAGGTGTAAAAAAATAAGCAGAGAGTGTCTTTAGAGGCTTGTAAGGCACTCTCTGAAAAGCAGAGAGAAAGGTTTCCTTTTTGATAGCTTTTATTCTGCAGAAGGCAATTAGTAAAGGAAAGGTACAGTCTACTCATGATTTTAAAGAGTCCCTGAGGAGCTTTGCATTGTCATGGCAGACACCATGGAGATACAACACGACCTGTGCAGAGCTGTTCTGTGAAAGAACCAGTGGGAAAACGAAGAAAACATGTCAAATGAAGACACAGAGGAAGGAGAGAAAAATCTGCAGGAGATAAAGCAGAGGAGCAATCATTTAAAACAATTTTGCAATTATCTACTGCAAAGCCTTAAACCAGAGAAAAGTTCTCTCATTTCTGTGCTAGAGAGCTAGCAAAACAAACCACTACAGTTTTAAAGCAGTATTCTCCTCACAGCCTGACCATGCTTAGGAGCACTGATCCCAGAAAAGCACTAGGAATTCTAATACTGCTGTAAATCAAAAAGAAGGAACACTCTCGTATTGCTTGCATACGAGTGGCAGGTGCAAAAAATATGGTGGCCCTGAAATAATCACAATACTTTTGTTCTTTATTTCTTGCTAAGCAATGATTTGCTTTGCATGTTTCAGCTTTCCAAGAGTTAGGTCATGAGCTTTTGCACACAGTGCCATGCTATATTTTATTTCCTGTTGATAGCTTCTTCTTCAGGTGATCTCTTGTCCCTGATCCTGACAAAAGTTCAGAGCAATTCTGCTTCAAATTGCATCAATCAACAGACCTTAAAAATACTGTATTAAAACAGTGTGCACAGCTTATGAGCTGCTTGAGAATATCTGTAGGTTTTATACATTTCTTGCTTAATTATTGTGCTAACTTTGCCTAGGATAGTGTTGGTTTTCTTTGCAGTGGGCAGTATGAGAGTTGTTTAGGACTTGCCCTGGAATCAGGGTTGAGACCTGAGGCATGCTTTCCTCACTGCTGAGCAGAGCTTGCACAGAGCCAAGGTCTTTTCTGCTCCTCACCCACCCAGCAGAGAGTGGGCTGGGAGAGGACACAGCAGGGACAGCTGACCCCAGCTGGCCAAAGGAATATTCCAGCCCCCATGGAATGGTCATGCCTAGCACATTAAACTGGCTGAAGAAGAGGGAAGAGGAGGCCATTGGGAATGCTGGTGCTTGTCTCCTTGAGTTGCCATCATTCATGGCTCTGCCCAGCTCTCCTGGAGATGGATGAACGTGTGCCTGCCCAGGGCAAGGGCTGAATGACTCCCTTCGTACTTTGCTTGTGTGTGTGATTTTTTCTTTACCTAATAAAATTTCTCTGCATCTCAGTCTATGAGCTTCTCACACTTTTTAAAGCTTTTCCCTGTCCCACAAAGATGATACTCTCTGGAGCTTAGTTGCCAGCTAGGATTAAAAAATCAGCATTACTTATTATGAGGTCATGGCCCAGAAGCCTGTTGTAAATTAAAACAGAGAAAGAAAGAAATTTGACCATCGCCAAATGTACTTTTCAGTATACAAAAATGGTGCTAGATTAGTAATTTAATGTTAGCTTCAGTTTAAACAATAGGAAGCCTCAAAACTGCTTCAAACACTTCAGAGTTTAGCTATCTTAATAAACAACAGCTGGAAGTTATAAATGGATTTTACTTTCTCTACCTGAGAATGTTTTTGTGTGTTGACAAAAGTCTTTATTAATGTCACTCTGAGAAGAAGACTCAGAAAAAGATGTGGTGACTTAGACTGTCTATTTCTATCTCCCTCATGGTTTTTGTTTTGTATTTTTTTTTCCTTTCTTGGCTAGATGAAGTGTTTGTAGGCTTCAATATGAGACTTTTTGGTTGAGAGCAGAAGAAGGTCTGGCACATTGATAATAGAATGCCATTTTTATCCATAAAAAGCAGGATGGGGATGGGTAGAAGGCAGCTGCAGAGTGGCTTAGGTGTGAGGTGAACCTGCAGGAGCTTAGCTCTGTCCAACAGATTGTGCACATCCTTGGCAAGCAGGATACACATTTAAGAGCTTTAAGTACCTAATGTCACTTGTATGGGTCCAGAATTCAGTATGAATAGAAAGAGAGGGCTGCAAGGGGTTGGCAGCCCCAGGTGGTACAGATGGATTACAATTTGCAATGAAAACAAAGAGACCCTAAATTTTCAGTATTACATCATTTACCAAGAGACTTTTTGAGTAAGTTCATGAAAGTAAAGGAAGTTCTTCAGGGACAAAACCATGGAGAAAAGGAAGGAAATGAGTCACAGCAAATGAAAAGGCAAGTGAAGTCTGTAAGCTGAAAACCTGCACAATTTTCCAATAATAATGATAAATTAAAAGAGGACAAAACAAGAAGAAAATGGAAAAACTAAATCAAACCAACCAAGCGACCTACACAAACCATGAATGAACCAAAAAACACAACTAAAATAGCACCCAAACGTTCAAGAAAAAAGTTGTTTACCACCAAGTTTTAAAGTCAAGTGTCATGCTAAAACAATACATAATATCAGGTCCTTCATCCTCCAAAAAGAGTTAAGAGACTGTCCTGTTTCTTTTTCCCACAGAGAAATAATTTATTTCTGCAGTATCAAAAAGGAACCTGCATGTTTCAAAATTAATTCATGTGCTTGACACATCAATTTTCAAGACGAAAACTAACTCTCTCTGAAATTACAACAGTGAAGTCAGAGAAAATCAGATATATTCTATATTAGGGTACTCTTTCATCTTTCCCATAGTTCACTACTGAATTAAAACGACTATTATTAGAAATTCTAACATGCCCATCATTTAAACAGGCAGACATAATTTCTCAGTTCTGGGAATGCACATGTTCCTTTTGGTATGGAAGCCAAACAGAACTCCCACAGGGATTTAGCCTGAGTCAGTGCTGTATCAGGCCGTGCTCTTCAGAGACACTCAACATAGTAACACTAAAAGTGAGGATACCTATGGTGCCGTCATTTCATCTTCTTTTAACCTTTTCCCAAGTCAAAATAACTTCTTAGCTTATGAATAATGAAGAGATGATAGGCAGGAACAGGTTGTCATTATTTTCTTGAAGGAAAGTGACTGGCATTAGCATGATGAAAAGTTAGGAGTGCTAATCATGAAGATGATTTGAATTACTACAATAAATCAACAGAAGGCATTGTCAAAAATGATCAAGTGACAGATCAGAAAAGTTTCTCTCAGTTCAGACTTTACTGTTATATATACATTCTGTGAATAATCTGTGGCACAAAAGATAAGTTAAGAATATGGAATCCAAAATTCTTTATAAAGTAGCTTTATCTATGCATCTTTCTAAACACAGCTGATGTAGCTGCTGACAAGCATTGTTTGACCTCGCATTAACCATTGTTTACTTCACAATAAGTCACTTTACATAAGTTACAATTTCTTATTTTATTGCCTTTCTTAGCCATTGAAATAAAGTTGACATACTGAGTGTTTGAGATGGACCACTCTGCACTGCAGTAACCATCTATAACTTTTTATTGTCTTCATAAGCATGATTTATAAGATTCACACAGATATAAAACTAAGGCAGCATGCTACTTTTTCTGAGTAAGGAAATGCTAATTAGTTCCTTTATTCCTCGTGGGAGAGAGTCACTATTATGCTGCTTAAGCTTACAATTAAGAACAAAATAGTTTGGTTTATGGATCAGAATTGATATTGTTTCAGAATTATTCCCTGCTTCTATAAAACATGCCATCATTAACTTTTACAAAAGCATTTTTCTGGGGTTTTTCCGTGTAAAAACAGTAAAGAAGCCCACAGTTACTTTTTCAAACAATCTTGCTGGATGGAAGTTAGTATGTGCTGATCCTTCTAATTCACCATAGTTTCACTATAAAATTGCCTTGGAAAGATATAATCCTTAAGACTTCCTGCCTACTTCTGTCTCTATTAAAAGCACAGAAACAAATTTATTTTCTCAACCAAGCCAGTGAAGAGAAGCATTTGAACTTTGAAATTTATTTTTCCTTTTTTCATTCTTATTTCTGTCCCTGTACATTTTTCTTTACACACAAGCTTTCCTCATTGTGTTTAGATACAACACACCTCTCACATTTATAGTTGTGTCAAAGAATTAGATATTTACATTGGAAAAGAACCCTTCTTCATATTTTTTTATCCATCTTTCACAGTTTTCCATCTTTGAGAAACTCTTCCTGCTCTCATTCACCTCTCCATTCTCCAGTTTCTCTCTCTTTTGTTGCTTTCCCCACTATTTGATTCATGACTAGCAAGGATCTATATTTCATTGTTACATCCTAGGTGCTCTGCTTATGTTCTAGACTGAATAAAAATGAAAGCCAAACCCAACATTATTTATCAGTCTCTTAAGGGAGAATTGGAACGAAGCTATTCTGAGACCTCAACCCCAACCTTTCTCCTCACAGACTATGTGTGAGGTTCTGTATCATGGAAGAATGCACAAGAAACATTCTCTCAGTTGTATTGCAGGACTCTGAGCTGGCAGATGCACCAAATAACCTGCTGCCATTTACCTAAGAGTAGGAGATGATCAAGGATGTTTGAGAAGCTGGTCCTTAGCTTGATTTCAAGAAGTCTTGCCCTTGCCAGGGCTCAACTCAGATGTGAATGCAGGTGCTAACTCACTGTGAGTGAGGTTCTGACATTTTGGTAGACGCCTCCACCCCGAACTTTCTATCTTCTTGACAGTAGAATCTCATTTGCAGCAAAAGGATAAGAAAGACAAATCTGTGGCTTGACACCTTGTGGCATCTTTGTATGGGTGATGAATTTCTCTTACATGACAGGTTCAAAGTTACCAAGCAATGGATGTATGAGTGGCACAGTAACTTCAGGCTTGCTGAGAATGACAAGAATGCATCAAGTCATAAAAATCAAACCTTCAGGAATGGGTTTTTCTATGTACATAAGTAGAAGTGAATATATTTTATTTCTTAGGCAAAATATATTTTATTTCTTTCCAAAAGTAACAGATCCACAAGAGACCAGAAGTATATTTACTACTACTTTTAGCACTTTAATATTTTAACCCTGATAGAAATGCCTCATTGCAGGATATGCCTCACTTTTCTCTTGCACAAACCATCAAAATTTTTTCCTAATCATTGTCTTGTCTCTTCTTATTTTCAGTTTTCTGTTTTCTTTTCTATTAGATTTATTTTTATAAAGTGTACCTTTGCTTATTATTTTAGACCCTTGTAATGTTCCTTACCTCTAGAGTCCTGCTGTATGGATGAGAACTTCACAGGGAACACATATTTGTATATTTGTAATATTTATATATAGGTATGGGAATGTACATCCAGAGCCACAGAGCTGTGGTTTGTACTGGGGGAATGACATGCAAGGTTTGATACCACTCTGTGTCAAGACCTCAGGGTCTTCCACTCAAACTATGGAAAACTCAACAGTAATGTCTTTCTCTTTATTATGGAGTTTGAGCCTGTGCTCCTGAGGCAAAAGCCTTGAAAACCTGACCCACGTGCTCTGAGTTTGAGCACACTGTGTTATTCTTGCTGAAGCTGCTCTACTTTGTATGGGCTACTGTCACATCCTGAGGTGTCTCCTTAGACCTGAGATCACCTCTGGTGGACATGCAGGTGGTTTGGAACCCAGCTCTTTCCAATGCCCGCCGATGAGAGACTGCAGGAGGCTGTTCTTAGAGGTTTTCATGGTTGTTTATTGTTGCTTATCTCAGGAATGCTTTGTCCAGCGAACAGCAGTCTGCTCGCCAGACGTCCATGGCAGAATCCGCCTGGCAGAGGCAGGACTTATCTTTTATAGTCTAAACTACGTACTAGGTATTTACAAATGACCCCCAATACAATACAATCTTGTTACATGGTCCAGATCTGTTCTCATCCAATCTAAAAGTGCCAGCGTGTCACCCAGCATGGATGACACGGAGAAGAAGGAGGAAGAGGTATCCACACCCCCAATTCTCCATCTTGGCCACGTGTCCCTTATCACAAACATTCTAGAAATCTGCTAATTCTACATTCTAACAGTCTAATTTACACTCTATTTATTTTTGTGGCTTGCATTTCTTCTCTCAATGTTGGTAAATTGTTCCAAGGAGCTAAATCCAGCCCCTGAGACACCCAGGTGTCATTCGAGGGTCTTTGGGGACCCCGCCAGGGGGGTCTTAAACCTTCAAGGGAAGCTAGAGAAATACTCTGGACTCCCACAGGCTACTTAAATAGTCACCCTACCAGAGAGAAGCAGAATGTTGTCATAACCCTGGCCAGGGCACTGAACACAGTTTTATACTTGGAAGTAGGAAAAAATAATTTATTACAGTTTCCAGTTCCTAGGACATAGCCTATGAGGCACCTAGATTGTGATTAACTTAAAAAAAATATAATATAATATAATATAATATAATATAATATAATATAATATAATATAATATAATATAATATAATATAATATAATATAATATAATATAATATAATATAATATAATATAATATAATATAATATAATATAATATAATATAATATAATATAATATAATATAATATAATATAATATAATATAAATATTGCAATATTATACGATATTTACAATATATAATATTTATATGATATAATATAATATTGTAATGTAATGTAATATAATTCATATATTATGCATTGTAATTAATAAAATACTCATATGAAACAAATAAGTATAAAATATAAAAATTAGAATTATAAATTATATTCATTTTTTAAAAGAGTTTTAAAAAGGGAGGCCACGGTGTTTGGGGCAAATCTACATTATTTTATTGGTTTTCCTCTTTTTGTGAGAAATGATGACACTTCAAAAATCAAACCAGTAAAGTTTATAATCTTAAAAAACCTGTTTATCTACCCATGATTTTTCTGAATTTTGAGATTTGTCCCTTGATACTTCAAAATGGAACAATCCATAGTTAATAAGGTTTCAGTAGCAGTAGCTAACTGAACACCTGTCCATTTTTGACAAAATATTCTGTTAGTACTAAACAGGTATAAAAAAATTGCAAATTAACATCTGTTAGTCTAGAAGTAATAATTAGGAATCACTAATTGACTTTTTTTTTTTTTTTTGGTCCTTCAATTCTTCACTCGGCACTCCATTACCTTTTATTGAGAAGAAACAAATTTGATTTGCATGCCAGTTTTTCAACTACTGCCTTGTCTGACTACAGGCACAAACATCTAAACTCATCTCAGCACTTTGAAATGATGACTGTCTCCATATAGCTTTGTTGGCAATGAAAGGTCTGAGCTTTAAATTAAATATTTTCTTAGTTTTATTTCCTCTATAGCTGAAGGAAATGAGATTCCCTAAAAAGAATACGGATTTTAAAAACTGCATCTCTGGGAGCCAAATTTGGTATATACCTCATGGGCCCTAATATCCAGGAAGCCTGCTGCCAGCCTCAGGGGCTCTGGGCACATCCCTCCTTGCTGACCTGGGTTTGCTGGAGCTCCTCGTGTCTCTTTACTGCACTTCTCCCAAAAGCAGCCTCGCTCACCTGGTAGTGTGCACACACAAAGAGCAGTCCTGATAACCTGACCTGCAGCCCCTGAAAACAGGGAGAAGTGTTGACCACTGTGGGCTCTTCTCTTCCTCACTCTAACAAAAAAAAAAAAAAGACTGGAGGGATTATATGTTGATTTGAGCACTTGAATTAATTCACCAGCATAAACAAAGAGAAATAAGGACTGTAAATTTCCCCATTGTCTGCCTATGGCAGGGTAAAGAGATGGTTCCTCAGGAGCTGGGCTTCTGAATGAAACAATTTCCAAACTCCAGCCACAGGAACTGAGTACCATCCAGCTCTTAAGATCGATGGAGCTTTCTGTAGTTTACCCTGTGTTTTCAGATATTTCTGCTTGGTAGAGCTGTTTTATTCCTGTTTTCTACTGAAAGTTATTAATCCTAATACAACAACCAAAAGTCATTGATACAGTATGAAAAGAATGTGGGTTAATCATATGTAGTATGGCACAAGCTTAGTGAAGTTGATCTTGACTAAGATATTTTTAATTTATGTGAGCTATCCTGATGCCTTTTAGTCTTGTCTATATTCTTTTCTAAGGATATGAACTGAGAGTATTTCTATTTTTAAGAGTCATGCATTAAAAGGATGATTGATGTTTTGAATTTCTGTCATGCAAGAGCATGGCAGGCTGCTCTGAGCTGGAAGTAGAAAAGACAAAAGGTTTTAAAGTTTACTAGACTGCTTCTGTCTCAGGTATAGCAGACCAGGAAGGCTTTAATAACCTCTAAATTACCAACAGATTAATATAATAAATTAATTGCATTTTAGTGTACCATGTAGGAGTTTAATTTTTTTCTGAGATTTGACAGAGAGTGTTATTTCTCCCCTAGTTTTCAGCACAATTATTGTAATAATCTGATTGATAACTCCGGTTATAATTTTTTCCATGGTCATGATAAAATATGGAAAATTCTTAATTTTCTTGTACGATTGTCTGTGGCATTGCTTTAATAATTCTAGAAAGGTGATTCATGGGTTGTATTTTTTTGCAGTCTCTGGTGGCTGAATCCTCTTCTTAATGCTCTTAGCAAGGTACTTAAGCAGGTATTTCTCCATGCTCTGGATAATAGCAAGTGCTACCAAAAACACTCAACAGCCACTTTTTTGCATGGTGGCTAGTGCAGGTCCTGGAAGGAGATCATGTTGATCCTACCAACACACACTACTGATATTAAAAATGAGCTCCATTTCCTGTGAAAAAATAAAGCTGAAGAAAGACAAGAATTAAAGCCAACATAAATTTACTGTAGGGCTTAAAACACGGTAAGGTGCAACTACCTTCTTTCCTCACTTATTTCTTTTTCTTCTCTTCACTTCAAAACTATTACCAATTTTCTAGCACTACAAAGGCTAGCTATAGCTGTTGTAGCTGGGCTCTGCAGGATGAATGCATTATAGATAAAAACCCTCTTTGCACCCCTCAAATCCCATTTTCACCTGCTCACGTGGTACTCATGAACAAAGTGTTCCTATGCTGAGAGAAGGAGATTCAGATTCAGCATGAGCCTACCAAAATTACTTTTTCCTCTTGCAATTTTAAGGCACTGTGCTTTAGAAAGCGTGGGAGAGTCCACTATGTAAGGTTTAAGAGAGCATGGTGAGAAGGAAAGGAAGGAAAAATTAACAAGTGTTTGCAGGTGAGAAGTTAGAGTAATATAAATGAGTGTAGATGAGAAGTTAGAGGAATATTAATTACTTACATGGAAGAAGAAAAACCACAGAACTTAAAAGCTGCAGAGAGACATTTTACTCCACGTATCCTTGATCCAGTTGCTGTTCAATTTATTTTATAGCCCAGAGAAAAATACTCTTCTCCTGTTGCACAGAGATGAGGATCTGGGCAGTTTAAAATATATTTACTTTGTTTATCAGACTCAAGATGTGTATTTTGGGTAGTATTCTGCTTGGTGTGGGTCTGGTAGACTGCAGGATAGCACATGCATGTTAATATCTATGAATTAGAAGTAGATGAAATCATTTTCTAACTTTACAGAATAATTTTTTTTATGAAAACTTCAAATTTTGATCAGAAGTTTAATGCACATTCTAGTGCATATTTTAAAGACTGGTGGAATGAAGGCTACACCAAATTCATAGGATATGAAATTACCTTATGCAATGCATGGAGAAAAAAATTGTACCACTTTAAATAAAAAAATAAATTAATGAGGATTTAAATAATGTTGCTGTGGACATAAAAACTGTTTTTAGTCAATAACAAAGCTTTATTTAAGATAAGACTAAGTAATAGGTCCTTAATAGAAAGTAAGATAAGTAAGCTCTTCTAGCAAGAGTCAGAGATATCACTGAATATAACACTTGAATATAAAGAAACAAAATATGTCCCTTGCATACTGGAATTAAACTGACATATTCCTGAGTTTTATAACTATTAGTAAATTAAATGCTAAATTAATAAGGCATTTTATCCCATTGGCAACTTGCTGTAATAATGTTAAGCTTCATGGATGAAAACCACACAGACAGCAGTACAAAATTTATTGTTATGTAGGATACTTATGCTTTGATTACCTGTTTTTCTCTATAGACTTGATGTCTATTATTGCATTTTAAATATCTGTATGTCACAGAGATTTATTTGGAAGCACTTACTGCTTTCACTTCTTTCAAAACCGTGACAGCTTAAGGGACCACTAGAAAATCCAATTAAATACTGCAGCCAATGGTTTACTTCTAAAAAGGTATTTGAACTATCATATACTCTTGTTGAAGGCTCATAAAGAAACATACAAATCAGTCTTCAATTTTATGAGAGAAGGGAAGAAGGGAATTCTGCAGAATTCACAGATATATAGCAAACATATAACTCTGCATTAATTCCTAAAACAAATATTCTATTTCAGTGTGTTTTTAGTCTTTATTTTAGCCCTTAATAGACAGTGTAGGTAAGAGGATAACTGCATTCTTAAATAGCAATTATATTGTTTATAGAAATAACATTGCAGCTTATACCAATGTGGTACCTATGAGCAAAAACTAAGATGCAAGAGGAAAGATTTATTGTTTATAAGACTTCCTCTTAAATACATTATTTTGGTTACACATATAGTAAGAAATACTGGATTTTTAATCTGCTATTCTCATCCATCTACATGTCTTAGGAATTTTCATCTGTTTAACATTGTCACTTGACTGAGAAGCAGAAACAAGGGTCAAACAAAATGTATGGGTTTGCTGTTTAGTTCTCTGTGTTTTTCTGCATTCACTAAAATAAATGTTCACTAAACCAAAATCTGAAACCAATACGAAGAAGAAAATAATAGAAATTAATTTGGTTAGCAAACTGAAAAAAAAAAACTGGTTTTCTACTTTTATTAGTTTGAAATATTTAAGTGTTATTACCATGACAAATGCAGTCATAAAAAATGTAGAAGCCTACCAAGAATATCAACATAACTGTGAGTATGAGAAGTGCAACCTGAAATTAGAGAACCACAGACAATGTGGGTGCCCAGTCCCTGAGGAATCCAGATGAGTAAGGATTGCATTGACATTTTTTTCTTTGAGAATAAGATGTGCTTATTGAATTAAAATAGTTCTCAGCATGAACAAGTCTCACAGAAAGTTTTGGTGGATTTCTAGGGTGCTCTTTTTGTCTTTTGTGTGAGTAAAACAAATTCACCAGAGTTCATAAAATGTTAAATGTGTAAGAGCCAGCAGCGCCTTCTAGAACACCACACTCAGCCATTTTGAAGAAGACTGAGGCAAACAAGGCCAGTAGTTATAGTCAGAAATTCTCCAACACTAGATCACTGCCCCAAACATTTACCAGTATTGTCCTTTCATTGATTGCTTTTTTCTGCCCTCCCTAACTCAGTTGGGAGTGCCTATTTGCAGCTCCACAAAACAAAAATGTACCCAAGAATGAAGGATGAAAATTTTTGATGATTTATCATATTGATAAAGATGCTTTCATATGTATTTGATTGCACTGAAACTGTGTCCAAAATGCAAGTATAACCTTCAGGAAATAAGTTAGGGCCATGACAGTGGACACTTTTGGAAGTCCTTGCCTGCCTTGTGCTGCCCATGTGATGGCACTGCATGGGTGGCCATACCATGCATGGCTCTTGCCATGTGGTGAGCTCCTGGACTTCTGTGAAAAGGAAACAGAGATTCAAATCCACCCTCTCTCGACCAGATACCCTTCCTAAGCCTGCAGAAGAGTCTAGGCTTGCAGCCAAGCAGTATTCCAGTTTAGTATGCATTCCAGTATAGATAAAACCAAAATGGGAGACTTCATCAGTGGTGAATGATGTTAAACCATCGTTGTTGCAGAACATCACATCAGTATGAATGCAAAATTAATAGCAGCAGGTAGATTGTTGCTGCTTGTTTGTCACCTTTTATTGCCTATATCTATGCTTGTTGGGCCAAATAAACATTTAATTCAGACATGATTATAATATATCCACCATAAGCCCCTCACAGCTGAAATGAACTTCAGTACATGTACAAATCAGAGAATTTGGTGTAGAAAACAAATGAACAGCACAGTGTAAAACTTTGCCTGGATGCCTTTTTTCTTGTGAGTGCAGCAGCAGCTTGTATTTTCCTTTTGGTCAAAATTAATAATTATATCAAATGGCACTGAAATTTGTGGGAAAGCTGATTGTGAACAGAAAAGTTCCTCATGTGATTGACTCAGCAAGGATTTCACGGATAACAAACTGGATAGACATTGTAAGCTTACTTCATTAATTATACAGCTTTCTCCCAGCTGATAATTGTAGTTGAGCTTTTGGAGGTGTTCTGCTTCACAGAGTAGTGCTGACCAGAGCCAGCCATAAGGAGATCTGCTCATTCTCCCTGGGGTCTGAGTAAGGTGTATGAGCAAGCTCTTTAGTCAGGTATGGCTGTCTGATTTGTACCTGCTTTTGTTCCTCACCTTGTCAGAGGTGAGATAAGTAAGCAGAAGTCCAAGGGCAACCAAAAGAAATTTAAGAGTCTTGAGGTGATTGATTGAAGGATGAAGACCCAGATGGTGTATTCCTACATCCTTCCACCAGGGAAGGAGGGAAAAATATTGAAAGGAATAAGTAGACCAACCAGAGCAAAAATGGAGCAAGGGTGGTGTTATGGGCAGCATTTTTTTATTTTGGTCTTGGGAAGATCTATAAAACACCAGATGTAATGCACTTTTCTCAGGGGGTGAAAAGGGGTTTTGAACAGCTGTTATCAGCTCTGATTGGCAGAGCTTTAGACTAGATTGGCTGGGAGGGCAGGGACAAAACCAGAGATAAGCACTGGGACAGCAAGGCAAAATTTGAGGAGTGCATGCTAATGAGATCCTTCAGTTTGGTCCATGAGGTGTTGGCTACAATGAACTGCATTTGAAATGTTCCTAGTCCCACATGGGCAGCCTGAAGAACAAACAAGACAAACTCCAAGCTTTGGCCCAGTTCAGAGAAAAGACATTATTGAGATAAACAAAACTTTATGTGACGAGTTCTGTGACTGGTGTGGATGAGGAATGGTTACAGCTATTTATAACAAGAGGCAGTGCTGAAATTACACCAGCCCATTATAAGATGAGGATGATCACCTCATAAACAGGGACATGGACAAGGCAGAGGTGTTTAATGCATTCTGTGCCTCTGCCTTCAACATGGATAATGGGCTCTGCAGGTCCCTGCACCCTGACCTGAAGGCTGTGGGAATGATAATCTCTCGGTCAACCCTGAACTCAAGTGGGATTTGGTGGTCTAGGTGGATCCCTATAAATCTATGAAGCCTGGTGGAATTCATCCAAGAATACTCAAAGAGCTGCCTGGTGTCATCACAAAGCATCTCTCAACAACTTTTGAAGGCTCTTGGAAATCTGGAGAGCTCCCAGCCAACTAAAAGCTAGCAAATATTGTCCCAGTTTTCAAGAAGTACAAGAGGGATGACCGTGGTAACTACAGGCCTGTCAGATTTAATTCAGTGCCCGTTAAAATTGTGGAGAAGGATATTCTGGGAGTTACTGAAAATCACCTGAAAAACAACACAGTCATTGGTCACAGTCAGAATAGCTTCATGAAGGGAAAGTCCTGCTTGTCAAACCTGATTTACTCTTATTACATGGTGAGCCTCCTTGTTGGTGGGTGTACAAGGGAAACCAATAGATTTAACCCAATGTTCTTCAGTATCTTCATAAAGATACTTGAAGGGATATATCATAAGTTCATTGATGACACTAAATCAGAGGATTTGCTGACTCCCTCAAAGGCACAGAGGCCCTTCAGAGAGATCTTGACTAATGGTTCTCAAATAATTAGTCACCAACAACATGAAGTTTAAGAAGGACAAGTAACATAATCTTGCTCTGGAGCAGGGCAATCCTGGGTGTTATGACTGGGGAATGAGATGCTGGAAAGCAGTCCTGTGGAAAGAGACCTTGGGGTCCTGGTCAGTGGTGGGTTGAACATGAGCCCTGGCAATCAGGAGGGTCACCCAAGTTCTGGGGACATCAGGGGCAGCATCACCAGCTGGGAAAAGGAGAAGATTGTTCTGCTCTGCTCTGAGCTGGGGCAATTGCCTCAGCTGGAGTGCTGGGGGCAGGTCTGGGGGCCACAATGTAAGAAAGACATTCAGCTTTAATGAGAGTGTCCAAGGAGGGCCATGAGGATGGTGAAGGACCTTGAGGAGAAATGTTATGAGCAGAAGCTGAGGTCTGTTCAGCCTGGAGAAAATGAGACTGAAGGGAGACCAAATTGTAGCCCACAGCTTCCAGCAGACCAGCTGGTCTCTTCACTTTGGTGACCAGTCACAGGATCCAAGGAAATGGCATATGTCTGTGCCAGAGGAGGTCTAGTTTGGATATTAGGAAAGGTTTTTCACCCAGGGGTGGTTGAGCACTGGAGTAGGCTCCCCTTGGAGCAGGGTAGTGGTCACAGCCTCAAGCATGCACACCCCTCTCTGAGGCACATGGTCTTAGGGCTGTGCTGTTCAAGGATAGGAACTGCACTTTAATGATCCTCGTGGGTCCCTTCCAGCTCAGGATATTCTATGATTCACTATCATTTTACTTATTTGTCCTAAAGGAAAAACTCACAAGAAACAAGTAAAATAGAAAGGATGTTTGAATTATATATTATTTTTATTCCCCTGGGGACTCACTTCATTCCCCCAGTCTGGTGATGACTAATATAGCTGGAGAAGGAAGATTATTACAAGATAATGAAACCTGTTTATTGTGTCTTCTGCTATTAGGATGAGCTCTTTTCCCCAGCAGATTATTCAGGATATCTCAGAGATAGCATTTCTATTGAACATTTTCCTCGTTTCTGCTTTTTTCTTCATTTTTTCATGGTAAGAGAAAAAATACCGTCCATGATCAAAAGAAGCAATTTAAAGGTAGAAACTTTTTCTAAAGTTCATAGGTGCCTAATATATTCTGTGAGCTTCTGTAACCACTGCAAATGATGGACTTTACCAATTGCAAGCAGGCTAAGTCCATAATGATTTAATTCAGGTGTAAGCAAAGGCAAGGAGCTTTAAAAATATGTGTATTTTGGCCAAAAATGCACAAGAGAAGCAGTCTACATATGTGCCTTAAGGATGAACAGAAGATTTCATTTAGCAGTCTTGAACCATACAATAAAGACAGGTTTTTAGGGAGCCACCAGGTAAACTGCACATTGTTTCTCCCAATGCAGTAAGGTGTTTTATCCATCTCCATTCCCAGCCTTGGCCCTGCCTTGGTGCACATGAAAAAGGGTTTTTATTTAATTGGTATTATTTCAAGCATAATATGAAATATGGCTTTAACTGCTAGAAGGTCTAAACAAGAGGTTTCAATACTTCTGCAAATAAAATACTATATTTATGTAAGAGGTTTTTTGCATTTATCACTTTTGTCATAGAAAACACTCCACTGAAAACTGTATCATGTCAATAATATTTGGAAATTTGTCATGACACAGAAACTTCTTATCTTTTATATCCTTAATGTTTTTAAGTGGTTGCTTCTGATGAAATTTATTACATGCTGGAAAAATTAATAAGACCTCACAAAAAGCAACTACTTCAACATGTTATATTTTTTTTTTTGGTTCTTCCACATCACTTTTTTTTTTTTGTAAGAATATCTTTTGATCATGAAGGAATTATATAATTAATCATTTTTCATTTATAAGTCTCACCTTATGCATATTTTGTCTCTCTGTGATGAACAGGGATTAATTATGCTTCAGAACCAGTTCTACCATCCATGGTGCAGGAATGTTGAAGTCTGCCCAGAAACAGTATTTATGGGAATGGTCAGCTCAGGTAGATGGAAGAAGTGATAGGCACAACAGCACAAAGAAGTAGCAAGATGTCATCAGGTTAAAGAGTGCTAAAACACAGAGGGTAAAAATTAAAGTTTAATGGTTAAAAAGGCACACCTCACACCAACAATAAAACCAGATAATTTGTCTGAGGAGAGAAAATGAGGGATGACAATTAGAAAATTGCATTCAGTATATTGCAATATTGCCCAATGTTCTGAAAACTTTGCTGCAATATTGCTAGCCTGAAGTACTCAACTCAAGTTTTTCCTCAGTTTTGAGCCTTCTTACCAAAAAAACCCCAACATTCAGGTATTTATATGCATCTATACATAAATTTCTATGGAAAGCCTGTTTCCAGACAGATTTACCCTGTTAGCACAAGAATAAAAGCAAGCATCATGGGTGTGCAAATACCCACCTTGTAGGCAGATTTTAAGTGCTAGTTTTACTCTGTTCTGGCTGCTTTTGACGCTGTTTTTTAGTTGATTTATTTGCTTCTTGTGTTAGGCAGTTACAAAGCTTATGCTTCTGCACTGAAGGAAAAGATAAATCACATAGGATGAATAAACAGACGGGGTTTTAATACAATGAGAATATAGTTCTTTTTAAATTCTGTCAAGTGTTGATAATCAGGTGGTAAAGGCATAGGTACACTGTTTCTTATATATATATTTCTTCTATTTCTCTGCTTTCAAAATCACAGAATAAATTTGGGTATTAGTCCTATCTTTACATTTTTGTCCCTGAAACCTAGACCAGATACTGATTGTGGCAGGGTTAGAGAGGAGAAATGCCAACTGCTAGTCATGATTAATCATCACAAGGGGTTGAAACCTGTGAAAAAACATTATTTCGATTAAACAGATGTTGACTTGTTAGAAGTATTTATAGAAATATCTCTGAGGTAACATATTCTCATACCTTATATATTTAGCATGCTCATACAGAGCACAAGAAGGAATAAAATAATAATCTCACTAAGATGTGGCATCCTCTTCATAGCACTGTCTAAA
Organism: Oenanthe melanoleuca; assembly: GCF_029582105.1. NCBI lineage: Eukaryota > Metazoa > Chordata > Aves > Passeriformes > Muscicapidae > Oenanthe > Oenanthe melanoleuca. Next base: position 19,970,341 of record NC_079362.1, on the reverse strand, counting down.
ATGGAGGGCTACAGAGCTAGAAGAAGCTCTATTACCTACAATTAAGTGGAGATATTCAATGTCCTCTAGTACATAGTATGGGGATACTATGGCAAAACCTTTCTGTTAAATAGAAACACTGAATAATCTGGGCCTGTAGGGTCTTTAATTCCCACAGTAGTAACAAAACACAAAGGCAAATAAATAGAGAACTATTGCTCACCACAGCTTTCCACTGATAAAACAAAAACAGGAAATATATTGTCTATTTAGAATCATTTAAGAAAACGAATTCAGGTGAGAGTCATGTTTTCCACTCTAGTTGTTTCATAATCTACCCTCAGCTTTCTGTTCATACTTATTTCTCTGAGTAAATTGTCACTGTATAAGGAAGCATCTCCGTTGATTTATGTCACCCATAAATTCATATTTTTTTTCCTTGAACCTCTGAAAATGGAATCTATCCTTCGTGGTTTGGCAAACCAGTTGGTTTTTTTTTTACAACTGTTTTCATAAATATCTCGGTACTAGCAAAAATAGTCATTTTAAAGGGGAGTTTCAAAAAATATGTTTCACAGGCCTTCCTTACTCTAATAGTACTAACTGTTTTAAGGAGTTCCTGAATGAATCTGCAAATTGGTGGCATAGAATGTTATAACAATTTCCTCATCCCTTATATCAGTGTAGTAGAAAGCTGTGTTGATTTCAAATAACAGTATGAATATGGAAGGCAATGGAGAGATGACAAAAGTGGCACTGTACTGAGATAGTCAGGGTGCAGGAAGCAAATTTCAGGTAGAGAGGATTTATATTTTTTTAAAGGAAAATTAATAATTTCATGTAGTTTCAAACTAAATTGAATTTTTGATGCATACAGTTCATTGAGACTTTTTTTACTTTTGCAATAAAAATCCAAATTTTAGGCAAATATTAACAACATTTATAAATTTATAATTTATATTTATAAATATAAAATTTATATATTATAACAAAATTCAAGTCATTTGAGAAAAAAATTGGTTTTGAATTTTCCATTAGTTCTATGATTTTTTTTACAACAAAAATGTTTAATGAAAATAACATGTATTCTCGTAGCACCACTGAATGAGCATATTTACTGCAGAAAGTTCACCTAATTTTGATTTATTTCAGTTTAACACATGAAAAAATCAATAGATACACTGAAATCACTACAGGCATACAACTTCACCCCTTTTGTTAAGAACTGGTAATTTCTGACAGACTTTATGACTACTTTTCACATGCTTGAGTAGTTTGCTCTTAGTAGTACAAGCCATAGTTATTTTACACTGTGTCATTGTACTGCAACTGCTGAAGTGTCATAGTAGCTAAAAGCCCAACAGAACAAAAGACTCCCACAGCAGAAGAAAAACAAACATCATAATAACATCATATTGATAGGCCAAAACTTTTAAACAGAGCAATGCAAAGAGTAAGGAAATGTGAACTTTGCGTCGACGTTCTTGGCAGGTAAATGCCTTTCTGGGTAATCTCAAGAAGCTGGGAAAATGGGCCACTATTCTTCATTCTGATTCATTGCTGCTTTTGTCAGAGATGCTGTGTGGGGCAGAACAAGGGTCAGCCAAGGGGAGATGAGAACATGGACTGGTCATGAGACCCCCATCCAAGTGGGCAAACACTGAGTAGCCTGGTCTAACTTCAAGATTGGTTTTCAGCACGGTTCTGGACTAGTTGGCCAAGGATAATTGCTATGACTGAACTTCTCAACTCCCAGCAAACCTCTGCTTCTATTGTAGCAAAAGCTTTGAGGATGGTTCAAAGAGCAAGGTGGTTGCTTTTGATCCTGTTAAAGTGCTTACCAAACCTGTGGAGTGTACAGTGAAAGGGGAGATGTATTTGAGGTGGCTGCTACACACCCACAAAGGTGTTGGGAAGATATGTCAGCATTTTAATATGGAAACTCAGAATATATCATGCTGTTTTATTTTTCTTTTTATCGAGTGTTTTAATTTAGACAATATACTGTTCTTATAGAAGAGTGTTGATAGAGAAGCAATATAAGAGAACTCAGAGATGACATTGAATAACACTGATATGTCTTTCACATGGATTAAACTTTCTGCTGTGGTCTGATTATAAATTTTATTAAATAAAATTTACACATTGGTGGATTTTAAGGAGAAGTGCTCAGTTTTTTATTCCCAGCTCTAATTGGAAGGTAGACCTCAAATCAAACATCTAACAAATCTTCCGTTTCAAGATCAGGAGAATTGAGAGGATTTCTTCTGGTTTAATGACCTCTGTGAATTCAAGGTTGTGGTGGGTTGAACCTGGATGGATTCCAGGTGCCCACCAAGCCAGGCTACCACTGCCCTCCTCAGTTGGGCATGGGAGAGAAAACACAACAAACAGCTTGAGGGTTAGAGATTGGGAAGGGACAGATCATTCACTCATCACCATCATGGGCAGACTCATCCTGGGAAATTTCCTTTAATACTGCCTTGTCATGTAAACCCCACAGGAAAGACAGAAAAAATGAAAGACAGAAGTCTGCAAGTATGCAAGAAGTCTGCAAAGACACTTTAAATGAAGCCTGATAAATTCTGTCATCAAAAAAATTTTGTTCGCCTTTACACTTTATACTTTCAAATATTTTCATAATTGTTCAGCTAATTGTTTGAACACTTCTGATTAACCAATTCTGCAAGAGATAATATTTAAACATACAGAGTTGTGATAAATTACTATTATTTTTTTGTGTGTCTGTGTATGCATACAGCTGTTTAACATGTATAAAGTAACATCATTAAGAGTTCTCATTTCAGTATCCTAGTGATGAAAAAAATAATTAAATAGAGTGGCAGAGCTTGCAAGTATATTTTTCTTTTCAATCTCTGTGAAAAAAAAATAAAAGTGCATAATTTCTTTGTTCTTCAGGCCACTTTTAATGAATTTATGGAAATGAATGTATTGCACGTAATGTAAAAATGGAATCTTGTCAGTTGTAATTTCAACTGGTGACATATATCTTCTAATGAATTATCTGTGAACAAAAATTATCCACTTACTGCAAACAAGATTTCTACAAAAAGGATTAAATGGCCATAGTAGAAATTATTTTCTTATGAGCTAACGATTACATTAAGAACTATTTTTCAACTCAAAATGGAGCATAATATGGCAATTTTAATGCAGCAATTTCAATAAAACTAATGAAGGTAATGTCTTGGTTTTGATCACCAGAAAAATTATACACAGCTCCATTCAGGTCTGGATGATTTCATTCCTGTCACAAAATCTTTGATCAGAAATATCACTTGCTTCTGATGATCATGTGCTGTTATTTATGCTTATTAAAAAAAGGTAAGGAGAGGGTGTAGGAGACAACAAGATGTCTTGGGAAATCATTCAAATATCTTAAATGAAGAAACAATGAGCCTATGTTACTTTGTCTGTATAAACTTAAAATATTCCTCATTACCTCATTATGGAAGTTAACTATCACTTTAGAGTCAAGCCTATTTCATCCTCCTCAAATGTCTCTTACTTTTCTATTATATGCTTAAAATAGCTTGCAGTTTTGCATTTCAGACTATGTTAATACGATATCTACATTAAAGCCTTCATCCTTAAAATTGTAGCTTGTTTTAGACTTTTCCTTACACGAAGAACAAATTACATTTATTTTTTACTTGCTCAGCTTCTTTCAAAGAGCCCAGTCTTCTGTGCTATTGTTCATTGTTTAAAAAGGGATCACAATATCCCTAATACATTAATTATTCATAATAATCCATTAATTTCTGCAATAAAGTAGCTTTGGTCTGTAGATCAGTGAAATTGCAAGTGTTATAGTAGCATAGAATTGGAAATAGAATTTTTATATAAGGCAGGCAACTGTAACCTAATTAATATATCAAGAAAATGTAAATTTCAAACGTTATATGCATATGTATAAAATAAGAAATACACTATATTTGTTATTTACAATGTGTTATTTATGCAAATCCCCTACTGAGATACCAGCAATATTTAGCCTTTCTTTATAGACTTTACCAGTGTAATAAAAAAATTATTACATGCATTTTCAGTCAAATATTAAACAAGTGAATATTTGATCATGTGATCCAAAAAAGTTTGATGAATTAAATTGTTGCAAAGGCTTGGTCCTTGAGCTCCTAACTGCACTATCTCAATATTTATAACCATAGAATCACCAAGGCTGGATCTGACCTCCAGGTCACCAAATCTGTCAACTTGGCACCATGTCCCCTTCTCAACCGTGTCAGGTGTCACATCTACATGTTTTTTGAACATTTCCAGGAATGGTAACTCCAACATTTCCCTGGGAAGTACGTCCCAATATTTTAAAATCCTTCAGTGAAGAAACATTTCCTGACACCCCATCTAAATTTCTGCTGGCACAACTTGAAGCCTTTTCCTCTTTTCCTATCACTGCAAGAAAAGGACAACACCCACCTGGCTACACCCTCCTTTCAGGTAGTAGCAGAGAGCAGCAGGGTTACACCTGAGCCTCCTTTTCTCCAGGATAAACACCCCCAGTTCCCTCAGCCCCTCCTCACTTGACCTGCACTCCTGATTGCTCCCCAGATCTGTTGCCCTCCTCTAGGCTTGCTCCAGAACCTCATCTTTCTTTCAGAGTGGGGCCAAAAACTGGGCACAGAACTCAAGGTGCCCAGTACAGGGGGATGGTCACTGCCCTGGTCCTGCTGGCCACTCTATTTCTGACCCAAGCCAGGATGCCCTTGGCTACCTCATTGTATCCTGGCTGATGCTGAGCCACTGTCAACCATTAAACAAGGCTAGCTGTAGTACAGAGCATTGAAAACACCACTGGTGCCTGGCCTCCAGCTGGATGCAGCTCCATTCACCTCCACTCTCTGGGCCTGGCCATCCAGCCAGTTTTTATGACAGAAAACCATGTACCCATACAAAGCTTTGGCTACCAGTGCTCTTCAGAATTCTGTGGGACACTTTCAAGCGCTTTACTGATGTCCAGACTGACACATCCACAGCCTGTCTCTCACCCACTAACCAGATTATCTTGCTGCAGGAGGACACCAGCTTGGCCAAGCAGGACCTCCCTGGGTCTGATCCCTTGGTTGTTCTGTATGTGATCATACTCAGTCGATCAGCTCCATGACCTTCCCCAGCACTGGAATCATGCAGACATCCTCCTTCTCATCACCTTTCCCAGCTTCCTTCCAGTCACTTGGGGCCTCCCCAGTTATGCAGGACTGGTGGAAAATGATTGAAAGTGGCTTGACAAGCTCCACCACTGCCTCCTCAGCACTGTTGGGTAGGTGCCACCCAGCCACGTGGGCTTGTGTGGGTTCAAGTGGCATGGCTGGCTGCTGACCATTCCCTCATGCATTTTGGGGGCATCATTCTGCTCCCTGTCTCTGTCTTTCTGCTCAGGGCTGGGTACCTCAGTGACAGCTGGTCTCACTGTTAAAGACTGGGGAAAAGAAGGAATTAAGTATCTCAGCCCTTTTCTCATCCTTTTTCTCTACGTTTCTGCCATATCCAGCAAAAGGCAGAGATTCTCCTTGGCCCTCCCTTGATTTGCTGCTGATGTATTTGCAGGAATACTTTTTATTGTCTTTCTATGCTCAGATTAATTTACAAATGGACTTTGTAGCTTTTAATTCTCTCTTAATAATTTCACAGCACTCTTCTAGTCTTCCTGAGCTGACTACTTGTTTTCCCCTTTTTCATCTTCCCCTTTTACTTCCTTTATCTTCAGTGAAAGCATTCTTAATCTGAATATTAGATGCTCTTGAAACATTACCAAATTTTGTCATTCAATTAATATTGAAACTCCTAGAAATATTTAACAAATCCTTTTAATATCTAATGCATTTTTCATTTTTTAAGAATATACAATGGGATTAAAAGTTAATTATAAAGTATGATATATTAAAAGACAGAGAAGGTAAGAATATTCTTAACTTGGGGATAACAGCACTGCACTGTTCCTAATTTGGGGAAACTGAAAAGCACAGATATTCTAATTTTTCTTAATAATTTAATTCCATGATTATTTATATGTCCTCAACTTTATTACGGAAGAACGTTACACTCTAAAACCTGTTGCTAAACAGACCTCTATTCTGCCTGCCTGTGGATCACCTCTCATTAAACAGGTCCCTTTTGGTACCAGGAGCCTGTTTTTGTAAACACATTGTTAAAACCTGTTCCACAAGAAAAGTTTCCAGTTGCAACTGATTAAGAGATGAAGTTAATAATTGCTTTTCAATGAGTGTAGTGAACCAGGTTATGAGAATGCATGCATTAATACATTAATACAGATGATAATTTCTCCTCTTAGTTACTATCAAGACTGATGTTTGGCTAAGAGAAATCTGACCTCATCCATCCAGTATTTACCTTTGAAGTCGATAAATCATAATGTCTTTCTGTGGAGGAGTCAATATCTGCTAATTGTGAGCATGATGAATACGTATACATAAATTTGTGTAAGAATACATTGACAAACAAACACATGAAGAATTATGAGAAATGTGATTTGATTCATAAGCAAACATTCCTACTTTGTAGCAAGACCTGGTTGGATGTTATTTTTTACAAGTTTTACCTATTTTTTGGTTACTGATTTATTCACAAATGTTTTCTATATTTTTCTATATCATATATGTCTATTTTTCACATGATTTTGCTTGAGAAAATTTCAATCTATTCTGAACAGTGAGTGTTTAAAAATTCAATACAAAATATGATTATTGCATGCATGTGCCTGAGCAGGAAAAAAGGTTATTTTTTATTCTACAACAGGATCAAATCATGCTATCTACAGATAGATATAAAAAACTGTAACTCCAACACCAACAGGCCTTGTACTTTTGCAGAGTAATCTGGTCAGAACCCATCTCTCTCACACCCAAGTAACCATATGTCATCTGAGACTCTTCCCCCTCTCAGATTTTTTTCAGTCCTTTCACAACACAAAACCAGGATATTTTTTTTTCTAAATTTTGTGTCAATGTGCATATAAACCACCAAAAGAAGATTACATGGTATTTACTTGGCCTCAACATTTCTATCATATTTTTCTTCCTTCACCACTATGAAAAAACTCAAAGTTAATCCCTATGCAGTGTATTTATCTGTTGGTAGGCACTTGGTGAAGAAGATTACATTTTAAGTCTTTAAGTTTCATGAGTGCAATTCTGCATGCTTAAAAACCGTATCTTTGATATTTAATGGTGTCATTTAACACTTGAATGGGCCATAGCCAGGAATAAAATTTACTTCTGTTTGACTAACAGGTTTGATTTTGCCAGGAGTGTGACCAGATAAATAAAAGGTGATTAAAATTAATGAAGCTGTGAAAACCTTGAAAGTCTCAGCTAAACAGAGAATTTTTAAGCCTGGTGAGCTTTCAAGACAGCTTAATGAAATTCTTACCAAATTCCTCACCCTAGTACATGCAAAGACTTAAAACAGCAGAGTTCTGTTCCCACCATACTTTTTCTGCACTGAAGACAACAATTTTTTTCCCTGTCAGGTTTCAGACTAAAATGAAACAATCAAGTCCCTGGAATGAAACCCTGTCAGCTTCCAAACCTGAGTTTCATCCTGGTAAGTCAGCATGCCAAGGAGCTGGAGAGCTCTCCTACCAAAACAGGCTTGAAAGGGTGCAAGATGGGTGAGCAAGAGATGGAAGATGAGTCTTTCAGTGATTCACTACTCTTTTACTTCTGTGGATAGCATTTAATCATCACTGGCCTTCACACATTTAGACTGAGTGTGCTATTAATATTGATATTGAATTAATTAATATTAATTCATAATGTTAATTAATATTAGTAATGAACAATTGTGTTATTTTTGTACAGACAGCTTAATAAAATCTTGAGCTCCACAAAGTCCTTTTTGTGTATGTTATTGCTACTTTAGCATGATAAAACTTCACTTGTGAAATTTGAGCTCTCACCTGTGGAGGACTCTAGTGTCTTGTCTTTATTATGGCTTGAAAATACAAAAACTATCAGGAGAAAGTCCTGAGGAGGAGTAACTTTTACTCCCCAAACAACTCAGTTAATCACAAAGGCCAAAATTAACTCCATAAAGCATATAAAGGAATTCTCTTTCCTACCCGCTTGTTCTTATGAGCCAAGTTGCCAGCTTTGGTCATGGAGATCTTCCAGAGATTAGTGTACTTTATTCTATCTATCTTGAGCTTCATATTCCCTGGTAAATATTTTGCTCTCATCTGCATATTCAGAAATTAAAAATATAAAAACTACTTCTCCCCAAAGTACTTACTTATTGAGGTGAGTAAAAAAATTCCTTTTTAGTGGTAACTAAATCCAATAAAAATGACCAAGGAAAATGGGACCTTGCTGCCCATTTTAATTTCCTGAAGGATCCAAAGAAGGGTTTATATATTCCTTATTTTGTAGTAATTTCTAAGAATGCAATGCAAGAAACACGGTGACTTATTCTGTATAGCAGTAAACAAACTATGCACGTCCTACAAAAACTACAAAACAATCTGCCAGAAGTAATTATTTAAAGTCCTTGGGAAAGCTGATGGACTGTGATTGCCATGAAGAAATCTCTTCTGTTTTATAGCAGTGACAGGGCTTGGCTGGACTTAAAAGCATAACTCATGTTTTCTGGGTGAAGCAAATTACTTGATGCTAGAAAATCCCCTAACACGTAGATGGACCTTTCCACACAAATTGCCTGGGAGTAAATGCAAATTTCACAGGCCTGATGGCAAACTTGAGAGCCATGTGACATCACCAAGAACATGTCATGCTAGGATGAGTTTGGCATACTGACAGTAACTTCTACTCTATGCAGACTGTACACAGCAGAGTTAAACCATATATATATTAAACCATATATATATTAAACCATATATATGAAAAGTATGTTTTACGTTCTTCCTTGCTAACTCTGACTAACTGAATTAATAAGATCCAGCATAAAATCACCTCTGTTTTCTTAAAAAGAAAAGCATGGCTTCAGACACTAGGATATGATTAATGTCAAAAGGGAAAAGTATCACTATTGAAAGAGTTCTGGTAAAGTTTAGATCTGCAGTTCTGACCTTCAAGCCTTAACCAAGAAGAAAATAGGTTTGATTTTCGCCTGATCAGATCTGAGGATCTATGTGCAATAATTTTTAAATTATTTGATTTGGTTCCAATTTGGGATTTCCTGACTCATGCCCTATTTAATCTAATTAATATGGAAATTAAGACTAAGGTTAAAACAAATAATCTCCCACTAAAAAATGTACTCAGATAAAGAGACCTGAAAATTTATTCTCCCCCTATTTTTATGAAAGCATGCTGTGACTCTTATGCAGTGGTCTGAAATTAGTGATATATTCCTAAAGTCCTCAGTAAATAAAGTGTTCCAGAAGAAAGCAAGTTGTCTTGGTATTTCTCAAGTCTTTAGTATTTGCTTTCAAATCACATTTTGCATTGAAATTGTTGGATCAGTTTTCTAAAACACTTGTATGTCCAAGGTCACTAACTCAAAATTCAGGATTACATCTGGGAACCACACTGAGGTATTTCAACAGTGAATTTGCAAAAGCATTACGTTTTTTGTTAAAGCTGAATCCTGACTAAAAATCAAATAGGTACTAAAATTATATAACCATTTGCAAATATCTGTGTCTTTTTATCTTTTGGGAGATTCCTTGTAATTTGTGTTAGATTTACTGGAAGTATTTAAGCATGTGCATTTTAGAATAAATGGGTAAGATAATATTTGATTAGGAAGGATGAATTTGCTATTGATTATGAAATCATTCTTTCTTGAGATGAAATTTTAAAGAGGTTCATCTGAAAAGCTGAAAGAGCTTAGGGAACGCAAAGCTCAGCTGACTGACTTTGCATACCTTCATTAGTAAGAACTTTGTATTGCCTGCAGAAATTTAGCATTTTTACATTTAAATCTTCTCCAGCTTAGGGAGAAGCATTATGGTGCTAAATTTGTACATGGAAAAATCTCTGGATAAAGTTTTGAAGTAATATATCTGAAGGCATTGGAATTTGTTACACTGCATTGCATGGAAGACTGCAACTCAAAATCAGACTTTGAAGAATAGAAATTGAGACAATAAATGTAATTGTTTTAAATTTTATATTTAAAAAAATTCAACGATTTTGGACACATTTTGCACTGGTCAATTAGAAGGATGAATCATGATAAAGGCTTTATAGAGAAGTTCTTAATTTACAACTAACTGCTTGCAACCGTTTTAGGATAAAATTGTTGTTCTAGGAATTTTATAGAATTTGATGACAAAGAATAATTATTAAAATAGAAAGTAAGTATTCACAAACCATCCTGCTGCTTTTTGCGTATCTTCCAAATATTAACATTTCATCTTTTCTTCAACTTAAAGAAATTTGTGTACTTTTTTATAATAATGCCAATTATCCTGACATATAATTGGTGTGAAAGTCATAGGAATTTCAGAATATTAGGAAAAAACCGCAAATAATTTGAAAATACTTTTATAGACACTTTCTTAACCAGATGGAAGATTTTGTTCCAGGCCAACAATGCAGCTGTTTCTGACTGAGACACTCATGCTTGTATACAGGTGTGTAATTCTCCTGCTTGAGACCTGATGGTCTCGTCGTGCACGACAGACTGAGGGCTGACGCCCACAGTGTATATCCAGGAGAATTCCCACTGCACACACAGGGTTTAATGACTTCAGAGGAAGCTTTGTCAGCAGCTGTGAGATGGGAATTATCGCTGCCTGGTGACAATGCAGGCATCAGCTAGATACCCTCAGTTCAGTTTTGACCCAGTAATTCACTTTTTATGAAACCCCAGACATTAAAAAGTTTGCTTCTGTGACTCAATGTAGCTGTTCTCTCAGAATCTCCATGCGGATTATTTCTCTCCAGGTTTTTATATGCTTGTTCTAAAATTATTTCTTTAGACTGAGATTTGCTATTTCAAATAAGGTTTTTCCTGATCTAAAAAAGGGAAATGGAATTTGAAGTAGAACGATCTTATAAGGCTACAGTCCAACGGATATACTAAATTATATTTAATTGAACCTTAGTGATCAGGTGCTTTCAGAAGCATGTTTTTTTCCTAAAAATACAAACCCAAAACAAACTATAAAACCATTTACTCTGTCTATGTTTTTCAAGAATAAAGAGTTTGTATTATATATATTATTTATATATTATGTATTAACATATATGAAACAGGGCATATATCACTAATGGCTATTGACTTGGTAGACAAGGTAGAACTAGATTAAACTAGATTGAACAGTTCTTGTTTAATAAGGCTATTCTCATATTTATCTTCACCACAAAGAAATATGTATACATGCTTAAGCATTACAGTCACTCTCCAGGCAGCCATAAAGTCATTTAAATAGAAGGGACTTTGATATATTTTCACATGTAATAATAATAAGGATTTTAAAAGTAATAAAATATCAGAATCTTGAAATGACATTTCTCCTAGTGAACATTCATGGAGCATTATTACTATACAGTGACAATTAGAGAAAGGGTATTTCCTTCTCTTGAAAGATCATACGTGAGACATCATTGGAGAAAGAGATTAAATTGATTGCATTGATTGAAATGTAACATAGGCATTTCTCCCTAACTCCATCTTTTTAACAACAATAATAAAGCAAATCTTACCACTTGTCAGTGAATAAAGGCATTCATTCTTCAGTGACTGACCATGGTCTGAAAAAGGTCTTGACTGACAAAGGTCTTTGAGTGAATTTTTCTGCAAAACACTCTCTACATGTGCCTTTTCTACAACAGCTGTTTATTTTTCACTTGGCAAATTAAAATTTTAAATAAACTCATTGTTCTCATTTGGTCCCTATTTCAAGTCAGAGTTTGGTTTCATTCTTGGCATGAAAAAAAAAAAAAAAAATTGTGAGGATTAATTCAAATAGAATGTCAGCATTTGATTGAGAAAGTGCAATAATGAGGAGCAAAACAGTGGCAGAAGAGTGCAACCAGCAGGTAGTTCACAGATAAGGGTGAAACCTCAGCCATGTCCTCCAGATCTGAGGCACAGCAGGATGCTCTCTCTGACGTTGTGTCAGAGCATCCTGTTGTGCTTGACTGCTGCAGGGACATATGGTGTCTGAACCCCTCATCTTTACAGTGTCATATTTCACTCTCAATATTGTCTTGTGTAGGCAGAACACAGAACAGGGCACTGCCAGGAGTGCTATAATCTGCCTACCTGGAGTGCTCATCCTTAAAAGAACAAAAGTTTGAACACATAGAAAGTTAGAAAGGTTAGAAGGCAGACATAAAACCAGAGAATTTATAACGTAGTGACTTAAACATTAATGGGTTAAAAGAACTGATGTGTGAAAGTTGTTATTTTTTAAGTGTCAGGGCAGATGCAGCACAAATTTATGCTTGCTACCCTGATGTGAAAACAATCAGAAAATGAGCTGCAGAACAGGATTGCTTTTTAGATTAAATTAAAACATGGGTATATGTGTCTGTATGCATTTTTCTCAATTACTTCTACTTTTCTCTTTGGGCAATTCTAGCTGCATGGCACTTAGGGGAAAAAAGAAAAAAATTAGGTAGTGTATTAAATTCAGGTAAATGTCATTCTCACTAGTAAATGTTGGAAGAGCTGTTCCTGAATATTAGCATGGAAGAGAATTAATATTATTTTTCCCATTTGCTGTCATATTCTGCATTTACTGTGAACATGCCAATAGCCTGGATTCACTCCCAGAATGTAGGTTTAGGCAAAAGAAGTCATTTCCTAATAGCATTAAAATCATAAAATGAAGAAATGAAGACTTAAAATTTCAAGCCCTGAATGGGCCAAGGGAGAAAAAAACATCACCACAGGAGAAGGAACCAGCTTGCATTTAATCTGATAAAACTGTTGAAAATGGAGTAAAATTGCAGACACATTCCCTGGAGCACTAATATAATGCTTTTCAGGAATTGGCATGTCATCTCTAACATGCCAATGTTATTTCTGACTGAAGCACACTTTAAAATCCACAGATTGATACTAATGAAATAGGGAGAAAGAAGACAATTCATTATCAACCACTCTTTTCCAAATAGATGAAATTGAAATGCTCATGAAATGGTGTGAGTATTTAGAGCTAAGGGTAGACCTGGCAGTATATTACTGGGGTTCCTGTTAGTGTAAGTCACATCCAGGGTGTGGAAACAAATGTCCTTTCAGCCCCACAGCCAGAGTTCTTGCTCATCTTCCCCACTGAAGTGACAGTGGCATGGCAGATGAGTGTTAACCAAGTTGAAAACTGTGCTGGTACTGCTCTGTCAGCTCTGGTTCCTCATCTTCTCACCCCCTCAGCCTGCTCTGTCCTCATCAGCCAGAGAAAAAATATGAAGCAAACCAAATAATTGATAAGTCATAATTAATAGTACAGAAATGGTCGGATTTCTTAGACCTGCTTGTCATGAAAGATGCCTGTATTCCTTGTATAAATAAATTGTCTGGAAAAAAGAAAGTTGAGTTTCTTCTTACCAGTACTTGTAACATAAAACTTGTTGGAGCATTTTTTGATTTATCATGGAAATTCTTCTGCTTACACATGTACAGGACATTCATTTGTAATGCCTAACTCTGTGAAAACTTCAAGAGTTCCCAGCTGTTTGATGCTGAAAGCAGCAGCTCAATTTCCTAAAATTGTGTCTCACTATTTGAAGGTATTTGATTTAGAAAAGATAACATCTGCCTTGCTACCTCCCAGCTTTTTCATTATGACATTCTCTTTCCTTTCAGATGTGTACCAAAGCACTGAGAAAAGCACAAAGATAAATCATTGTCTTTCATAGCAGACTTCCACCTGTCAATGTCGACACAAAATTTCCTGTTTCAAATAAGGCCCTGTGACCTGTGTGTTGGCATTTAAAATGCTAAAACTCACAAGTCAAGATATCAGAACTGTTAAGTTTAAGAAATACATGATGGCCCTCTCTTATCTAGAATTAACTCCATGGGAATATGATTTTTACATTATATATCTTATTACATGTTCTTCAGTCCAAAATACATCCAAATTTTATTTTTATCCCATGCACATTAGGAGGAATAATTTCTCCTTAACTTTACGAATATCCATAATAGTACATGGTTTTTAGACTCCAAATTAGTTTTTACAGAAAGTGGGAAATATTTGACTGATACAAATGAATTTATGCACTACTCACGATAGTAGTTTTCAAACTGTGAAATTGTGCACAACTTCTTAAGGATTTAGCCTGAAATTTCTTAATCCTCAGGCAATAGGAAGCACAATTAAAATTCCAGCCCAGATAATTTGGACTATATAGAAGTATGCCCTTTTTCTTTATTTTGATTAAGAATTGTTAGTAGGAGGATATTGCGGTAGAAAAACAGGTTTTTGTTGGTCCCATATCTGTCTGCTTAATTAGGAAAGCCAGCAATCATATTTTCAAAAAACTATTCTTAAATAAGATATGACTATGCCTTTCAGTTCAGCTGAAGGTTTACTGGAAATTTTGAAGCAATTAGTCATTTAATATTGTGTTAGAATTTCAAATCAATAGTTGAAATGTCACTAGCAAATAAAGAAAGCCATTTGGAAGAGATAGAGGAGTTGTCAGATAAATGTCAATCTATGATATTGTAAACATTAAATATGCCAAAAATGAATGCAGTGATTGCTTCAGGTTTGAGAGGCAGGAAGGACTGTTGGATATACTCATGGTGAAGACTATTTCATTAACATTTATTCAGACAACATTGCTGCTTGATCTGAACCCAGTGTCTGTACAATCCCACCTCACTCGTATATATTCCATATGTCATTGAGTAACAAGTAGGACACACATAACCATATATTCCAATCAGGAGAAATGCCCAAAAGAGTTGTAATGGAAAGGTAAGGAACATCATAACCAGTGATAGAGAATTCAGGGTAATTTACTGTACTGTCATCATATGATAGGATTTATTGGCAATTTTATTATGAACATATCCTATACACACCAAAGTGGTATTTTTTCCTAGGTCACAATTTAACCTACAATTTCTTTAGGAAAAAATAAAGTCAAACACTGTTTTTTTATGTGATAGCTAAAGGTCAAAAGCAGGGGAAAAAAGTATTTTCCTGTCAAATGGCAACTATTAATAGTTGTTCTTCATCATACTTTTTACAGTTGTACATCTCTTTATCTGATCTCTAAAACAAATACACTATGAACAGTACGAAAACTTTCCATGAGACATTAGTAATATTTTCCTTAAGAAATCTGAATCCCAGCAGGTGTGTTATTGTGCCAAAATATTGTTCACTATCAACAATTTAGAACAAGCCTTTTTCCTGGCAATTTTTATTTATTTTATAGACACAGTTATTAAAAATGTTACTACACTATTCCAAACATCGTGAACCTTGGATTTCATGAAAAAGATAAAAGGTACAGGTGAAACATTAACAATAAATGTATAACTTAGGATAGAGATCATTATTTTTCCATGCATCCTATGCACAACTTGATTGATATAACTCAGTTTTGTTATGAAACAGCAAACAGTCATATCCCAGCCCTCTGTTACGGGAACTGTTTGGCAACTGACTGAATTTTCCCACATATCTTTCTTTGTATGTGACTTGGTCCTGGTAATATGATGTCTCTAGTTGTTGTGTCATCTCATACAACTATAATCTAACACAGGGAATATTGCTGCAGTAAAATAAGTGTGTGATAGAATGGGGAAGGCATTTCTATGTTCTGCTATGATATTAAAACAGAAACATCATGTATCATTGAAGCTGTGGAGATATGTGGAAGTACTGGAAGTATTTCTGTGATGACCAGTCTGTAGATGACCAAACACTCTGGTGTCAGCTTTGGTGAAAAGTCTGCTGAGATGATTCCAGGTTGCTTTCTTGCCCACTGACTTTTAAGGATATGAGACTGGTTCTATGGTTCATGGCTCTATAACGTGCAGCAGCCCTGTGCAAATGGGCTAAAATTGTGCTGTTCTTCTGGGGTTTTCTGTAGGAAATCCATGCCATTTCCTCATCTAAGTAGAGGCTATGGGGTCAAACTCATACACAGTAAGTTTTATTTGCAGCTGGTAAGCACAGCCACAGATTGAATTACAAGAACCAAAATACAACCCCTGTTTAAATGATGAAAGAGTACTTTGAGATCTGATTTACTTAGGAAACACTGCACCTAACAACTTTTGGTAATTTAGATCGTTTGACTAATATCTCTACCCCCACACACATACAACTCCTTTTGCTTATCTGCTGATTTAAAAAAGAGGTCAAATGTTCAGTCTTTCCTTGGAAGGAAATGTGAATTGTTTATGCTTGAGAGGAGGAACTGGGGGTTATCTACACATTCTCATTGCTCCATTTGATTCACTGAGGAGAAGTGCTTTTGACTGGGGCAGCAGAAACACCCGGCTGAAGAATGAAAAAAATCAATTCTCCAGAGGGCAAATTCATGCAAAAGCAACATAAAAGGATGAACTGTTTGTGTGAGAGGAATCAATATTCACATGCAAATTAAGTCCCTGAAGTTTATGAAGCAGTCCCATGCTTAAATGACTCACTCTGGAATAATCACGTGAAGGTTCAGCTCTAGTTTATTCTGCCACAGGGAGTTTTGAAAGCCTTCTTTACCCCTGAATTTTTTATGACTAAAAGGTCTGAGGAAAAAGGAGGGTTTGGGGATTGCTTATACCATGAAAACATCTTTTGCCCCAGATCTAGGAGTCTTTTGCAATAAAACTCAAGGTTATGTTAAGCATTTTGCACCTGCATTTGAAAAAAAAAATCTCTTTCAAGTCCTGCTAACATGTATTAGTCTTAAGTCAGTAGAGGGATGTAGATCAATAGTCAAGGGAAATCACAAAGGCTTTTCAAGGACTTTTGAAAAAGGTTTCTCTGAGCTTTGGGCTCATTTCACAATAGCCATCTGCTTTACAAGAAGAGGGTATTTTCTTTTGAAAAAAAAAAAAAAAAGGTAAATACAAGGGATGTGCCACCTTGAAAAATATGTTATTTGTGTAGTCCTGTGTTTTGATTTCTATTTTTTTTTTTTGTTTTGGTTAAGTCTACTAACAAAGAGGGTGGACTCTCGTACTTTCAAAGACAAATGAGACTAGATTATAATGGGGCCTTTCATCTCTAGAGCAGTTAGCTGGAGGGTAGCACAAAGTGTTTAGTCTAAAAATGAGTTTAAATGGCTTTATCTAAAATATGTACATTGCTGAGTGGACTTTTCTGCTTTTTTTTTTTTCATTTAAGAAAGATTCTCTTTTTATAAGGATCTTTATGAATCCGCCTAATCATAAAAAGAGCACATTTCTCTTCCTTTACAAGGAACTTTATAAGTTTTAACAGATAAGGAAGTAAGTGATCACTTTGAAGCAGCTATTTTAACTGTTAGAATTAAATTTTAAGGTCCCTGTCCAATATCTACTGAATGTAATGGAGTTTGGAAATTGACTTTAGACCAAGAGAGACACAAGCTGAGAAACATAAAAGGCTC
This sequence comes from Oenanthe melanoleuca, assembly GCF_029582105.1. NCBI lineage: Eukaryota > Metazoa > Chordata > Aves > Passeriformes > Muscicapidae > Oenanthe > Oenanthe melanoleuca. Next base: position 19,952,834 of record NC_079362.1, on the reverse strand, counting down.
CTTCCTTCCATATTAAGAGTTTGCATCTCTTTCACTGAGTTAAAACCTGAAGATGATGAAATCAGATTGTCTAACCTCCTGGAAATCTCACCACGCCTGAAAGCTGTCCATTAACATATGCTTTTTGCAGCAGACCACTTCCTCAGACATTCATATTATTGGAAAAGAAGATGTCCTTTCCTTCTGCATTCAGATTCCAAATGAGCTACAGATATGAAATGTAAGGTACAGGTATGAAATTGGGAGTGAATGGCTCTGACTGAAGAGCTCAGGCTTTGTTCTCATCTGCTGCTCAGGTGTGCTCAGGCTTCATGCTGAGAGCCAAATTAATAGGTCAGTACCTCACCTACTGTGGTCAGATGCTGGTGGAGAAATCATTACAGTATAACCTATTAACTGGTAAGCAGGGAGTCTCCTGATCCTAAAACTTACTTTATTCTACCCAGTCTCTCCACGCAAACTTTTAACAATAATTCTGCAATTCATGTCCCTCCACATGTAACAGGTGGACAGCTGGATAGTTTTGTGTACATTATGAAGATTTTATCTCTCCTAGTCTTTTATTTCTTACGTGGAATAGATGCATACTTCACTAACAGCTATTCGTGTCATCAATATATTCATTATTTTAAAGAGTAAGAGATAAATTCCAGATGATGTTGCAAAATAATCAGGTATTTCCAAAAATGGAAGTGATTTCCCAGTTTATCCCTGGGAAAATTAAGCAGGCTTTTTCAATAATTCCCAGAAGCACTATTTACCAAAGCAAATAATATCTTGCCTTATTTTCTTTAATTTCCACAGAGCGAGAGGAGAGGAGAGGAGAGGAGAGGAGAGGAGAGGAGAGGAGAGGAGAGGAGAGGAGAGGAGAGGAGAGGAGAGGAGAGGAGAGGAGAGGAGAGGAGAGGAGAGGAGAGGAGAGGAGAGGAGAGGAGAGGAGAGGAGAGGAGAGGAGAGGAGAGGAGAGGAGAGGAGAGGAGAGGAGAGGAGAGGAGAGGAGAGGAGAGGAGACTCCTCCTGAAGAGGGCCTTTTTCAAGCATATGTAGTGGCAGGACAAGGGGGAACAACTTCAATCTGAAAGAGAATATTTAGATTTAGATCTAAGAAAGAAATTTCTCGTGAAGGTGGTGAGGCACTGGAACAGGTTTCTCAGAAAAGTGGTGGCTGCCCCATTGCTGGAGTGTTTATGGCTAGATGGGATGGGGATCTGAAACACCTGGTCTAGAGAGAGGTGCTCCTGCCACTATGGGAAGTTTGGAACTATGTGGTCCTTAGGATCCCTTTTAGCCCTGTTTATTCTGTGAGTCTATGGCTCAGGAATAGCACTTCTAGGAATTCCATAGAACAGAAACTTTTGTTTACTTAGGTAAAAGAGAAAAAAAAGAATATCAATAAGTTGTAGTTCTTGTTTCAGGACTTGAGGTAAAATTTTAATTTAATTGAATGTCTCACTCCAGGACTATTTTTTCTTTTTAAGTTAGACAATCACTGGGTGAAAAACTTCATAAAGTATCCCAGAAGGAGGTGTGGGGTAGGGAAATTTTTCAAAAGGTTGTGTATTTGAACTCCAGCAACCTGAGGTTAAAAGCACTTGCTGGATACATGCTCTGGCCCAAGGTTACTACCAGAAAGGTGAGAACCATGTCTTCTCTAACAATCATTATTCTAAAGAAATAAATTCCTCCTTACAGTTGAAAAATCATGTGAGTTCTGGATCCTCAACAGATGGAGGAGTTACATCAAACCTCTTGGCAGGTACCTGGAACTTGGAAAATTGGTGGAATTACAAGTTTTCATATAAGCTAACATAAGTGCATATTCTCTTTTAGCATGTAGGGAAACCAGTCTGAGGTTCCTGGATTCCAGGAGAGGTTAATACTCAGTCTACTCTGGTATCAAAAACCACATACACACCTTTCCTCCTGTTCTCAGACTTATTACCTTTAAAAACTTGACCTTTAAAAAGCTGTCACTTCTGAAATTGACACCTCTAAGCATCTCTTTCTTAAAGATGAAGCATTTTTAGTCTGGGTAGTTCTCTCATACAAGAACTTTAGGAGTCTAAAGTTTGACAAATGTGTTGTGCCAATGGACTCCATTTTTTATTTTGTCTTCCTCCTAATTTTGGGTTCAATTTTTGTACTTTTTATTCCTAAAAAATTCTTTATAATGTAGCACAAAAAACCCATAAATATTGAAGAGAGAAAAAGTGTTTTCAAAGTGTTAAAAAGGGGTAGTTTCCTCATTTTCCTCCATGCTCTACTCTTGCCCCTGAGTCTGTATTATTGACAATACCTGTTCTCCTATCTAGTTGCTATTGCTATATATATATATAACACAATAACTACTGTTTTGCAGCACCCAGATCAGAGCTATAAATAATTATACATTACTTTTCATTTGCATTTCTACTAACAGTTTATTCCTAGCTTTCAGAGTGTTTTCTAATTATGAGCCTGAAACAAAACTCCTCATATTTAACTTTGACGTTCCAAGATGACATATAATTCAAAATTTATTGAGAAAAAGTTCTTGGCTTTTTCATCACATGTATAAAGCATTTTTTAAAATGTATTTACTGCTCTCTAAAAAGGAGTATATTTTGTGTTACGTGAAGAGGCAGGTTGTCTGTTTCCTGTCTGACTCACCATGGTTAACCAAAGCATTCTGTCTCTTGAATCCCCTCAGACACAAGGGTTACTTCAATAATCTATATATCTAGTAGAGGAAATATTCAGCATGTGTTTTATAGTGCTGCTGGGACCTATATTAAAATTCTAGTGTACCAAATGATCCTTATATTACACAGCTTCTATAGCTAATATTTGTAAAAAAAAAAAAAAAAAAAAAAAGATATCCTGATAACAGTGAATTAAAATACTTATTATTTTAACCAAAATCAAAGTATTTCTAAAATTCTTCACAGATAAACTAAATAGTCTGGGTTCTTTTCTGGATGCTTTAACAAACTACAGGATGGAAAGTGCGAGAGAAAACAAAATGTCTATGGTGCCAAATATATGTCTTCATTAGTTCAAAAGAGATTGCATTTAGCTTTAGTTCTGGCTATCTTGTGATAGCTATAAAGTCAATATTACAGCATCTGGACTAGGAAACTAGTGTGAGCCCATGTGTAGCTGAAGAACCATTAAAATATTCTCAATTAAAGTGAATGACTCTTGTTCCCCTGTGAATTTCAGTTGGATCTTCTGAACTTGCTGAATAAATCTACTAACCACTCACACAAAATTGAATTATATTGCTAAGAGAGTTGAATATGAATAACAGATAGCTACAGAAAAATTAAATGTTTCTGTTCCAATTAAAAACAGAAAACATGCCTGGAAGTAGCTAAATACAAGTAGACGAGTTCGTAGGTTTTCCTTTTCCTTTTCTTTTTGTTTTCTTTTTCCCCTTCAGAAATATGTACACACAAAGCCATTTATATAAACACAATTTTCTCTCTCCTGCTACTCTATTAATTCCATTTAAAAACAGATTTTTTTGACTCTGTGAGTAAAAATAATACACCAAATAATTTCATTAATGCATCTCTTTTTAAACTATTTTTTTGTTGCAACTAGCTCCTAAAAGCTGCAACTAGCCCCCAAGCCATAGAACCCCCAGATTATACTCTGGAAGTATTTATATAATAGGAAGATGCAGCATCCCACTTAACTCTTTTATCATGTGATAACTAGGAAAAACAGCTCATTCTTCTAATCTCATCTAATGAAATGTTCTCAATTTTCTCATGTTCACTTGTCCCAAATTTGTGTCTTCTCTTTCATTATAATCTTTGTCATTCAGTGAAGAAATTCATCAGACCTGAAGATATCTTATAATGGAACACAAACCTTTTTAAAGACTGAAGGAGTAAAATTACCTGAAAACAAGCTGCTGTTAGGGAATCAGTAGTTATGCATTACAGAACACTTGTCCTCTACATTTATTTTTTCCTTATGAATGACTGTAACAGTGTAAAGAAATTAGCATAATATATATCAATGATTTGCCACTGTGGGTGAAACAAATACTTCCCACTTTTTTCTTTTTTTTTTTTATTTTTCACTTTTAAATATTTAAAAACCTATTAGCTATATCAGTTATATAAATATCTGACCAGGGAAGGAAGTATGCTGCATGCTCAATACTTATTTGATATAACACCTTTTCTGCCTAGATTTAAACGGCCTCAACATGTCCTCCTTATTTATTAAGGTTGTTTTGATTATTTCCTGATTCTTGACATAATATTCCTGAAACTTGGTTAGACAGAGGTTAGAAAAGAACATAGAATTTCTAAGTGTTAACTGGGTGAACTTGGTCAGTCTCTTGGTCAAACAGATTCATTTGATTTGTCTGTTTCAGTGACCTTTTGACTTACAGTCATCTGCATTCTGTTCATGCTTTATTTCATTTTCTTTTACTGGAGAGCACTTTGGAATGTTTGTCATGAAAAGAGCTACATAAATATTAATGTATTGATAGTGTTATGGCTTTTCGAGCCTATTTTTCATTTCACGGGTTTTAAGAGCTACAAAATTTACTGACTATACAGAAAATATAGTATAATGGACTTTCTGAAATGCCCTGAATGAGATAAAATACATGAATTATTAATCCCATGGATGTCAGTGCTCTCTTGCCTGTAGACAAAATTTTCTGTGCTAGTCCAAGATTTTTTTCTACTGTGCAACGTTTCTGATGAATACACCTTATGCCTCTTGTCTTGTAAGCAAGCATATGTTCCTAATTACATTCTAAAAATAGTTATATGAATTTTATATGCACAGTGTAGTCATCAAAATGCACTTTGAACCTCCAAAAGCTGCAGGGAACATGCAGGGAGGCATTCACATGGGACTGTGTTTCCTACAGGTAGTGTTAGCAGGCATCTGTCAACATAGAAAAGCAGAAGCAACTTCAGATTCTGAATGAAACAAGGAGATTGTGCTTTGGGGATGACTTGACTCAGTTTATTTTCTACTCTGTTTTATTTTTTCCATTACCTGCTGATTCCCTGTCTATTTTTTTTTTTTTTTTTTTTTTGTTTTGTTTGTTTGTTTTCCTTTTTTCCTTTCTTTTTTTTTTCCCCTTCTTTTTTCTTTTTTTTTTTTTTTTTTTTTTTTTTTTCTGGTAGGTATTCTTCCATCTGGGCTAAACAGCTAAGTTATAAGCTGTGAGTCTCATTTATCACACCATAGGAGGGAAGCCATCAGAATCTGCAAATCTGCAGCAGAGCACCTAATACAGACTAATGAAAACAAATGGAGCTCCAGGTAAAGGCTACTCACAAATCTTAACTCATCCAGCTGTTTTAAAAATCACAAATGCTGAAGCTCCCAGAATCTTAGATAGCCTTTATAAGGCAGTGGCCTGATTCAGTTGAACCAGATGGAGAATACATCAGATTTGGACTCTTGCCCTTACTTCTGATTTGTATCAGTTGTCAACTTAGTATGAACTGTGATAATTTTTCCTATAAAAAGCAGAACTCTGAACATTAAAGTGCCACGTTTAAGAGAGGAAGGTGCTGAATAACTTTTTTTTTTCCCACTCATTCAGCTGCAGATAATCATATCCTATAGCTCACTGTCCCTTGTTTCTTCACCTCTGCTCACCACCCTACTGCATCATGGAACTTTTAATAAATGCCCTTAAATGCCCTGGTGCCCCTCCACTGTATTTCTAAGACTGACTAAGGTATAAGAAACCTAGCACCCTCATGAATGCTTCTGCAGATGCAGAAAGCAGACCAATACTTGATATTCTTCCCACCTTCAATCAGAGGCATAAGTAATTCTCACTGATAATTCTTACTGAATACCAACCCTTAACTAGGAGAAACTTGTGTTGTCAAGTACAAAGAGGTCTTTATTTGAGGATTGTCTGCAGCTGTACACAATCCATCCATCCATCCATCCATCTGAACCTGCATTATATCATTTATCACCGCAGTCTGAATGCATTGACCTTCAGAACACAGAGCAAGATAAATCTGCAAACTCGAGTGACTGCCAACGTTGTACAGGGATGTGTGGGTCACAAGTATCTATTTATGCTTTAATGTCTAACAATTCTCTCAGAATTTCTTAGGTAAGTGCATTTTAAAAACCAATCAATAAATAAATATCTCAGGCTCACTTTGAGGGCAGAATGTTTACCTCCCTCTGAGCCATAGTTATGACAATATTGTATATAATCTCAGGAAAACAGCAAAAAGTAATATAGCAGTGTGGGAAACCTGAGAACAATAACTGCATAAACACTTTGTTGTTCCATTTTGTTTCAACTGAAAAATAGAATAAGAGAGACAGTAAAACTGAAAAAATCTTCAGGAAATTTGCATACTTAAACAATATTTCTAATTTAAGCTTGGGCAGAATTACATAAACAGGAGTGAAGGATGACTTTATTTTGCTTTTTTCCACTGTTTTACTGTTTTGCTTTTTTCACACCCAAAGCTGGAAAGCAGTTACAATCTGGTTTTCAAAGCTTCCTTTCACCACAACAGGAATTTTGTCCTTTCTAGCAGAAAAAAAATTAGGCAGCTATTGAAGTTATTGAATGATTAATTAACTTTTTTTGTGTAAAGATTATTTATGAGGAAAAAAAAGAAACAATAACAAAAAAAAAGAAACAGACCTCAAACTACTCAGCTTGAAGATACAGATGTTTTGACTACATGTAGAACATGTGCAAGGGATTACAGCTGGTGAGCATTAGTGTTTTTTAATACACTTCAAAACATGGAGTGTGTTATTCTTTTGTAGTGGGTTTTCCCACCAGATTAGTAAAGGATGAGTGGAAAGTACATTTTGTGGAGAGAAAAACAATAGATACCTGGCTACAGAGAATTGTAGCTGCTTTTTTTTCAGTTTGTTTGTTTGTTTTGGGGTTATTTTTTTTGTATGAAAGGTGTAAGAATCAGTACCTTTCACTCTAACTCATTCATTCCAGAGCATACAGGAAACATAAAGAAAAGCATTGATACTTTGCCATGAAAGAAGTGTATTTTTAGCAATCTCACAAGCCCCAAACCTTTAGTCCAGATTCTGAAGTGTTTTATAGGTTAATTTGGTGCTTATCTTCCCAATTAAAGTAAAAGACAAGTCTCCTAAAACACCCTGGATCTGTGCAATGGTACTGAAGCACATTCCCAGAAATTCCCATTTAAAGACAATATTTTGACTTTTTACTGTGAAGTAATTTTCAGGGAGTGCATGTTGGGTTTTTTTTTTTTATTTCTTTGGTCAGCATTCAGAAAATTCATAATGTCTTCTGAAGCTGATTAACACAGGACTTTGTTGAGTAAAAGAGATGACCTCTATATCTCTCAGTTTTCTGTTAATTTTTTATGAACTTCCTAATTGATATTATTAGCAACATTTTTATGAAAGTTAGTTGTTAAGTTATGGTGACATTTTTATTCTTTCCCCTTGAACATTTCCTAGGAATACAGTTCAAGCTATTACATTAGTATTTCAGTGACTTGCTTGCACATGTATTAATTTCCTCTCATTTTCCAAGACTTCACAAGCTCCAGTATGCTCACTGCCTGACCTGGCAGATCTTCCTCTCAAAATCATAATCAACTTGTTCTTTCCTATGTTTTGGAAAGGATAAAGAATATTTACACGTATTAGAAATTAAAATGTTGCATTGTCAGCTAAAGTGTATGCAGTGGTAGTAAATATGCATTACCATTAAGATGACTGTAAAAAAAAAAGTGAAATGACTCTTAGTACTGACACTAGAAGCACTTTGTGAAGCACTGGTTAGGCCTCAGGTACAGAAGTTTACAAAATTCAGTGGAGTGAAAGGTGACTTGAATCTGTTCTGTGTGCAAGTGGAGATACATTATATGAATGGAAATTGTCCTACAAACTGAGATAAAACAAGTATAGTGTGTTGCAGACTAGTAAAACACCAAAGGAATTTGAACATTGGCATCAGAGACACATGTGAATAAAAACATATTTAAGCCAAATCATGCAGCTGGAATGAGATCTAATGGGTTTAAAATTATTATGAATATGTTTTGGCAGGGGACTTGCAGTCTTTGAACCATCCCAGCCAAAAAGTCTAGAAAACTTTGAGACAAGGGTAATTGTGGTGAAAAAGTGGGAAATCAATAAAGTCCATCAGGGGATCCTTTTGAGGGTGCAGGATGTGGATGTCCTCCACTGCCTGGGACATCTCCTGAGCTCTGGTGCTTCCTCATCACTCCTGTGCAGATCTAGGGAGAGGGGAAGGGAAGGAGGGAAGGGGAAAGGGAAAAGTGGAGGTTACACTGTGTGCATTACAGAAGCAGAACCTCTGCTTACAGCTTTAGGAGATTTCCTGACAGATTTCAAAATATACTTGTAGGATGCTTAATCTTAGCAGAATACCTACGAGAAACTTATGCTTCTTCTACAATCTGTTTTATCCTAATTTCTGGTTCAAGAGGGTCTGACTAGTTCAAGAAGGTCTGACTCCAAATTTCCTTATTGGACCAAAATTTTGATGCCCTTCTTACAATTTTTTTGTCTGAATTATGTTACACTGGTTAAATTTTAACTTTTTTTACCTTTTAACATTTTTACTTCTGGTCGAAATAAAAGAAAGTGGATTTAAACTTTAGTGTGACATGCTTGTGTTCAAGAGCTTGAAAATATAGCATAAAAAATGTGGGCTTTCTCCCAATATTTCTCTTGAAATATCAGACTTAAATATTAGAAAGACTAGCAAGACTTCATGCAATGCTAAAGAGTGTTTTTATTTTTAGTCTTTTCTTGATATAATGATAATATGTAATATTATTCTAAATAAACAAAGTCTTCACTTTCTGGTCTTCATCACAAATGCTGAACTGTACAACAATTTCAACCTCACTTGGGTTGCTAAAGGGCAGCATTTGGTTTTGGGAGATGTGACTTTAGGGCAGAGGGGGAGTAAGAGAAAATAACAGGAAAAAGGAATTGAATTGGGAAATAAACAAAAAGTTGGGAGGAATGTGATACTTGGTAGCTGAAAGGCAGAGGAGGCTGTCAAGATGATCGAAGGGATGAGTCACATCTCCTGTGAGGAAAGGCTGAGAGAACTGGAGATTGTTCAGCCTGGAGAAGAGAAGGCTTTGGGGTGACCCAATTGCAGCCTTCTAGTAACTAAAAGGGGCCACAAGAAAGATGGAGAGGGACATTTGGCAAGAGCATGTAGTAACAAGGGGGAATAAATTCAAACTGAATTTAGATTTGGGTTAGGTTTGATATTAGGAAAAAACCTCTTTACAGTTGAAACACTGAAAACAGGTGGTCCAGAGAAGTTGTGGGTGCCCCATCCCTGGAGGTGCTCCAGAGCAGGCTGCTTCTTTCACCTTGCCTAGTGGAAGGTGTTCCTCTCCACAGCAGGGTGGTTGGAACTGGATCTTTAGGGTTCTTTCCAGCTCTATGATTCCATGATTCTATGAAATGAAAGAGGATTGCAGAGGGATGATCAGGTTATAAAAGAAAAGCAAACAGGGGAGAAAATTCATAGAAAGGGGAAACTGTATTGGTGACTAAAGGTAGCAAAAGCCCATCTCTTGTACAGAGTGGAGTATTTGACTTACTTTTTCTTCTGTGTCCTTGATTACATATTATAACAATTGTTTTGTAGAAAGAAACTGGAAAATATTAGGATCTCCTGTTATTTGCCAAGATTAATTCTGCCAAACTCCTATTACTGGGTACCTATAGGGCAGAAAATGCAAAAGTGCCTTAGTGCTTTCAGATTTTGTTTTCCCTGGAGCTGGCCCAGAGAGGAATAATTGCTCTGAGATTGAAGGTTTGCCTGAAATGTAAGATTTTTCTGGGAAGTCTTTGCTCAGAATTCTTTCAGGCATCTGTGAACAACCTGGACTACACATACCAATACATCTGCCTTTCTTTTAAAAGTGTTTGTTTGGGTTTTTTTGGGGTTTTTTTTGGTTTGTTTTTTTTTTTTTTTTTAATATAATAATAGATCATTAACTTGCCTTGTTACTGCAAGGTCTGATTTGTAGTTGTCATTAGCCATTACTTAGGAGAGTGCCCATAGCTTGTGAGTTTTCAATGCATTAGGAAAGGCACTTCAGAATTTCAAGATGGCATAATATTTTTGGTGTCCACTGATTTTCCCTGTGTGTAGGAGAGGAACTGAAGGACTGAAGGTCTACCCAAAGAGAATAATATGCCAGCAACAAATTGTGTGGTTATGAGAGTCTACAGTGATGAGAGCTAGATAATAATCAAGTTCCTTGTACTCTGCTATATTTTCAAGCACTTGTTTTAGCCCATCAGAATATTTATTGTCCCTGAAGTGTAACAAGCAGAGCACACCAGAGGCTTCTTTCATTGGCACTATCAATACTGAATGTGCTGTTGACCACAGGAACAGGTTTCACTTCAGTCTATATATGTTATTGCTGCACTAGACCTTTTTTAAGAGAAGTGTCCCTTTTATGTGATCTTATAGTTCACATAGTGTTCAAGTGCTATTGTTTTTGAAATCTGAGTGTGGTGGAGAGTTATGGGGACTCTGGGGGAGAGTCTCCAGAGACAGAGTATGATGAGGGTTCTGAGTTTTGGAAATTAAATACTCAGAAGCCTCTTGGCATTAACTCTGCTTCAGTGTACTTGAAAATACTACACCATGTGGCAATCACAATGAACAGTGAAATCTCCTCTGCTTTTTGAGTTGAACTCTTTGTAATGCACTTCCTGGGAAGACAGGGCAAAAATGTAACTTTAGTGTCTACTCTTGGCTGAGTTGGACTATGTAAAACATTCCTGATGCAGCAGAAAGTCTTTTAGGATGGGGCCAAGACAATTACATGGTGTAATTTTCAACTTTCAAGAACTGCTCTCAGTTCTAACAAAAATGTCAGTAAGGTTTGTTTTCTCTGAAAACAGACTTTATCTTAGAGGAGCAGTGGTACAGAGTTCAGTGTTGGTAGCTGTGACACAGTGGGCCCTACACACCTCTGCAGCCTTTGATTCTCCTAAAATCACTGTGTGCCAGATGCTTTTTAAAGAAGCAAAGTGACTAAGTCACTCAGGAGTCTGAAGCTGGATCCAAGAGTAGTTGTGAGACTATCAGCCAGTGAAACAGCCCTCACACAAGATCTGCTCTTCTCATTCAACTGCTGGCTGCTATTTAAGATGATCCATCCACTGAATTACTTCTGGAACTCTAAAGAAATATTGAAATATCAAATATTTTTCTCTGTAAATGGCTATGGAGCATGGTGTGGAATTTTTCCATATTGGTATATGTTCAGCTTTTTATTCAATTTCTTTAAGAAAGCAATACTTCTGAACATCATGTGCAGATTTTTAGGTAAATGTTTCCCATTAGATATAGCTGATCATATTATAACTAACCTGACCAATTCTTTGTGGTTCTCTACTTTGTCTTTAGGAATTTTCTATTGAAAAAGCTCTGAAAGTAAGGCAAATTGAACTAGATTAGATATTTTATTTTTAGAAAAGTGATTGGGATAATAAACATTTTAATAACAGAGGTAAAGACCTCTGAGCTATAATCATTCTGAGCAATATAGCTTCTAAATGCATCCTTTCCAAAACTGAGTCATGACTTCCCAGTATTTCCATTTCCCTCTAAACATGTATTTCTCTCAATATAAATATCTGGCTATTTATACACATATGCACAATTCCACACTAATAGGAAAAGACTTGTGCTTCCTCTTGTGCTTAAGGTGACCTTAATTTGACCTCCTCCAATTAAATTATGCTTTCTAATACATAATAATGTATTGTGCTGGTATAAAACGTAATGGCCATAGTGAATTGCCTGGTCCATCTATAGAGCTGAGGATGGAAATCATTGCAGTTAGCTGGGCATCACATGCATAGGTAAGATGTATGATGAGAGGCCCTGCCAGAGATCTAATTGTGCCATGTCCATTAAACCAGTCATTGGAATTTTTAAAAAAAATTAATTGGTGATATAATATAGATAAAATGTGGGCTTGTTGGAAATTAAGAGACTAATGTGATGAATTGTATCCAGGGCAATACCAGGCCGTATTAAAAATTGTACTTCAAGGTTTTGAAAGAGGGAAAATTTCTGAAGTGGATAACAATTGCTAAACAACTGCAAACTTTTGTAATGTATCTTCCAATAAATCTGCATAACAGTGCAGTAGGGAAATAGATTTCTCTGGATGAATTTAATTAATTTCACAAATGCATGTATTCAGACATGCTGTAACACAAAGACATCCCAGGCTGGTTGAAGACGGTGCAAGAGGGAATGTGTTATTTTTTCAATTAAAATAATATGCTTTTACTGTTGTTCTGTTATTTAGCTCAGTAGCTGCTAATAAGTGTACACAGTACTCCCAGAGCACCTTATCTTGTTACATTCTGTTTTTTCTCTTCTGCTTCAGTTTATTTAAACAAAATTTCTTCAGCTTGATTTTTTGCCTGTCCACCCATAATGCAAAGGAAGAACTGTGAAAGAATGTAATTTCTTGCAGGTATATGTGTCTGGGGATTTTTTTAAGCCTCATCTTCACACAGGCTGTTTTTAAATTTTCTACTAGAATAGCCCCAGTTTCTGAGACATGAATGAAAATGAAGGGAGTGTGAGTCATGGCATTTGGTCAAAATATTTTGATGCTTGGGTGATGATGATTTGAAGCTCTTCAACACTATTGAATTACTTCAGACTCTATTGTATTTAGTTTTCCACATGCTCTGGTCCTACAACCCTGACATACTCAGACTCTTCTTTGCAAATATGTAATGCTTTGGAAGGTTCATAAACCTAGCTGTGAAGACTATGGCCAAAAATACTAGGGTGATAGGAATCCAATAAACTGAGACCCAGTTTTAAAATCACAAACATATGCATCCCTATTGCTTGCTCATGTTAATTCAGCTTACAGTAAATAAAATGAGGGTCTTTTCTACTAGCTCCCTGAAATTTCTTCTAGTATTTCCTTCTCTAAAGTTAAATATTTCTGTGAAAGAGAAAGGAAAAGAGAGATCACAGCACACAGAGTATATATCTGAAATGAAGAGAGGAAAGGATGAGTAATCAAGGAAAGTGAAAGAGTGTTATAGTATGAAGATACAGGTGACAATATAAAACAAAAATTATAATATGTATGTTTAAATTTTTATACATGTTTTCTTACTTATCTAGTTTTTATGCAATCTCAGTGAAACAGAAGACAATATAGAATTTATTGGTATACTGGCAAGTTTTTTGCAAGTTCTGGGGCAAATAAATCCGGGTTCTGTAGAATCAAATACTAGAAATGAATACTAGAGTTGGGGTTAGTCAGCAGTAGTTACCCAAGGAGGTCCCATACAAAGAGGAGGGAGTTGTTCTTAGAGGTACATCAAATGATCTGAAAAATAGAGTGGAAAATAGTGTGGCCAAGATTCAAGAGACTAATTTGCAATTACAGAATTGATAAGAGACAGGACCTGCTTACCTTGTCACTGTTAAATGAGTCCTCCTGAATTTTCTCACTTTGGGTAACTCAATATCTAATTATGCACATGCATATTTTCAGAAGCAGCCTAACTTTCCTAGTAGTAGTGTCCTAAAAACCTGATGTCAATACAATGAAAACAAGATGTGGCCAGCAATGTAACACTGACCATTCTGTAAATTCAACAATTGGTTAAAAGCAAAGCTGAGAAACCATGTTGCAGAGAAGCATCTGTAACTGCTATGAGGATTTTCTCTAACTGAAAGTTGCTGCATTTTTCATATCGTTAGCATTGAAGGGATGTCTCTGAAGCTGTTTTCAAAGGCTTGTGAAGTTTCTTACTTAAAGTTCTGTACAGACTCCAAAGACCATTTTCTGACTGAATATTTCTTAGGTTTTGCCAGTGGTGTTAATAATTATCCTAAATAATTGCTTTTTCTCAAACCAGTTCCTTTTTGGATAAGACTCACACAGGTTTGTGAGGTTCAAATTCTGGACACAGTGTGAAGTCAGAGTGTTGATCTGGAACAGTTCCCCCTCTCACTTCTCCTGCATGCTGGCCCAGGAAGGGTATTAAGAGTAGGAGCCATTTCAGACCTTCAGACTGTCTGAAACTGCTCACTCCATGATTATTGTATTCCATTGCAGAATGTGCTGCCTGCAGTCTGGAAGAGAAGTGAGAGTCGTTATTCATTGCTAAAGAGTTTCACTATGATTTGTAGCATGAAATCATTATGGAGGTGCCTAAAAGGAAGCAGCAAAGATTTTTGTTAAATAGGCAAAGAACTTAGAACAAAATATCCTCCATTTATTATCTTCTTAAAATTTTTGTCAAAATGCAATAATGCAAATGAGAAGCAGCAATCCCACTGAGTATTTGTTCCAATTTTGATGCTTACACTTACTGGATTGGAGGAGTATTTTAAAAAAATAACCCCCTCTCCTCAGCCCCCACCCCAAACACACACAAAGCCATACAGATGAATTCAGGGAACGTGAAAGAGCATGAGAAATTCCCATTGGAACCATTCCCATTACACCGTACAAATGAAAGAGAAGTTTTGGGGTGTGCTTCCCCTCCTCTGTTTTCCAGAGAATGCTAAGTGTGGGGTATGAAGCATTGCTGAGGCAGTCGGCAGCACCTCTTCTTTCCTGATTTCTGCCTTGTTTCCCCTTTTTACCCACCAGCTTTCTCTCTCTTCCCTCACTCTTCCACAAAAGATTTCCAGCAGAGAGCAGCTGGTGCCTCGTTTTGGCTGCTTTCCCCAGACGCTGGGGGCTTTCACCAGAAATCAATGGCTGCTTATTTTCCCCAGTGCTGTGTTTTTTATGTGTGGACTGACATGGCCCCAGCCATACTGACCCATTCTGCTCAGCTATTTCCATTTAGACGTGCCTCTTTACAAATAGCGGAAATTAGTTGAGGGCCAGTGTCAAACTGCTTGTCACATCTTGTTTTCAATCTGTTCAAATCAGGTTTATAGTGTCCTATTCAGAAGCCCAGGCTGCTTTTGAATGCACACAATGCATTTCAGGCGTTCCATCAGGCGATAAATGCAGAACTCACATTGCTATTAAAAAATAATCATAATGATTAGTCTTTTGAATTTTCTGAAGTAACTTATTTGCTTGGGATTTGTTGTCTTAATTGCACTACGTCACTTGCTCATACTTATTCATCTCCATAAGATGCAAACTCACTCCCATCTGATCTGTCAGTGTAGCAGTTGTACCATGTGAATAAGTTCTGCCATTGCTTCGGCAGTAATGAATGAAAGAGTAAGTGAATGAATGAATGAATGAATGAATGAATAATCAGAGGTCTGCTAGATTGGATGCACTAAACCTGAGCGACTTGCATGCTCTTTGGCTTCCAGGAACTTCTGCCAAATATAGTTTTGTTTTATGTCTCCACCTAAGGAGCAACCATGTAAGAATCTCAAAGAGTTTGGTGGTGTCTGCAGTTACACTAGGCATTATGTGTTACTTCAAGCACAAGAAAGTGCCTTAAAACCTTAAAACTTTGTAGAAAGATATGTTCCTAATGGCATTGCAGGACTTTTCTTCTGCAATTTAGCAATATATTTATGGTATAACACTAAGTTATCTAAGCATGGAAGAAAACCTTATCACAACCTTTAGAGCAAAAAACTATTTTAGTTCAATTCATTTAAAAGTCTTCACACTTGCCAAGGATTTTATCCTTGGTGAGTGAAAATGCCTGGAGTGTTTGATGACACTCGGTTGCCAAATAATAAAGCTACTGAAATAACATATACAAATGCACACTATGTGATTTTCCACTAATTTTTAATGACATGCAAAGTTTTAGAGCTCCAGATACAAGCACAACTCTCTACGTGCTCTAAAGCAGCTGCTGTCATGTTCTAGTGAGAACTTTCATAGGGTTACCCTGGTAATACTTATTTGAATGTCAATATGTGTTTATTCAAATGAACAGTCAGCCACAATTTTCCCTTTTCTCTGAAATGAGAAAAAAAAAAAATCAAATGGGGGTGTCAGAACCCCACAGAATTTCACTGCAACAGTGCAAGGGAGTTTAACAAAAGCCTCCCAAACGTTCTGTAGTGCACAGCACACAAAACTGCTGAAAACTCCTTGTTGAATTCCAATATTCAGTGACTGTCAAGGTCTTAGGGCTGATTGCATCCTTATTCGCTGCACTTGAGTTTATTGTCTTTGTTTTGGGTGAGTAGACGCTGCAGGTGTTGCACAGCTCAGCAATCTCTTTTCCTTCTTCCTCTAAAGCCACTGCTTTTTTGAGTCTGAAAGCTACAGAGAGAAGACTAGTAGGGAAAGATTCACTCTCCAATCTTACAGACTGGCAGGATGATCATAAAGTATGACTTGGAATGTCTGGTGGGTAAACCCAAAGCTAGAAAATAGAAATAAGTAACACATTTCTTAAGTATCTTCTGATGTCAGTTGTTACCTTATTTCTCAAGTCTCATGAAACAGTGTTATGGTCAAACATTAATCAGTGGTCTGACTTATGTTTTGCAAAGTTTTTCTAGTTTTGCTCACGTATGACATTGTGAACTGTGGCCTGGATCCATCAAGTTCAGTCCATTTCAAGTTAACTCGGTGTAAAGCCAGGTAGTAACATATCACACCCTTCAAATACAAAGATATTTTTGTTCAGAGCTCCAGACCTCTCCATTTTAAGCAAAATAATTTTCATGGAGGTTTAAAAAGATATTTTTATTTTTGCACCTTAAAAAATGTATTTTTTTTTTTTTTTGAAAAGCCTTCATCAAACACTGCAGTTCTGCAGAAACATATATGGGAAAGGTTTTTAGGGTACTATTTCTTAACTGGCCTGTGGAATGTGGAATCTTGAGATCTCATTCTCAAAGACTGACATTAGAAATTGAATTTTACACACCAAAAGTAGCTTTTAAAAGTCCACTTGAAAAGAATGTTTCCCTTTGTTAAGGGTTCTCAAATTATTTTTATTTTATTCATTTATTAAATTATTATTATTATTATTATTATTATTATTATTATTATTATTATTATTATTATTTTATTTATTTATTTATTTATTAAGTTTATTATTTCTTAGTAAAACCATTGCTTCACTTTTGCCAATTGTTTCCAAAACATGAGGGTGTCTGTTTGTTCTAGGAAAACCCTGAGAAGAATATAATTTTTTCCAGTGATTTTTGCAAAATCTCTTATAAATATTATTTTTGTTATCAAAGTAAAAAAAAAACCCTAGACCAACTAGGTAAGGTTTTATTTCCCTCCTAGGTGACCTTCAGGATAAGGCAGAAAGAATTCTGATTGGGAGGAGAGGACAGGGGTAAGAAGAAAAGAATATTTGGACAGAGTAGGAACAGGACCTGAGACAAAGGACTGAGATGTCATCTATATTATATCATCTCATCTCTTCATTTTAGCAGGAAGTTTACATAGAAAAATCTTGGAAGAATAGGGATAGCTGTCTAATACTGCAGGAGATTTTTTTTTCCCTTTCTTTTCTTCTGAATTAAGAATGTGAAATATGATCACAGACTTATGGGAGAAACTATAGAAAAAGTTGTCTGGAACTATTTTTTGTTTTTGCAAAAGAAAATATAATCTAAGTTTTTCTAAGACAAAATTAATTTTCAAAATTTTCAGTATTTCATAGAGTTGAGAAGGTTTTGGATATGTAATTATTATTTTTCAACACTGAATTGTTCTGCTGACTATTTAAAAGTGCTCTTTTTACACTCTATACATATCAGAAAACACAGAAACTCTCATTTTCAAACACAAGAAATACAAGAATCATCCATCATTTTGGCCTTTTCCAAGAAGACAATTTTTTTTTCTAATTTCAGCTTCAAATTCTTCCAGTGATGCCAAAACTGAATTTTCACTGCAGGACGTTTGGATGGAACACCAAGGTTTGAAAGGCACATTAACTCGTTAGGCGTATATACAACCCTCCTGTATTAAAAGGTCCTACCACAACTTGTTCTGTCCTAAGAGAAGCAGCCAAATGCATTTGCCAGCGTGCAGTGTCATACAGAGGGAAGGGAACAGCATGTTCCTTCTTACAGGACAATAACATCCCACACGTGGTGGAGGATAAACCCATCCGTAATGAAAGGGGCACAGTATGAAATGTTGATTCCTCCTTTTCATGACCTCTGCGGTTGCCAGCCAGAGTGTACACAGCTAATAAAATGAGTGAAAACGTATTTCTTGTATGCCTGCAAGCAGAGACCTCAGGCATGGAGTATTTTAATAGCCAATAGGTATTCAGGATACCAACTAGGCATATAAAGCAGTGAATAGCTCGGATAATTGCATAGGAGCTGAGAAAGAGCCAGTGTAGAGACCAAACCTGTGAATAAAGACTACAAATGAAACATAAACAGGTCTGAATGCTGCAGTTTGGAGCAATAACTTGTTCCTGGAAAATACTGCTGTCTAGTGGTTTTTTTACAGCGTACCTGCTTGGTCTTTTTAACATTGTTTTATTATAGTCAGAAAAAAAGAAACAATTTTACTATATTCAGAAACAGTTTAACAGTTCCAGAGGGTACTGTACACACACTTCTACCCCAAACAATACATCGAAAAGGCACTTCAAATACGAAAGCAAATTGAGTGATGAGAAGTGTATCAAACCAGAATAATTGGCCCTGAAGATCACGATTTAAAAGTGGATGGCAAATGCCCTTGGGTAAGAACAGCACACAGCTCTTTCTCTCCACGAAGAGCCATCAGCAGCGATAAGATTTCCAGAACACTGAACAAAAAACGTTTGCATGCTATTTTCTGTCACTGTTTTCAGTAAGTAGGAGACACAGAAACTGTAGTGCTATGTCTATGATCTCTAAGTAATGAAGGATGTCAAATTACCAGTGTATGCATAGAAGCATTAATTTACCCTCTTTCCAACAACCACTTAAATGTGATCTTGGAGTAAGTTACAGAGCAGTTAATAATATGCCTCAAGCTAAATTTTACAGCTGCAGGCTGCATTTTAAGTCAACCACCCTCTTCCATCTATATGTATGTTAATAACAGCAACTACCTCTTCTACAGCACCTTGCTTCCCAGAATTATGGGACTTTCAGTACACCTGGACTGGAATTTTGAACAAATTGTGCATATGCTTCATTCTTATGTACATACTTTGTGATTGGAAGTCCTTTCAGATCTACATGTTAGAAAGTCTGGTTATCTTACACTGAATGTATATATATGTATATATATAAAATGTATATATGCTTTATGATTTCCCTTTAGTACAACTTCATTTATAATGCTGAAAATACTTTTCCTGCAACAGAAACCATGCTTTTTAACTCATAAGCAGAAGAACTTGTCCTTATGCTCAGTTTCTGTAGATGTCCAAAAGGCTAAAGATACTTTTCCTATTTCAACCAAATGCTCATAATCTTTAAAAACCATCTGCTTGTATTTAGACTAGTTGCCTTTTATTTTTTTAAGGGCAGATACTTTTAATCCATTATGAAGGTTATTACAAAGACTAGAGCACGTGTGAGAAATTTTGGGAAAGATTGTAGGATTCAACAAGGGTCTGATTCTTATTTGGAGTTTCCTCATGGAATATAAATAATCTTCCTCATTCCTATCATACCACATGCACAAAGGATTGACAGAGCAGCAGCACAGGGGGATTCTAAAACTTCAAATATACTGGGGTTTTTTTTTTTATTTTTTTGTGAAGAGAGATCATATTTCAAGGGAGAATGGACTGAAAACCAACCAACCAACCAACCAACCAAATAAGCCCAAAATTGAATATATATGCATTTCTAAGGCTGGCTTTAAAATGTCTAAATTTCAACATGGAATTTTTTTTTTTTTTTTCATTTCATAGGGGAATCTTCTAATGATGTGTCATTCAAAACTTTTGATGATCAAAGGAATTTCTACAGGACTTGTAGCAGCTGTCGAGTAATAAATTATGAAGAGAGTGGCCAATTATTTGTACACTGACTCTAGATGTTTGCCTGCATGAATGTGAGTATGGTTATGAGGTTAATGGGACCCCTTAAGCTGGAAGAGAAGCCCATGTGACTAACAAAGGTGATAAATAAGGAGAGTTCAGATGGCTTACACTGGCATTTCTGTAAGTGGTTCATGTGAGGGGACATCTTTAAGACTCCTGGAACAGCTGCACTCTTGCCCTTGTATTAATATTGAGCTAAGAAATCTTTCACCAGTAATCATCTGTGTTGTCAATCTTTTTCATTTTGCAAATAGTTACTTTCTTCTGGAATAAAGGAGAAAATTCAGGATCCTATAGCAATGTCTAGTGTAATATCTAATATAAGAATACTTAATTATTACTAATAAGATAAGGGATTTAGGTTTTTTGGGAATGTCCCTTCTAGTCAGTGGTGATTTCTGGTTTAAAGACAAAGTATCAGAGGCTTGGGCAGGAATCTTTTTTCCTACAAAAATAATGTGAAAGATAAGTCCATTATTTGTAAATTAAATGGTCTGACTTTAGTACTGAAATTTGTTTGTCTGACTGTCCCATAATAAGGGCTGATTCTTGATTCAATGGCACTTGAAAAAATCACTTATGTGATTGATGAGAAATTCTTTATGGCCTCTAAAATTGTCAAGGACAAGATTTTAACACAATACTGTGGTCTGTATCACATCTGGGTGCCTGCAAACTCATGTACATAGTATACAGCATTGTGCTCCTATTCCAGAGGTATTCACTGGTAAAATATTCTGGTTTTTTGTTTTGGGAGTTCTTTTCCCACTTCTGCCTGACAGCATCACCATACTGTGTTTTATCTGCTTGTCCTAACCTTCCTGTCTTCTCTTTTCAGTAATTACACATGCTTCTAGCACAACCACACTCTATTTCGTTGGTCCTACGAATACACTGTAATTTACCCTTCATTTGCCAAATAAATAAAGTGCAACTCACACATATCACCAGTACAGAAAAAAGGAAAGGAGAAACTCTGCAGGAATGTGTCTGCCTGTGAAATGCTTATCACACAAGCCAAGCTTAATGTGTCATAGTCAGTACTATGTGAGTTAGTGTACAAGGCACAGTCAGTGCCTTGGTGTGGGATTAGAGCTTGTTTGCCAACTGAGTAAACCCTGTTATTTCAGATACTACCTTTATTTCACATACATATGTATTTCATACACAGCAGTATGCTGTGTTTGGTACCCTGCTGACAAGACACTGTTAAGCTGCAAAAACAATTTCAGTGAGTTATATTGTTTGGACAACAGAATTTATTGACCCATCTCTTCAGGCACTGGTTACACTTTAAAAAAAAAAAAATGCTGGTTGGTGCAGTTACTTTGCCATCTGTGGCAGCAATAAGAAAATATGAGAGTGATGGTCATGATTCTTACTGACATCTTTTATCCTGGTATCTAGTAACAGCTGACAAAGAGGCACCTGCATATGTTCCTTGAATTCTTGAAAAGTTACAGACTCAAAGGTAGCAAAAACAAAAGACCACCATTCAAGGTGATTTTGAAGTTCAAATTTGGTTTATATGAACTAAGTATTGCAGAAACCATAATAAGACCTACATCTAAAAACATTATCAGTAGCAATACCACCAGGGTTTCTATTCCTAATGAATCCAGTCATATCAAAGCTCTGCTAAAGATGAGAAATGAAATACCATGGTGTATTTTTCTTTAGTACAATTCCTTTGGGTCCCATTCCTATACTATTTGTCAAAACAGCACTTTTCAGCAGCTCCTCTGAGGAAAACAGAATTCCATTTCAGTTCACAAAGTTAGTGTGATATTGCTGGACCAGACTGGGGCGGGGGGGGAGTGAGGAGTGGGGAGTGGGGAGGAAGAACAAAAAACAAGCAAAACCCATCAGTCAAACAAAAGAGAAGAATGATGCCTCTGATATTTCACAGTCCATCAATATTTTCTTGGAAAAGAAATAAAAATTTCCTTAGTAATTTTTTTTTTTTTTTCCCTTAAAGGGCTCTCAATTTTTTTTTGTGAAGTAGCAAATGTTGCATATGGACTTAGTTTTCCATTTACTTCTAAACTTGTCTGTTAAGAGCAACTCCTGCCTGATCAACAACTTAGTACCCTTCTATGGTGGAACTATTCCATGACTGGGTAAGGGAAGGGTTAGAGATGTCATTTAACTGGGCTGCTGTGAACCCTTGGACACAGTCCCTCACAACATCCTTCTCTCCAAATTGGGCAGAAATTAATTTGACAGGTGGACTGTTAAGTGGATAAGGAATTTTTTGGGTGGTCATATCCAGAGGGTGGTGATCAATGGCTTAGAGTCCTGAAGGACATCAGTGAGAAGTGGTGACACCAGGGGTGTGTACTGGGACCACCAGTGTCACACAAGGAGACATGTACAACAGTATCAAGTGCAGGTTTGCAGATGACAAAAAAAAAGCTGAGTGGTGCAGTGACACTCCTGAAGACAGGATGCCATCCAGAGGGACCTGGACAAGCTCAAGGAGTGAGCCCATGGGAACCTCATGGGATTCAGCAAGGCCAAGTGCAAGGTGCTGCCCCTGTGTTGGGACAGCCCCTGTCATCAGCCCAGGCTGGGGGATGAAGGCATTGAGAGCAGCCCTGCTGGAAGGACTGGGGGGTGCTGGTGGGTGAGAGGCTGGACATGACCCAGCCATGAGCACTCACAGAACAGAAAGACAAACGTGTCCTGGGCTGCATCCAGAGCAGTGTGGGCAGGGGAGGGAGGGGATTCTGCCCCTCTGCTCTGCTCTGGTGAAACCCCACCTGGAACCCTGCATCCAGCTCGGGGGTCCCAGCACAGGAATTCACCTGTTGGAATTAATCCAGAGGAGAGACAAAACAATTATCAGAGCTATGGAACTCCTTTCCCATGAGGAAGGACTGAGAAGATTAGGATTGTTAGGGCTGGGGAAGATAAAGCTCTGGGATGACCTTAGAGCAGACTTCCAGTTTCTGAAGTGAGTCTACAGGAAAGCCAGAGAGGGATTTTTTTGTAAGATCATATGGTTAGAGAATGAGGGGGAAAGGCTTTTAAGCTGAAAGAGATAAATTTTAGATAGAATATTGGGAGGAAATTCTTTATATGAGGGTGATGAGGCCCTGATACTTGCTCTGCCCAGGAAAGTGTTGATTGCACTATTCCTGGAAGTGTTCTAGGAAGTGTTCTAGGTTGGATGGGATTTCCATTAACCTGGTCTACTGCAAGGTGTCCTTGCCCACAGCAGCAGGATTGGAACTAGATGATCTATAGGATTCCTTCCAACCCAAAGCATTCTATGATAGTATGATATCCATGAGAATATCAGCTCTGACTTAGGCTTTTACCTCAGGATGTCTCCTCTAATTTGCAAGTGCTTTGGATGCTATACAGGAATTTTTGCAATAGCAAACTGCAAGTGAGAAGGAAAGGTATCAATTGTACAAATTGCTGGTTTTAGCACTTTGAACTATAAATTAAAAGTTGAAAGGAGGGGTTTTTTTCCCTATGTTTTTTCCCCTGAGCAGTTTATCTTTTGAACATTAGACCATTACATTAGCTAGAAAATTAAGGCAATAAAGTTTTAAAAATCCTTTAATGAGATCTCATGCGGATGGAACCATCTCCCTTCACTTTAGGCAACCACATTTTAACTATTTGTTTAGATTCCCCTAAAGGAAGTGGAAAGAAACAAACCCTTCTAAAGTGTGATTTATCTTATCTCAGTCATCTATTTTAAGATGAGATGAATTATATTCCAGAGATACCAATTTTTCTCCATTACAATAAATAGTACCTAGATTATTAACTTAGAGATCTAGACTTTTAATGCAGAAAATAATCATGCATTGGAAGTTAGAGGAGATGAATCCCACTCCTTATTTAAGGTCTGTAAACACTGTTGGCAGCTCAGTTTAAGAAAAATACAACTTTGAGGTGCAATGCATCTCTTTTAAGACAAACATAGCACCACAGATACCTTTTTGTTCTCACTTTATCCATGTAGCTGTCAACCACAGGTAACAAGTTTGTTCTTATGGGTAATGTTTGTAATTCAGATATATCACAGAATCTGTGCCAGGACTGAAAAGTCATATAGGGTTACACTGGGCATTTTAAAATGAAACACTGTGAGACTGAGGTTTAAAAATATCAACTCATGTGACAATGTGCATATAATCCTCTACTCTGGCTTCCAATTTTTTATTACATCCAAAATTAATCACAATATCTGAGGTGGAGAGAATGTGATGGAGGAGATAAATTAAAATCTCTTTTAGGAATAAACTACATCATGCAGCAAATAGGTTAGGATCAGATGCATAGATTCAAATCCTAGCACGAGAATTCTAGAAGATATAGGACTGGAAGTCTGCCCTTGATCATGCCACTTACTGACATAAACAAATTGGAATTGTGTCAGACATAGAATGTGCCAAGTTGATTGTGAGGGATTGAGAAGGACACACAGAAAGACACATCTCATTGCAGCATTAGCTCTGTATGTCATGTTTTGGAATGGTCAAATGTCTCTTCATAGGGAAAACATGTCTTGTTTGGAAAAACTGACATCCTAACAGGCTACATCTGGAAAACAACTTAGGATCATAGCAATAAAATAGAGACAGAGCACATTCAGTCACTGAGGAAAAATCCCTCTATGAGAAATTATTTAAGCTAGTAATTCTTGAAAATTTAAAATGTTTGCCTTAATATACAATGGGATATTGCTCACTACAGTCTTTTCATATTCTGTAGATTATTCCAGTAAAATGAGACAATAACTTTGTGGTTTGTAAGCTGAAAATTAAAACCAGATACACATGTTCAAGCCATCTGCTGAACACTGTTTTTCAAGAGAGAGGGTGAGCATATGGATTCTAGGGGTGAAAATGCCACTGTAGTAAGTACATGGATGTAGTCTCCAGTTTACAATGCAGCTTCTAGGAACCACTAATACTTTTTTTTTTCCTAAGCACAAAAAGGGGCATTATGATCAAAATTCACGTCATTTAGACTAAGAAAAGTGGTAGATTTGTAGTCAAGGTCATTTCACAGGCACCAGAATGACACTGAAGAAGTGGAGTGGGGAAGGGTTGCCTTGCTCTCTGAGTGCCTTGAAAGATGCTGCTTACCTGGCAAGTGCTCAAGGTCTGCAGGGAAAATGGGTGAGTGTGCAAGCAGCCCTTCAGCACAGTTCCACTCCTGTGTTTCCTGAGATAGCCATGCAGCACCACTGCAACAGGAAGACAGGAGTATGGCTACACTCCATGTTGTTACTTAAAGTGTCTTTCTTCCCTGGAGGTTTTAATCTCTGCTTCATGATTCCTAGTTTACAATGGTGCTAGCTATCATAACTTAAGTCTATTCTGGCAGCACTCCAGAGAACAAACACAGAAATGCATGAAAGAAAATGTGTTTCATGTGCCAGCGGAATTTTGCTTCCACTGAACAAGTGCAGTGGCTGGGAGTCCTTTCTGAGTTGGAAGTTTGCCACAGAAAAGATTTCTATAAACCCCTCTGTCAGGAATAAATGCAGGGATTTTGTTCCATGGCATTCAGCACCCTAAATGAAATACAAAATGACAGTTACCTGTGCTGGAGAGCGCTAGTAACTGAGGAACACAGAACATAAATCACTAAACAATTGAAGGACAGACTCACCTTCTTTCTATGTAACTATGAGTATTACAATTATTTGTTATCACTGAATCAATACAATTAGCATAACACCTAGACACCATTCTTAGAAATGTTAGTTTTCAGAATTTTTGTTGCCTGCTTTTAAATAAAAGAGACACTGAGTGAATTTGTTTCATAGATGCTTTAATAGCTAAAATTGCATTGGCAAAATGGTTCCTTAGAAGTCTCATATTTCTATTTGTCATGTATGTGAATGTGCAGCTGTTGTACAAAGAAATGTAACTGGGGTGTTATGTATTCAAGTGAACAAGTGAAACACAACTTCTTCATTTAGTTCACAGTTATCATCCACCCAATTATACACAGAATGATACAGATCCAAGGCTTTTGGGGATGTCCTGTGAGTTTCATTTTTGGATTGCACACATTTCCTTCAAAGGAATAGATTTGATACATGGAAAACATAAAGGCAAAAATACTAAGACCCAGCTACAGAAAATTTGGGAACCGTTATCTTATCAAAAAAGTTATGTGCACATGTCATGACAGCATTTTGTAGACTAATTCTGTGCACTATGGCCATAGATCCTTGAAGTGTTACGGCAGGGGCACAAAACAAATGCAGAGTTGTTGTGTAGGGACAGGGTCACTCAGGTGTCCCGGTTGTGTGTTCTGGCATTCAACTGATCTGTAGCTGCAGTATGGGATTTGTCTCTTCCCGTCTTGTCAGGTTGGTTCATTCCAGAAGAACAACTGCAGTTAGTTACTGTGGGTAATCCTCATGGGAGTGCTTTTCTAGGGTCAGATTATTTAGAGCTGGAAAACTCATATTATCTAGAATATTGCCTCTGCACCAAAAGAAGCACTGTCAGCAGGTCATGATGATTTTGTCCCTCTGCCTCGATTGATGATTTTGTCCCTCTGCCTTGATGGCACCCCACATCATGCAGTGCTGCATCCAGCTCTGGGTTCCTCAGAACAGGAGGGATGTGGATTTGTTGGAGCTAAAAGGAATAACATGAATGTGGCTTTACAAACAGATGATGGGAGTTTGCTTGTAGACATGGCCAGGGACATGTGGGTAAGGAAGCAACAGGAGAAACTATCAGTTTCAGAAAGTGTTACTAACTGGCACAGACTGCAGCTTGGCCAATTTCATGCTACTTTCCTGAACTTTGGAAAAAAAATACTTAATAGAGCCATGTTATACAAAGGGGGAGATGCATATTAAGAGGAATAGAGTAGCTGAATTGGGAACTCTGTACCCTCCAAGTACCTTGGCCAATGGGGAAAGGGAGATGGTGCTGCAACTGGGAAATCAGGATAAAAACGAGGCTATGTCCTCCAATAATTTGAGGGAACCCGTGGGGAAATGCCTGATGGCCTCTCCCTTTGTTTATGCTTGGAGTTACAGGACACCTCTGTCTCCTTTTTGGACATAAATCTCTGGCGACATGCACCTTTCCTCACAGTGCCAGTCCAGAGGAGGGTGGCAGAGACTGGAAATGTGATGTCTTGAGACATTTTGGGATGCAGGTGTGTGGGGAGGGTGTCAGGCCAGGCTTTGTTGTGGCAAGGCAGTTCCCTGCTCTGCACACCACAGCCCAGAGTCCAGAGTCAAAGCAGCCCAGCCCCAGAGCTCTGTCGACCCTGGCACACCAGAGGCTGCCCCTGTCGTGTTCAACACAGCTCCTGAGAGCCCAAGTGACTGAAAGCCCCACCTGGGAGCAGGGTCCATGAATCCCAAGGATTTGAAAGGCTGGCCACTGGTGGAGCATGCCCTCTTGGAGTTTATCCATGTTGGAACACAGGAGTTCATAGCAATATGTGTGTTTTCCTACATCTTTTTTGTCTTTCTTCTTTTCTTCTTTTTCTAATTTTTTTTCCCATGGAACATTTTGGGTAATTTAATATCATAAGTCAAATGGGCTAAGTTAATGCTATGATAAGTTTTGTGTTAATTGGATGCTCTAGTAAATCTCTTGACAAAGTTCCCTGATTTTCTATATTTTGTCATCAAACTTTTGTGTAATATCTGTGAATATCTGTTCAGTATTTTTCCAATGTGCTTAACCCATTACACGTCAGTCTATCCTTTGTGTTTGAATATTTTGGGGTGCTACAGAGGGTCACAAGGATGATTAGAGGGATAGAGCACCTCTCCTGTGAAGACAGACTGAGAGAGAGCTGGGGCTGTTCAGCCTGGTAACCTTATTGTGACCTTCTGGCACCTAGAGGGGGCCTACTAGAAGGATGGAGCAGAACTTTTTTGCAAGGGTATATGGTGACAGAATAGGCAGAAATGTATTCAGATTGAAAGAAAGTAGGCTTAGATTAGATATTAGGAAGATATTCTTCACTCTGGGCTCAGCAAGGCACGACAGCAGTTTGAAGTTGTGGATACACCATCCCTGGAAGAGTTCCAGGCCTGGTTGGGCTTTAAGCAACCTGGTATAGTGGAGGGTGTCTTTGGCCATGGCCAGTAGGATTAGAACTAGATAAATATTGAGGATCCCTTCCAACCCAATCCCATCTATAATTTGTTGCTGAAGACTGCTTAAGATAACTTCAGGTAAGCGTCTGAGGATTGGGACTCTCAGGTAATAGTTCACATGTTTCATTTTCACTCTTAGACATAGAACCTTTGTTCAGAAAGCTAAATTGAGAGTTTGATGTCAATATGAATCCCCAGAACAGGAGAGAAGTAATCCATTTCTGAATGTATTTGGAATGGGTAAAAGGTGACTAAAAGTCATTAAACAAAAGGCAGAAACATCTATTTTCTAGTCCATTAATACAAATCCATCCATTTTATTGTTTTCTATGATAGCTTATCTCAATATGCCTCAGGCTTTAATTCAGATGTCTCCTCAAAGGAAAGGTAGATTTGAATTTGCATGGAGTTTCCAGTAGACCATACTTGAAATCACAACCCTCTTGTGCATTCTGATCTCTCTGTCCAACAGTCTGTGCCCACAAAGTGGAAAAGCACCAACACAGAGATGAAGACAGCCTCAGCTGAGAATAGTTTGGTAGTTGGGTTGCTGGTTTTGGAAATATGAGGCTTGGTTTCTTTTTCCTACTGTATATGTGAGTGAGGCTGACCTAAGAGATTTACCAACTGTAGGTCTAAACATTCTTAAGGGCTTGGGAATTGGGCATGATCTAATACTACTGCTATAAAAAACTTCATAAATAAGATTGATGCCAACTCTGAGACCAACAGAATACTGGAGATGCTGCTGTCATCCAGTGGTTTTTTGTATGCATGCAGTAGCTGTTAGTCTGGACCTTTTGCTTCAAGCCCAAGAAGCAGAAAAGAAAATTCACTTCATGTTGCACATCTAGCCTCAGGCAGGTCTGCAGGCTCCCTCTGTGAGCAAGAGAAGTTTTCTGTGGAATGGAAATCAAAGTTCTGAGTGCTGTGATTCTGTCATTTCTAGGCTTGAATACCTTCTTCTTCTTTTTTTTTTCCCCCTAGATCTTTTTTAGATATCATATAGGTGCAGCAGGTCTATGATTTTGGACCGTAGTCAGTTTTAGAAGATGACTAGAAATCGTCATTCATACACATCTACCCACAAATGACACAACTGTCCTGGGAAATGTAGGTCTTCATCCTCTGTCCATAGAAGGGGCTTGCAAGTCTGACTGGTTTTTAGAGATCTAACCTATATGAAAGAGCCTTACACTCATTATTAATTAAATATAGGATTAAGACACCAAAACTGGCAGTAGGTGCTCACATCTTGAACTACTTACTTAAAAATATAGAAGAAATAATGTCACTAATTATTGGAACTAATCTAAAGATGATCTGAGTTCCATTCTACTGAAGCATGACAGAACATGGTTTTTATAAAAGCTCACACATTTGCCTTGAGATGCCATCCTTAAAAAGTCATTCCCTTTAGTGCTATTATTATTCATTTACTATGCTCTTAATTGAATTATTATATCAGCGATATTTGTGTATTAGCATCTATCTATTGAACATGTAGAAAAAACTAAACCTATGTTCTTAATATTTTACATGTAATGCCCTTTCCCCTTGTAATTTCTAGCCAATAGTAATGACATTTCACTGACACCTTTAAAGGTACCTGGTAATCTCCTTTGAAGGCAGAGTAAAAAGAACAAAGTTGTCATAGCTAAGAGACCAATCAAAGACTTGCACACAGGAAGACAAAACAATTCTGATGTATTGATTTTGATTTTTTTATTATTTCTGCTGTTTGCACATGTCTTTGATTCGATTTATCCCAAAACTGAATCCTGGGGACTGTTTGAGAGAGAGCTTACAGAATAAACAATGACTCAGCACTGTAATATTACTCACCAACAAGTTCTGGAGATTGAAGATTAAGAACTCACAAATTGGTTAAGACCTTTCGTAGAAAACAGACTTCACTTGCCAGAATCTGGCTAGACTCAGACTTGCATTCAGGCCTTGAGCTGACTGCTTTATTTCCCCAGTTTCCAGAAGTATTTTCCTGCATTTGTGATGGCTTTTAACAATGGCAAAAAAATTCTGGCCCTGCTACATTACCTACTTTTAAAAATGGTCCTTCTGCTGTCTCTAGGCTTTCTACAGCATTTAAACAAAGACGTATATCATGCACTAAAATGGTGGTTTCTCTTTTTTTTTTTTTTTTTCTTCTCTCCCAGTTTATGTGAAATCTGAAATTAATTAACTTTAAAATGTGCCGTGCTATCACAAATTTTTACTGGATTCCTCTTGCGCATTCAAGTGCTATAATAATTCAGTTTCAGGGTGTTTGGGCATTGCAAGCCTATTATACAATGGACAATTTGATTTTTACTGGTACAGTAGCTTGTGCCTGCAGACCACCCCTGGAGAGGCCCCAAGTGGCTTTACACTCCAATGCACTCACTGTAAAAGTAACAAAATAGGATGAAGGATGGTGTTCAGGGGGAGGGGAGGAGGGAGGGAGGAAGAGGAACTCAAGGCTAGCAGTGAGTTTGACAGTACTGAACAATTGAAACAGCCTTTTACTAAATCAAAATGCAGCCCGACCTTTCCTGAATTCGAAAGTACAGACAGAAGAAAAAAAGCAGAGAAGATAAAAAAAGAGAAAAAAGTGTTTTGACTGAAGCATAATTACCTTCTATTTCTGTAGCTCACATGACCAAGCTTTCTCTGGTGCACTCTTTCCTGTAGATTTTAAACCTCAGTGCCTGGTTAGGATTATTTAAAAAAAAAAATAATAATTTACAGAAATCACCAAACATAAAAGAATCGTATCCGTGTGCCAATCCAGCTGTAGCACAGTAGCTTCAGAGATACCAATCTCTCCTGCTCCATCACCGTCTTCCTTTCTCTGTTTTTATCATCCTTCCAAGGCTGCAGGAACAGTCTGGGACATGGCTTTTGTGGTGCACAGTGTTGGCCCATGCATTCACCTCTTCTACCTTTTCTACCTTCTTGCATATACAAGAACTCAGTTTTTTCGTTTGTATTTTAAGACTGGCAATATGTGTCTGAATCTGGTTTCTTTAGATAAGGCAGCTCTAAGCACCCTTGCTCTTTCTGCTATTCATGACACTAAAACAATGAAATGTGAGCTTTGAATGATGCTGCTGTGGTGAGGCAGTTTGTCAGCTGCACTCGTTTCTGTCCAAATCAGTTTGGCAATCTTCAGATTTTTTTTCCCCTCAATCTATTAGTCTTGCCATTTTCTTAGCTGTATTTTTGGAACAAAATCATGACTTTCCTATTCCATCAAGATATTGTTGCTCCTCTGATTTACTCCTTAAATTCTCTGAATTCTCATTTTTTTTCCCTGTCTCAAGTTCTTATTGCACATAAATAAGGTTTCTCAGGAAACCAGTGGTCATATGTGATATGAGTCATGGACAGTTTGAATTGCCACTTTTTGCTTATCAATGAATTCAGCTGCTTTTTTTTTTTTTTTTTTTTTTTTGCATAGGCCTCATGCTCTTTGAGAGACAAATTATAACATTTAGGTGGCATTTGAATCATTGTAGATGTGTCAGGCTGTTTTTTTAATTTTACTTCTAAAATGTAGTCATAATCAGCTACTGAACTACATTAATAATAAACTTTTGGATTCCCTGTGGACAGGTATAAGATCAAAAAATCTATCCAGAACAAGGACTGTGGAGCAACAAGAAAATTATTTTCCTACATGTTCTGGAAAGGGAAGATGACTGGCCAGTTGAAAGGTGTCTGCTTGGCAACTTCTGAATTTGGTTGTACCATGTAGAAGCATACTTGTGATGCTATCCAGTAGAGGGCAGAGGACATATATTCATATTTTCTTTATGATGTTTTACCATATGAAGTGTATGACCATAGGCAAAATGCCACTATCAGTTAGTTATCCTTTCCTCAGGGCAAAGAGAAGGATCAGGGAAATGATACAACCAGAGTGTATACATGCCTTCCCAGAATTTTCAATAAAACTGTTAAAAAACAATCCAAATGAATATTGGTTCTAAAAGCAAAAGGAAGTATTTTAAGGGAGAATGGAAAATTTCACTGAGAATGGTTTGGCATGAGTCTTTCTGAGGAAGAAAGTACTTTAAAGATACTTCAGGAATATGTAATGGAATAATTCCATTCTTTAATGCCATCTTTAAGCTTTAATAGGTCCTAGCTCATAATTCAAAATATCAGGCTTCTCAAGATTTGCTATAGAGGACAACCATAGTAGTCTCAAAAATGTTCATTTTTTTTGTAAATATAATCCAGCAATTCTCCCTTAATGATCTCATTGGTATTAGGATACTCCCAAAGACATAATTTCATCATAGAGGACAGACAGGGATTACAATGCAAGGAGAAATAAATAAATACCCCAGTCTTGCATAAATTTCTTCAATTCAAAAGAGCAAAGTACAACTCTGGATGGTGCATCCCAGCTTTGAAATATTACAGGGTAGTGTATTACAGGATATAGAAGAAGTTTGAGTGCAATACAGGGATATTTTAGCTATAAAAATACTTTTTCATATCATAAAAGAGCTGTTTTTATAATAGAGATGGTTCACAAATCTGCCAAACCTCAGGGAAGGTCACACCACACAAGTGGACTGTTACCTCTATAGTTATTTTTCCTATTTATATCCTGTCTTCTTCTAATGAAACAGCCATTCAGTATTTTTTTCTTGTATTTGATAGAAATCAAGCACACTTTCTCAGTTTTTTACTTAAAACTATTTTTGAATGCATGATTCTGCTTCTTTGGAGCTGCCTGGTAAAGGTCAATGACATGTTAAAGTGATTTGAGATCCAAAGATCATACATGAGATTTTTTTTCCCATTGCAAATATAAATTTGCTTTGACAGTGGGTTGTTTTGTTCTTTATTTGGTTCTTTATTTCACAGACTGTGGAGCCAGTGGTCGAAGTGTTCAGCTGTGGTTTCCTAGCCTGAAAAGCAGAAGGTAAGTGGAAACATATATGGTTTCCGGGCTGTCTAGCAGAAAGTCAGAAAAAAAATATACAGAAAAACAGAGCCTCTGAGAGATGCTCCTGCAAGAATATGATGCACAGCCCTTCCAGGGCATCCACCACTGAAAGGGGTGTTTTCTCCCTTGACTATTTCACTAGAATTGTCACAGCACTCAGCAGAACAGCTCAGTGGTAATACTTTAAGACTCCACAAATTATGTTTATCAGAGTCCACAGAGCACTAACTTTTAATAAAGAAGCAGCATTTTATCCAACTTTGGCAGTGAAACTGGAGTATTACATTTCCTTTGTCTCAGTTAATTGCATTCCTACATTTCCTCCAATATGGAAAGGTATTTTCTCACCATGCACCTCTGCGAGTTGAGAGCACTGTCCTTACCTACGCTGCAAATCATTCCCACAGATTGTAATGCAATTGAATTATCTCTGTGTAACTTCTTCATTTCTTAATAAGCTCCAGCAGGATTTAGGAAATTTCACCATTTTACAAATTTTTCCATGATATGTTATTACTCTTCTGGGTATGCCTGTTATCAAAATCTTGCTGCACATTTGCTTGTTTTTTGCTGAAGTCCCTGAGCAGTGTTCACAGTGTTCTATCTACACCAAGCCTTATCAAAATCAATAGAAGTCCTTTTAAGTATTTCTCTACCTGAAACATCCAGAATCTAGCCCATCAGTTAAAATCTTCCTGGTGGTGGGGATCTATAATTTTCTCCACTCTTTGTGGTATTATAGAATGTTTGAATATCTCCTCTCTGACATTACAGAAAGGGCAGAACTATTTAATAATAACAATTTCAACCAGTTTACATTTGAAGTCCTGGTTTTACATTCCCTATAATTTAGGCTTAGATGATTGTTTCAACAAGTGAACTTCAAATGTAAAGTGCTATATGACATTTAGCCTGGTAAAAAAGGTTACCTCTATCTGCATGGTAATGAAGAGTTCTCTTCCAAGATGTGCCAAAATAATCAGAAGAGATTATTTGGCACATGTTAAACAAGTGTTGGACATTCTGTTGTATTTTAAAAAAAAAGAAAGTCATGGTGGCAGTGTATTATTATTCAATTTGAAACAATATTATTGAAAGTCTTATACTTGAAATGTATTGTAGAAAAATTCTCCACTTGACAGGAATCAGTGAAATAGTCTGTGTGAATATATACTAAAATATATTTTTATGACAAGACAGCAGGCAGTGGGCTACAGAAGAGATGCATGCCCCAAGAAGGACACCACAGTTCAAAATCTCATTTGTGTATTCACAGACTCTAGGTTTTCTACAAGACAAGACTTTTCATCAGGCCCCTCACGAGAAGTGGTGAAAATTTACCTCTGGACTCCTAAAGATTATCCCCAGAGAAAAGGAAAAGGTGTGAAACCTTTGCCAGCTTGTGAAATATCTTTACTCTAATTGAACATAGACTGAAATCTGACATGTCTGTAGTGACTCCTCAGTAGCCTTAGAAGAGAGATCAGGTTTTGTCAGTGTACTTATGGAAATAACCCTTTGCACTTTACAGTGAAATAAAGATATTTTCTTGTTTGTTTTGACCTCTATCTTCTAATTTCATTTATACTCCAGTTATTAGATGTGGCTTTCAACTATGCTTGAGTAAATTTTCTTCAGCACAGAGAATGATGTCTGACTTTAAGCAAGATGAAAGAAACAAATTTTATCAAAGGCAGAAGATTTACAATTGCCTTCCCATGGCATGCAGTAAGATACTGTCCTCAGGCATAAGTTCCAAATAGTAAAAGTACATAAGGATCAGTAAGATTTTGTTACAATCACTTTCTTCATTGTTTTGTGCTTTCTTTCAGCCATATTTGGACTTAAACCATTTTGTTATCTTTAAAACTCTATATGTCATTCTCAGAAGTGACAATGATACAAATTCCTGCCAGTGCTTCTAGAGTAAATGCAAAGTCTTTTAAAGAAGACATGAATGTGTCTTAAGCACTTTTACAGACAAAGGAAATTCAGGGACTTTAAAAGATGAAACACACATTATATAAGACACATCAACCTCATAAACTATGTATGACATGAAAAAGTCCACAGGCTTGATGTTTTGGAAGGTTTTGTTTCTAAATAAAAATATTTTATTACATAGCTACATACAACAAAATATGAAATTCGTTATGACTTGGAAAATGAAGTGAAAGTCCCCTTGGGGCCTTAATAAAGGGGAGGGTATGAAATAAAACCTAAATCATCCACAAAATGCATAGCCAGCTGGGGAAAAAAATCACCCCTTTTGCAAGAGCCTTCCCTTTTAAATACAAGATTTTGGTTACCAAAATACATTAACTTTTCCATACTTAAAATCTTAATGTTCATATGTGTGTGCTTAGTATCTATATTATTGGTTCACAGCCAGTGTGTCCAGTAACAAAAGAAAGACACCATAGACATGAAATTGGCAAGCATCAAAGGGTTTTGAGCTGATTAGGTTTTGATTTACAGTTCTATGAAAGATTAATTTTTTTTTTAAAGTTTATGGAGTTTATCAGCATTTTTGAAAATTGTTGCTCTACTGGGTGCCATGCCATATGTAATTATGGGGACTCCATAATTCCTTTGATTGCTAATGAAATGGGTGTGTGAGCATGTGCTTTTATATGCACTGATTTCTTGGTAATTTTTGACAGCTGGTAAGGGACTGTTGATAGGTCAGGAAGTCATGGATCCATTTTTCGTTCTTGTCTGACTAGTTGTGTCATAAAAATCACAGATTTTCTTACTGTTATATAAGGAACAACATTTGCTTTGCAAAATTACCAGAAAATCCTCGCAGCACAGCTGCTCACATACAAACAGAAATCACAGAAAATCCAAGAGTGCTTCTTTTGTGACTCAAATATGATGTGAGGTGACACAATGATTTGCCTTGAAAATTCTTATTTAGTTGGTCTCTTGGTCACCCAGTGGAAGCCACATGTTTGCATTATGCACCTTCATATCTTGAATGGTTACCCACAAGGGGACTTCTACAGCCAAGGAACAAGGCAAAAGAAGCCAGAACACAGGGTAGAGAAGCTCACAAACTTATAGAGATGGTTATGATCAAGTTTTGCCATTCCAGATTTGCTGCCATTCTGCAGACATAATTTTGGGCTATTTACCTTCATCAGACAATTGCATGTCGACAGCATATATATTTGATATAATATTTGATCCAGCAATGATCTGGAAAATAGATGAGGAAAATGCCAAATATATAATTTTATTGAACTTATCACATTGAATTAAGAAAAGGGGAAGCTCAAAATATATATTTTTGTTTGTTTTAAAGTTACCTGTAATATAATCATGAGAATCATCTCTTAAATTTGTGCTCATTCTTAAGATCAACAGTGAATTTTATTATTTCTGTTTTTTCAAACTTAGCATTTTTTTCTCAAGGTCTTTCAAGCATTTGATCTTCACCTTAATAGAAAGTTTTGGTACTTTAAACTGTATCATTAAATATGCCTACTAAGAACTGCTTCACAGGCTTATGAGACTCTCCAGAGTGAGAGTTTGGAGTTTATATTCATTGCAATCAATTATGACATGTCTAGTTGATTTGTGAAAGTGATAATTAACATGGTCCCACTTAATTAAATCAATAGTATCATGTAATTAAAATAACATGATATGCAAATATTCTCAGTAGCAATTTCATGCATAATCTGCAGGCTTTGAATTATTTGGTAGAATCTATCCTTAGCAGTAGAATATGAAATAAACTGAAGGATGTGGTGGGTTTGTTATCAAATGCTGATCACAGGAAAAGCTGTGGTGACATGGTGTGCTAGTTTACAAACTCACTCTATACTCTGCTGTCTGCATTCAGGATATTTGAATGCATCCCACAGTAGCTTTACTAACCACATATTATCATCAAAATCATGGGGAAGAGCACAGAGGGGAGCAGCACTTTATTCCCAGTATGACAGTACCAACAGTTCACAAGATTTTATTAAAGTAGCAGGATTTTTAAAATTCTATATTATGAACCATTAATTTCAGTAAAACATTTTGAATACTTTAAAGTAATGTGTTTTATCTGGAAAAAAAGAGGTCATATATGGATGTCTTACTTCTGTGACCTAGGCTTTAACAGGTATGATTATTTGGCAGTGGTAAAGAAATGTGGCTAATTTTAAATTGGCCAGGGCTGTAGTCAGTGGCAAGAAGGTGACTGTTTTGCATTACAGTACTAAACATAAATGAAGGGCATTAAAAAATATCAGTAAGGTCTCCCCCCTCACCCCATCAACAGAGTTAACTTCTGAATAATCTTGTTAGTTATAGTAACAAAAAGCTGTAGAAAATAAATTATTATACATTATTAAAATTATTGAATTGAGATAAGAGTTTGAAAATGGTGTAAAAAATTTTAAAATTTTGAAAATGGTGTAAAAAATTTTAAAATTTTAGGGTCATGTTCTGCTGTTATATCAGGAGATATTGTGACTTCATGCAACATAATTTAATGAATATTACTTTTAAAATCCCTTTATGGATGACCAGTTTCAAAATCAGCTGCATTTGTGGACTGTAGTCAGATCCACAGTCATTACACATCACAGACAGAAGATTATTATTAAAGAAGAAGTCATCAGCAAGGAATAATTTATACTTTTAATCAATTCACAAAGACTAATATATTTACTTTTTTTTTTTCTTGTAATGTTCTCTTTGGATCATTTTATTGCTTTTTAAAAGTACAAGCAGCATCTGTTTTATGTAGTGTAATAAAGGTATTTTTATAGGTTTCAGCAGCTTTTTTATACTTGCCATGATTTAATTTAATGTTGTGATCAGCCTTTCTTCCTATACACTGTGATGCCACTCTGCATGCTGCACATTTCCTTTGTGTTTACATAACACCATTAGGAACCAGAGATGAGTCTTTTCAGTTTCAAAGTACAATCTGAGCAGTCCCACAGGGCATG
The DNA here is from genome assembly GCF_029582105.1 of Oenanthe melanoleuca. NCBI lineage: Eukaryota > Metazoa > Chordata > Aves > Passeriformes > Muscicapidae > Oenanthe > Oenanthe melanoleuca. The sequence goes on along the minus strand of NC_079362.1, from coordinate 19,914,832 downwards.
GGGCTTTCTGCTCTCTGCAGTGTAACTTAATATGTCAAGCCTGAAACTGGTTTGTCAGAGGGGTCACCACTGGTGTGAGGTGGTTTTAATTTCACTCTAGAGTTCAGGCACTATTTTCTGATGCTAATAAAGTAAAACCTGCAATTTCAACAAGCCGTGTAAATATTGAATTAGGTATTGCTTCTGCTGTAGCACACAAACTAATTTGGCCATTATTACTGTTACAACTACTCATGATATGAAAAGCAAAGAGGAAAACTGTACTCCCACTTTGTCATTAATGTATACAATTTAAAATCTTTGCCCCTCATATTTCCTTTCAATCTCCAGAAAGCATTGTCATAGACAATTTTGTTTAGAAAAGTGGAACTAAATTGCAGTGAGTTTATTAAACTCCATTCATATTACACCTGCTCACAAATCAAAGCTGTCTCATGTTTTGACAGTCTCAATTGCCAGCTAAATGCAATCACATTAATAAAGACGTGGACTTCCAACTTTTCATTCCTTTTTAACATTACTTTGTGTATTTTATCACAAGGATTGAGCATTTGAGCACCCATCTCGATTTTCTGTCTTGTTCCCCACCCCAGCCCCCCACCTCCAGCTGGCTAAATTACCAATAACAACAGTGGCCACAACTAACTTGATTACTTTACTGCCAGCAAAGGTACCATGCCATGTTTAATCCCCAAGGATTAAATATGGAATAGAATGCTTTCAACCAGAATCTAAGCTAACAATGTTAATAGCTTCTTGCTCTCAAGGGCTGCTTC